>NC_069501.1:986003719-986360271 GCF_027579735.1 Bombina bombina
CTTACCTGATATTGAGTCTATATAAACCTCCCACGTCACACATACCTCAGTCTTTTATTCCTTCTGCATGGTTTAAGAAGTTATACCCTTTACTACCTGCTCAACTGGAGTTATGGGAAACCATTCCTAAGGTAGATGGGGCTATTTCTACTTTGGTTAAAGGGACAGTTTACCCAAAACAAGAATACATTTTAAACTATTTTACAGGCATAGTTAATTATGTTGGTGCTGGGCAAAAAGTATACATCACTTCCTATGTTCATAAATATTTTTTTGAAAACTCAGTTTTCTACCATCTTTTCCATACCCCAAACAGTATTTTCTGGCCACACAGCCACTCTGTGTCTCTCCCTGCAGCACATTACGACCCCCCCCCACACACACACCGCGCGATGATGTCACTGCTATTGTAAGCATGAACCAGCACTCAATTGCGCATCTGTGTTCAGCAGTGCAAAGTTTTTTCAGTGCTTGTGGATGAGTTAATAAATGTATAAAAAAAAACAAGACAAGTTGGAAAATTATACATATAATACACCAGGAGCTGTTGTGTGCAGTCACTGAGGCATATAAATTTCATAGCCTGCAGTACTCACTCACTTTATTCTGGCACGTATATCTGCTGTGCAGTTTGTTTGTTTTCTAACTCCTGCAGTGTGTAAAATTCCTGTTGGTGGGCGGAGCTGTGCATAGCTGACTATACTATGTGTTATGTGCAGTCCTCCCTGTCTCATGTGTTAGATCACAGTGCAAGTCTGCTAGTTAACCCATGTGATGCTGTGGTCCTTGCAGAGAGAGTCTGGCAAGCAGAGCCTAGTGCACTAGCCAGAGTAAAGACAGACACATACTGCAGCAAGATGGGAGATGAGCCCTGACAGGAGCTAAACAGGCAGCAGTGTAAGGTAGAGTGCTCAGACAGCTGCTGTACAAGGGGTGTCCCCGCAAATAATGTGCATCTGGAGCTGAGCTCAGCAGACAGCAGTACCATATCCCCCTACCCCACAGCGGCAGTGGCAAGTATGCTGCCGTTCAAGGCACATTTACATATTTGATCTGATTGGAGTGGGGGCGTGTTAGCTTTACCCCAAGCTCAGCCTTTTCCTTAGGGAGTGCCTGAGTCATGGTGCTCGTATACAGGATCAAGAACTTTATTTGTAAAATTTATAAAAGTCATTTACTTTTAAATAATGCTCTGTGTTGTGAGCTTCTTTGATGCTTTATATATTGGTTAAGACAAATATGTCTGGTGACTATACTGGCCCTTTAAGTGTACTACTATTCCTTTGGAAGACAGTACCTCTTTTAAAAACCCTCTTGATCAAAAATTAGAATCTTTTCTAAGAAGTAACTTTTTAAATTATTTCATGGGCAGAAACCAACTCTTGGCTGATTTCTGCAAATCATATTCATGGTGTAATCAATTGGGAAGCAGACTTTCAGTCGTCAGTCTCTTCATTCAGGGAAGTGGTCTCTTCCTTTAGGAGGTATTCAGTCTGATAGTGGATCTTTTGGGGCCTAACGTCCCACCTGATGGCCTCTCGTTTGAACAACAAACTTCCCAGTTTTCTTTGTGAGGTCCAGGAATCCACATGCAGCGGTAGTGGATTCTCTAGTACTTCCTTGGTCATTCCAGCCGGCTTATCTTTTTCCACCTCTGGTCCTTCTTTCTAGGGTAATTTCCAAAATAAAGCAGGAGAGATCCTTTGTAATCCTGATCTTTTGGTATGCAGATCTGGTACAGATGTCTAGTTGTCCTCCATGGCCTCTTCCTCTTTGGTCAGACCTTCTGTCTCAAGGTCCTTTCTTCCATCTGGGCCTAAAGTCTCTAAACTTGATGGCATGGAAATTGAACGCCTAGTTCTGATGCAGAGGTTTTTCAGACTCTGTTATTGAGACTCTTATACAGGCTCGTAAGCCTCAGCCTGTGTCTAGGAAGATTTGTAGCAAGGTTTTGAAAAGTTACATTTCTTTCATGTAATTAGCAAGAGTCCATGAGCTAGTGACGTATGGGGCATACATTCCTACCAGGAGGGGCAAAGTTTCCCTAACCTTAAAATGCCTATAAATACACCCCTCACCACACCCACAAATCAGTTTTACAAACTTTGCCTCCTATGGAGGTGGTGAAGTAAGTTTGTGCTAGATTCTACGTTGATATGCGCTCCGCAACAGGTTGGAGCCCGGTTTTCCTCTCAGCGTGCAGTGAATGTCAGAGGGATGTGAGGAGAGTATTGCCTATTTGAATGCAATGATCTCCTTCTACGGGGTCTATTTCATAGGTTCTCTGTTATCGGTCGTAGAGATTCATCTCTTACCTCCCTTTTCAGATCGACGATATACTCTTATATATATATATATATATATATATATATATATATATATATATATATATATATATATATATATATATATATATATATATATATATATACCATTACCTCTGCTGATTTTCGTTTCAGTACTGGTTTGGCTTTCTACAACATGTAGACGAGTGTCCTGGGGTAAGTAAGTCTTATTTTCTGTGACACTCTAAGCTATGGTTGGGCGCTTTTTTTATAAAGTTCTAAATATATGTATTCAAACATTTATTTGCCTTGACTCAGGATGTTCAACATTCCTTATTTTCAGACAGTCAGTTTCATATTTGGGATAATGCATTTGAATCAATCATTTTTTCTTACCTTAAAAAATTTGACTTTTTCCCTGTGGGCTGTTAGGCTCGCGGGGGCTGAAAATGCTTCATTTCTCCAACATAGGTGTGTCCGGTCCACGGCGTCATCCTTACTTGTGGGATATTCTCTTCCCCAACAGGAAATGGCAAAGAGCCCAGCAAAGCTGGTCACATGATCCCTCCTAGGCTCCGCCTACCCCAGTCATTCTCTTTGCCGTTGTACAGGCAACATCTCCACGGAGATGGCTTAGAGTTTTTTAGTGTTTAACTGTAGTTTTTCATTATTCAATCAAGAGTTTGTTATTTTCAAATAGTGCTGGTACGTACTATTTACTCAGAAACAGAAAAGAGATGAAGAATTCTGTTTGTATGAGGAAAATGATTTTAGCAACCGTAACTAAAATCCATGGCTGTTCCACACAGGACTGTTGAGAGCATTAACTTCAGTTGGGGGAACAGTTTGCAGTCTTTGCTGCTTGAGGTATGACACATTCTAACAAGACGATGTAATGCTGGAAGCTGTCATTTTCCCTATGGGATCCGGTAAGCCATGTTTATTACGATTATAAATAAGGGCTTCACAAGGGCTTATTTAGACTGTAGACATTTTTTGGGCTAAATCGATTGAATTAACACTTATTTAGCCTTGAGGAATCATTTATTCTGGGTATTTTGATATAATAATATCGGCAGGCACTGTTTTAGACACCTTATTCTTTAGGGGCTTTCCCAAAGCATAGGCAGAGTCTCATTTTCGCGCCGGTGTTGCGCACTTGTTTTTGAGAGGCATGGCATGTAGTCGCATGTGAGAGGAGCTCTGATACTTACAAAAGACTTCTGAAGGCTTCATTTGGTATCGTATTCCCCTTGGGTTTGGTTGGGTCTCAGCAAAGCAGATACCAGGGACTGTAAAGGGGTTAAAGCTTAAAACGGCTCCGGTTCCGTTATTTTAAGGGTTAAAGCTTCCAAATTTGGTGTGCAATATTTTCAAGGCTTTAAGACACTGTGGTGAAAGTTTGGTGAATTTTGAACAATTCCTTCATGTTTTTTCGCAATTGCAGTAATAAAGTGTGTTCAGTTTAAAATTTAAAGTGACAGTAACGGTTTTATTTCAAAACGTTTTTTGTACTTTCTTATCAAGTTTATGCCTGTTTAACATGTCTGAACTACCAGATAGACTGTGTTCTGAATGTGGGGAAGCCAGAATTCCTATTCATTTAAATAAATGTGATTTATGTGATAATGACAATGATGCCCAAGATGATTCCTCAAGTGAGGGGAGTAAGCATGGTACTGCATCATTCCCTCCTTCGTCTACACGAGTCTTGCCCACTCAGGAGGCCCCTAGTACATCTAGCGCGCCAATACTCCTTACTATGCAACAATTAACGGCTGTAATGGATAATTCTGTCAAAAACATTTTAGCCAAAATGAACCCTGTTCAGCGTAAGCGTGGATGCTCTGTTTTAGTTACTGAAGAGCATGACGACGCTGATATTAATATCTCTGAAGGGCCCCTAACCCAATCGGAGGGGGCCAGGGAGGTTTTGTCTGAGGGAGAAATTACTGATTTAGGGAATATTTCTCAGCAGGCTGAATCTGATGTGATTACTTTTAAATTTAAATTGGAACATCTCCGCATTTTGCTTAAGGAGGTATTATCCACTCTGGATGATTGTGAAAATTTGGTCATCCCAGAGAAACTATGTAAAATGGACAAGTTCCTAGAGGTGCCGGGGCTCCCAGAAGCTTTTCCTATACCCAAGCGGGTGGCGGACATTGTTAATAAAGAATGGGAAAGGCCCGGTATTCCTTTCGTCCCTCCCCCCATATTTAAAAAATTGTTTCCTATGGTCGACCCCAGAAAGGACTTATGGCAGTCAGTCCCCAAGGTCGAGGGAGCGGTTTCTACTTTAAACAAACGCACCACTATTCCCATAGAGGATAGTTGTGCTTTCAAAGATCCTATGGATAAAAAATTAGAAGGTTTGCTTAAAAAGATGTTTGTTCAGCAGGGTTACCTTCTACAACCCATTTCATGCATTGTCCCTGTCACTACAGCCGCATATTTCTGGTTTGATGAACTGATTAAGGTGCTCGATAGTGACTCGCCTCCTTATGAGGAGATTATGGACAGAGTCAATGCTCTCAAATTGGCTAATTCTTTCACTCTAGACGCCTCTTTGCAATTGGCTAAGTTAGCGGCTAAGAATTCTGGGTTTGCTATTGTGGCGCGCAGAGCGCTTTGGTTGAAATCTTGGTCGGCTGATGCGTCTTCCAAGAACAAGCTACTAAACATTCCTTTCAAGGGGAAAACGCTGTTTGGTCCTGACTTGAAAGAGATTATCTCTGATATCACTGGGGGTAAGGGCCATGCCCTTCCTCAGGATCGGCCTTTCAAGGCAAAAAATAGACCTAATTTTCGTCCCTTTCGTAAAAACGGACCAGCCCAAGGGGCTACGTCCGCTAAGCAAGAAGGTAATACTTCTCAGGCCAAGCCAGCTTGGAGACCAATGCAAGGCTGGAACAAGGGAAAGCAGGCAAAGAAACCTGCCACTGCTACCAAGACAGCATGAAATATCGGCCCCCGATCCGGGACCGGATCTGGTGGGGGGCAGACTCTCTCTCTTCGCTCAGGCTTGGGCAAGAGATGTTCTGGATCCTTGGGCGCTAGAAATAGTCTCCCAGGGTTATCTTCTGGAATTCAAGGGACTTCCCCCAAGGGGAAGGTTCCACAGGTCTCAGTTGTCTTCAGACCACATAAAAAGACAGGCGTTCTTACTTTGCGTAGAAGACCTGTTAAAAATGGGAGTGATTCATCCTGTTCCATTGAGAGAACAAGGGATGGGGTTCTACTCCAATCTGTTCATAGTTCCCAAAAAAGAGGGAACATTCAGACCAATCCTAGATCTCAAGATCTTAAACAAATTTCTCAAGGTCCCATCTTTCAAGATGGAAACCATTCGAACTATCCTTCCTTCCATCCAGGAAGGTCAATTCATGACCACGGTGGATTTAAAGGATGCGTATCTACATATTCCTATCCACAAGGAACATCATCGGTTCCTAAGGTTTGCTTTCCTGGACAAACATTACCAGTTCGTGGCGCTTCCTTTCGGATTAGCCACTGCTCCAAGGATTTTCACAAAGGTACTAGGGTCCCTTCTAGCTGTGCTAAGACCAAGGGGCATTGCAGTAGTACCTTACCTGGACGACATTCTGATTCAAGCGTCGTCCCTCCCTCGAGCAAAGGCTCACACGGACATCGTCCTGGCCTTTCTCAGATCGCACGGCTGGAAAGTGAACGTGGAAAAGAGTTCTCTATCCCCGTCAACAAGGGTTCCCTTCTTGGGAACAATTATAGACTCCTCAGAAATGAGGATTTTTCTAACAGAGGCCAGAAAGACAAAGCTCCTGGACTCTTGTCGAATACTTCATTCCGTTCCTCTTCCTTCCGTAGCTCAGTGCATGGAAGTGATCGGGTTGATGGTAGCGGCAATGGACATAGTTCCTTTTGCGCGCATTCATCTAAGACCGTTACAACTGTGCATGCTCAGTCAGTGGAATGGGGACTATACAGACTTGTCTCCAAAGATACAAGTAAATCAGAGGACCAGAGACTCACTCCGTTGGTGGCTGTCCCTGGACAACCTGTCACGAGGGATGACATTCCACAGACCAGAGTGGGTCATTGTCACGACCGACGCCAGTCTGATGGGCTGGGGCGCGGTCTGGGGATCCCTGAAAGCTCAGGGTCTTTGGTCTCGGGAAGAATCTCTTCTACCGATAAATATTCTGGAACTGAGAGCGATATTCAATGCTCTCAAGGCTTGGCCTCAGCTAGCGAGGACCAAGTTCATACGGTTTCAATCAGACAACATGACGACTGTTGCGTACATCAACCATCAGGGGGGAACAAGGAGTTCCCTAGCGATGGAAGAAGTGACCAAGATCATTCTATGGGCGGAGTCTCACTCCTGCCACCTGTCTGCTATCCACATCCTGGGAGTGGAAAATTGGGAAGCGGATTTTCTGAGTCGTCAGACATTGCATCCGGGGGAGTGGGAACTCCATCCGGAAATCTTTGCCCAAGTCACTCAACTTTGGGGCATTCCAGACATGGATCTGATGGCCTCTCGTCAGAACTTCAAAGTTCCTTGCTACGGGTCCAGATCCAGGGATCCCAAGGCGGCTCTAGTGGATGCACTAGTAGCACCTTGGACCTTCAAACTAGCTTATGTGTTCCCGCCGTTTCCTCTCATCCCCAGGCTGGTAGCCAGGATCAATCAGGAGAGGGCGTCGGTGATCTTGATAGCTCCTGCGTGGCCACGCAGGACTTGGTATGCAGATCTGGTGAATATGTCATCGGCTCCACCTTGGAAGCTACCTTTGAGACGAGACCTTCTTGTTCAGGGTCCGTTCGAACATCCGAATCTGGTTTCACTCCAGCTGACTGCTTGGAGATTGAACGCTTGATTTTATCGAAGCGAGGTTTCTCAGATTCTGTTATCGATACTCTTGTTCAGGCCAGAAAGCCTGTAACTAGAAAGATTTACCATAAAATTTGGAAAAAATATATCTGTTGGTGTGAATCTAAAGGATTCCCTTGGGACAAGGTTAAGATTCCTAGGATTCTATCCTTCCTTCAAGAAGGATTGGAAAAAGGATTATCGGCAAGTTCCCTGAAGGGACAGATTTCTGCCTTGTCGGTGTTACTTCACAAAAAACTGGCAGCTGTGCCAGATGTTCAAGCCTTTGTTCAGGCTCTGGTTAGAATCAAGCCTGTTTACAAACCTTTGACTCCTCCTTGGAGTCTCAATTTAGTTCTTTCAGTTCTTCAGGGGGTTCCGTTTGAACCCTTACATTCCGTTGATATTAAGTTATTATCTTGGAAAGTTTTGTTTTTAGTTGCAATTTCTTCTGCTAGAAGAGTTTCAGAATTATCTGCTCTGCAGTGTTCTCCTCCTTATCTGGTGTTCCATGCAGATAAGGTGGTTTTACGTACTAAACCTGGTTTTCTTCCAAAAGTTGTTTCTAACAAAAACATTAACCAGGAGATTATCGTACCTTCTCTGTGTCCGAAACCAGTTTCAAAGAAGGAACGCTTGTTGCACAATTTGGATGTTGTTCGCGCTCTAAAATTCTATTTAGATGCTACAAAGGATTTTAGACAAACATCTTCCCTGTTTGTTGTTTATTCAGGTAAAAGGAGAGGTCAAAAAGCAACTTCTACCTCTCTCTCTTTTTGGATTAAAAGCATCATCAGATTGGCTTACGAGACTGCCGGACGGCAGCCTCCCGAAAGAATCACGGCTCATTCCACTAGGGCTGTGGCTTCCACATGGGCCTTCAAGAACGAGGCTTCTGTTGATCAGATATGTAGGGCAGCGACTTGGTCTTCACTGCACACTTTTACCAAATTTTACAAGTTTGATACTTTTGCTTCTTCTGAGGCTATTTTTGGGAGAAAGGTTTTGCAAGCCGTGGTGCCTTCCATTTAGGTGACCTGATTTGCTCCCTCCCTTCATCCGTGTCCTAAAGCTTTGGTATTGGTTCCCACAAGTAAGGATGACGCCGTGGACCGGACACACCTATGTTGGAGAAAACAGAATTTATGTTTACCTGATAAATTTCTTTCTCCAACGGTGTGTCCGGTCCACGGCCCGCCCTGGTTTTTTAATCAGGTCTGATAATTTATTTTCTTTAACTACAGTCACCACGGTACCATATGGTTTCTCCTATGCTATTATTCCTCCTTAACGTCGGTCGAATGACTGGGGTAGGCGGAGCCTAGGAGGGATCATGTGACCAGCTTTGCTGGGCTCTTTGCCATTTCCTGTTGGGGAAGAGAATATCCCACAAGTAAGGATGACGCCGTGGACCGGACACACCGTTGGAGAAAGAAATTTATCAGGTAAACATAAATTCTGTTTTTATTGCGTCATTCTTGGCGCAGACTTTTTTGGCGCAAAAAATCTTTTCTGTTTCCGGCGTCATACGTGTCGCCGGAAGTTGCGTCATTTTTGACGTTCTTTTGCGCCAAAAATGTCGGCGTTCCGGATGTGGCGTCATTTTTGGCGCCAAAAGCATTTAGGCGCCAAATAATGTGGGCGTCTTATTTGGCGCTAAAAAAATATGGGCGTCGCTTTTGTCTCCACATTATTTAAGTCTCATTTTTCATTGCTGGTTGCTAGAAGCTTGTTCTTTGGCATTTTTTCCCATTCCTGAAACTGTCATTTAAGGAATTTGATCAATTTTGCTTTATATGTTGTTTTTTCTCTTACATATTGCAAGATGTCTCATGTTGCATCTGAGTCAGAAGATACTTCAGGAAAATCGCTGCCTGGTGCTGGAACTACCAAAGCTAAGTGTATCTGCTGTAAACTTTTGGTAGCTGTTCCTCCAGCTGTTGTTTGTATTAAATGTCATGACAAACTTGTTAATGCAGAAAATATTTCCTTTAGTAAAATACCATTACCTGTTGCAGTTCCATCAACATCTAATGTTCAGAGTGTTCCTGATAACATAAGAGATTTTGTTTCTGAATCTATTAAGAAGGCTATGTCTGTTATTCCTCCTTCTAGTAAACATAAAAAGTCTTTTAAAACTTCTCTTTATCCAGATGAATTTTTAAATGAACATCATCATTCTGATTCTAATGATTCTTCTGGTTCAGAGGATTCTGTTTCAGAGGTTGATGCTGATAAATCTTCATATTTATTTAAAATGGAATTTATTCGTTCTTTACTTAAAGAAGTCCTAATTGCATTAGAAATTGAGGATTCTTGTCCTCTTGATAATAAATCTAAACGTTTAGACAAGGTCTTTAAATCTCCTGTAGTTATTCCAGAAGTTTTTCCTGTTCCTGGTGCTATTTCTGAAGTAATTTCCAGGGAATGGAATAATTTGGGTAATTCATTTACTCCTTCTAAACGTTTTAAGCAATTATATCCTGTGCCGTCTGACAGATTAGAGTTTTGGGACAAAATCCCTAAAGTTGATGGGGCTATCTCTACCCTTGCTAAACGTACTACTATTCCTACGGCAGATGGTACTTCCTTTAAGGATCCTTTAGATAGGAAAATTGAATCCTTTCTAAGAAAAGCTTATTTGTGTTCAGGTAATCTTCTTAGACCTGCTATATCTTTGGCGGATGTTGCTGCAGCTTCAACTTTTTGGTTCTTCAACATGCTAATCATTTTATCTGTGATGCCATTTTTGATATTATCAGATTTGATGTCAGGTTTATGTCTCTAGCTATTTTAGCTAGAAGAGCTTTATGGCTTAAAACTTGGAATGCTGATATGTCTTCTAAATCGACTCTACTTTCCCTTTCTGTCCAGGGTAATAAATTATTTGGTTCTCAGTTGGATTCTATTATCTCAACTGTTACTGGTGGGAAAGGAACTTTTTTACCACAGGATAAAAAATCTAAGGGTAAAAACAGGGCTAATAATCGTTTTGGTTCCTTTCGTTTCAACAAAGAACAAAAGCCTGATCCTTCATCCTCAGGAGCAGTTTCAGTTTGGAAACCATCTCCAGTCTGGAATAAATCCAAGCCTTCTAGAAAAAGCAAAGCCAGCTTCTAAGTCCACATGAAGGTGCGGCCCTCATTCCAGCTCAGCTGGTAGGGGGCAGATTACGTTTTTTCAAAGAATTTTGGATCAATTCTGTTCACAATCTTTGGATTCAGAACATTATTTCAGAAGGGTACAGAATTGGTTTCAAGATAAGACCTCCTGCAAAGAGATTCTTTCTTTCCCGTGTCCCAGTAAACCCAGCGAAAGCTCAAGCATTTCTGAAATGTGTTTCAGATCTAGAGTTGGCTGGAGTAATTATGCCAGTTCCAGTTCTGGAACAGGGGCTGGGGTTTTATTCGAATCTCTTCATTGTACCAAAGAAGAATTCCTTCAGACCAGTTCTGGATCTAAAAATATTGAATCATTATGTAAGGATACCAACATTCAAAATGGTAACTGTAAGGACTATCCTGCCTTTTGTTCAGCAAGGGCATTATATGTCTACAATAGATTTACAGGATGCATATCTGCATATTCCGATTCATCCAGCTCCTAGACAAGCATTACCAGTTTGTGGCTCTGCCGTTTGGCATAGCAACAGCTTCAAGAATTTTTACAAAGGTTCTCGGTGCCCTTCTGTCTGTAATCGGAGAACAGGGTATTGTGGTATTTCCTTATTTGGACGATATCTTGGTACTTGCTCAGTCTTCACATTTAGCAGAATTTCATACGAATCGACTTTTGTTGTTTCTTCAAAATCATGGTTGGAGGATCAATTCACTAAAATGTTCATTGATTCCTCAGACAAGGGTAACCTTTTTGGGTTTCCAGATAGATTCAGTGTCCATGACTCTGTCTTTGACAGACAAGAGACGTCTAAAATTGATTTCAGCTTGTCGAAACCTTCAGTCACAATCATTCCCTTCGGTAGCCTTATGCATGGAAATTCTAGGTCTTATGACTGCTGCATCGGACGCGATCCCCTTTGCTCGTTTTCACATGCGACCTCTTCAGCTCTGTATGCTGAACCAATGGTGCAGGGATTACACAACGATATCTCAATTAATATCTTTAAAACTGATTGTACGACACTCTCTGACGTGGTGGACAGATCACCATCGTTTAGTTCAGGGGGCTTCTTTTGTTCTTCCGACCTGGACTGTAATTTCAACAGATGCAAGTCTTACAGGTTGGGGAGCTGTGTGGGGGTCTCTGACAGCACAAGGGGTTTGGGAATCTCAGGAGGTGAGATTACCGATCAATATTTTGGAACTCCGTGCAATTTTCAGAGCTCTTCAGTCTTGGCCTCTTCTGAAGAGAGAATCGTTCATTTGTTTTCAGACAGACAATGTCACAACTGTGGCATACATCAATCATCAAGGAGGGACTCACAGTCCTCTGGCTATGAAAGAAGTATCTCGAATTCTGGTTTGGGCGGAATCCAGCTCCTGTCTAATCTCTGCGGTTCATATTCCAGGAATAGACAATTGGGAAGCGGATTATCTCAGTCGCCAAACGTTGCATCCGGGCAAATGGTCTCTTCACCCAGAGGTATTTCTTCAGATTGTTCAAATGTGGGAACTTCCAGAAATAGATCTGATGGCTTCTCATCTAAACAAGAAACTTCCCAGGTATCTGTCCAGATCCCGGGATCCTCAGGCGGAGGCAGTGGATGCATTATCACTTCCTTGGAAGTATCATCCTGCCTATATCTTTCCGCCTCTAGTTCTTCTTCCAAGAGTAATCTCCAAGATTCTAAAGGAATGCTCGTTTGTTCTGCTGGTAGCTCCAGCATGGCCTCACAGGTTTTGGTATGCGGATCTTGTCCGGATGGCCTCTTGCCAACCGTGGACTCTTCCGTTAAGACCAGACCTTCTGTTGCAAGGTCCTTTTTTCCATCAGGATCTCAAATCCTTAAATTTAAAGGTATGGAGATTGAACGCTTGATTCTTGGTCAAAGAGGTTTCTCTGACTCTGTGATTAATACTATGTTACAGGCTCGTAAATCTGTATCTAGAGAGATATATTATAGAGTCTGGAAGACTTATATTTCTTGGTGTCTTTCTCATCATTTTTCTTGGCATTCTTTTAGAATTCCAAGAATTTTACAGTTTCTTCAGGATGGTTTGGATAAAGGTTTGTCTGCAAGTTCCTTGAAAGGACAAATCTCTGCTCTTTCTGTTCTTTTTCACAGAAAGATTGCTAATCTTCCTGATATTCATTGTTTTGTACAAGCCTTGGTTCGTATAAAACCTGTCATTAAGTCAATTTCTCCTCCTTGGAGTTTGAATTTGGTTCTGGGGGCTCTTCAAGCTCCTCCGTTTGAACCTATGCATTCATTGGACATTAAATTACTTTCTTGGAAAGTTTTGTTCCTTTTGGCCATCTCTTCTGCCAGAAGAGTCTCTGAATTATCTGCTCTTTCTTGTGAGTCTCCTTTTCTGATTTTTCATCAGGATAAGGCAGTGTTGCGAACTTCTTTTGAATTTTTACCTAAGGTTGTGAATTCCAACAACATTAGTAGAGAAATTGTAGTTCCTTCATTATGCCCTAATCCTAAGAATTCTAAGGAGAAATCATTGCATTCTTTGGATGTTGTTAGAGCTTTGAAATATTATGTTGAAGCTACTAAGACTTTCCGAAAGACTTCTAGTCTATTTGTCATATTTTCCGGTTCTAGAAAAGGCCAGAAAGCTTCTGCCATTTCTTTGGCATCTTGGTTGAAATCTTTAATTCATCATGCCTTTGAGTCGGGTAAAACTCCGCCTCAGAGGATTACAGCTCATTCTACTAGGTCAGTTTCTACTTCCTGGGCGTTTAGGAATGAAGCTTCGGTTGATCAGATTTGCAAAGCAGCAACTTGGTCTTCTTTGCATACTTTTACTAAATTCTACCATTTTGATGTGTTTTCTTCTTCTGAAGCAGTTTTTGGTAGAAAAGTACTTCAGGCAGCTGTTTCTGTTTGAATCTTCTGCTTATGTTTTCATTTAAACTTTATTTTGGGTGTGGATTATTTTCAGTAGGAATTGGCTGTCTTTATTTTATCCCTCCCTCTCTAGTGACTCTTGCATGGAAAGATCCACATCTTGGGTAGTCATTATCCCATACGTCACTAGCTCATGGACTCTTGCTAATTACATGAAAGAAAACATAATTTATGTAAGAACTTACCTGATAAATTCATTTCTTTCATATTAGCAAGAGTCCATGAGGCCCACCCTTTTTTGTGGTGGTTATGATTTTTTTTGTATAAAGCACAATTATTCCAATTCCTTATTTTTTATGCTTTCACACTTTTTTCTTATCACCCCACTTCTTGGCTATTCGTTAAACTGATTTGTGGGTGTGGTGAGGGGTGTATTTATAGGCATTTTAAGGTTTGGGAAACTTTGCCCCTCCTGGTAGGAATGTATATCCCATACGTCACTAGCTCATGGACTCTTGCTAATATGAAAGAAATGAATTTATCAGGTAAGTTCTTACATAAATTGTTTTTCTGGTGCATAGATCATGGGGGTTTTTTTGGAATTCTTTTTGTATCCCTAGGATCCTTCAGTTTTTGCAGAGTGGTTTAGATAAAGGTTTATCTGCCAGTTCTTTGAGGGGGCAGATTTCTGCCCTTTCTGTATTGTTTCACAGAAAGATTGCTAATCTTCCTGATGTTCATTGTTTTGTTCAGGCTTTGGTTCGTATTAAACCTGTTAAACTTATTTCTCCTCCTTGGAATCTTAGCCTGGTGTTAAGAGTTCTGCAAGCTCATCCTTTTGAGCCTATGCATAAGTTGGACTTTAAACTACTTTCTTGGAAAGTGTTGTTTCTTTTAGCTATTTCTTCTGCAAGAGTTTCTGAATTGTTTGCTTTTTCTTGTGAATCTCCTTATCTAATCTTTCATCCGCTTTTAATTTCTTGCCTAAGGTTGTTTCTTCTAACAACCGTAACAGAGAGATTATTGTTCCTTCTTTGTAGCCCAATCCTAAAAATGCTTTGGAAAGATCCTTGTATTATTTGGATGTTGTCAGGGCATTGAAACGTTATGTTTCAGGAAGACTTCTAGTCTGTTTGTTCTTTTTTTTTTTTTTTTTTCTTGTTCTCCAAAAGGTCAGAAATCCTCTGCTGTTGCTTTAGCCTCTTGGTTGAAGCTTCTGATTCACAAGACTTATTTGGAGACAGGTCACTCTCCTCCCAAGCGGATTACAGCTCATTCTACTAGGTCAGTTGCCACTTCAAGGGCTTTCAAGAATGAAGCTTCAGTTGATCAGATTTGCAAAGCAGCTACTTGGTCTTCGTTGCATTTCTTTCACTAAATTTTACTATTT
The DNA here is from genome assembly GCF_027579735.1 of Bombina bombina. NCBI lineage: Eukaryota > Metazoa > Chordata > Amphibia > Anura > Bombinatoridae > Bombina > Bombina bombina. The sequence continues at coordinate 986,018,227 of NC_069501.1, forward strand.
GTATGTTTTTTGCTTCATCTGAAGCAGCCTTGGTAGAAAGATTCTGCAGGCAGTTGTCTCTGTTTGAGACTTGTAACTGTTTTTAAGAGTGAATTATAAAAAAAAAAATAAACCTTTGTCGGGTTGTGGCTTTATTTTCTATACGAAAACTATGTTTTTAAATCCCTCCCTTTGTTTTTACTCGTGGACTTCCACAGCTTGGGTATTCGTTCCCATGAGTAAGGGATTGTGGACCTGTATGAAAGAAAACATAATTTATACTTACCAGATCAATTCCTTTTCTTTCATGGTGGTGAGTGTCCACAAGCCCCCACCATTTTCTTAGGGTTGTTTTTATACTTGAGCATATCTTTTTTCCCTGCACCATTTATAGCTCTTAATCCTTTTTTTACCTCACTTACTTAGCTATACGTTAACGGTTCGACTCAGGTATGTGTGAGATGGGAGGGTTTATATAGAGCTCTTGGGGTTTGGGAGTCTCTGCCTCCTCCTAGTGGCCCATTTGCAGGCGCACAATAAATTAGTGCTCCACTTGTAATCTAGCCCTTTATGTCAACCATAGTTTGTTGGACTGATTTATATTCTAAGGGTTTTAACGTTTAGTATTTGGCACTAGAAATCCAGTGTTACTGTCATAAAAAAGGAAATAAAATTTTGATCCGTTCACTCTGATATGGCGTAACATCATTTTGACTATTTGACGATCCAGTTATCACACATTAGTGCACTGCATTAGCTATATCATTTTAAGTAAAATAGTGTGACTTATTTAAAGGACCAGTAAATACAGCAGATTTGCATAAACAACAAATGCATGATAACAAGACAATGCAATAGCATTTAGTCTGAACTTCAAATGGGTAGTAGATTTTGTTCTGACACATTTTAAAGTTATGTCTATTTCCACTCCCCCTGTACCACGTGACAACGTTCAACCAATCTCAAATGCATATATGTATATATTTTGTGAATTTTTGCACATGCTCAGTAGGAGATGGCAGCTCAAAAAGTGTAAATATAAAAAGACTGTGCACATTTAGTTAATGGAAGTAAATTGGAAAGTTGTTTAAAAATTGCATGAACTATCTGAATCATGAAAGTGTAATTTGACCGGAGTGTCCCTTTAAGAAATGCAGTGTATTTGTGCTACATTTACAAGAGGGCTTGACAAATCCTGTGAACCATGGAGCCAGAGCTCCTGAAATTCTACTTTTCTTCTTACACCTGCCGAAAAATCATCTCCTGGCTCATCTGAATTCTGTTAAGCTCCTAAGTTTCAATTTAATTTGTCAACTCCTGGTTTGCAATAATAGTAATGTTTGTTTTGCATTTTATTTACTTTAGGACTATTCTAAAAGCAACATGTTGTCAAACTGCAATGCAGCTTGTAATTAATTAATGGCAAGTAGAGTTTGATAACTGAAAATATTAGTTGCTAGGTCATGGTCCTGTTGTCCTTAGATTACAGTCAATATATTTTTAAAAGGGCCCTTAAAGGGACTGTAAATACCTTTAAAGATAAGGCATTTCACTTATCTGGCTATAGAATAATATTTGCCAGGCTTAAACATTTAAAAGCAAATTAACATTTTATTGACTGCAATTGTTTTTCTATAGCAAACTCTACCTTCCACTTGCCTTATTAGGAGTAGCTAATCTGGGCTTGAGTCTGCAGACAACAAGACTAGCCAAAGTTATGTTGTTGCTAGTTTAAATTGCTTTATTTTGCAGTTATCTGTTAAGGCCAATTAGTGACAAATATGTAGACAAGTTAGCCTTGAAGTCTACAGGGTTCATTTACAGGTATGAGAAATAGAAAAGTCACAATTTACAGTGCTAAATTACTTAAAAGGGGCACAATAAATAATGAAATGGTATTGCAAATTTGTTTAAATATCTGTAACTGCAGCAGTCCTGGTAGTAAGCAAATGCTACTTTATTCCAAGGGCTAAAAAAAAATGTCCCTTAACGCCACTGGTATTAGGCAATGCAAATTCCCTTTGTTTGTCAATACCTGATACAGCTGTTTGCTTTTGACCATAACATGTAAATGCATAGTACTGTAATAAGCTGCAAAGATTTTTCAAATTCCTTTGCTGTGAACTACTTATAGGCTGAGTTGCAAAAAAAAATAAAAATGTCTCTAAAAGTGCTATAAATATTCCAGTCTCACTTGAACTACATTAAAGAAACTTGTCATTGTCTGACAGAACCTAAAAGATTAGTGCTTGTTCCACAGCAATGGGATTTGCAGCATTTTGGTTACAATTTTTTTTTATTTTTGCCCTCTGTAGCAAGCATGTGACACAAGCAGTTTTTACACAAAGCAAGATGTGTTAAATTCCCCTTTAATAACCATTTAAAAACTTTTTTCCCCTCACTAGGATAAGGCTATTTAATATAGCAAAACATTGTAAGTCATTGTCACTACGTAAGCTAATTCTAGTCAGAGCTTTGATCCACATCTCATCCACTTAGTCTCTAAGACATGCAGTCACCTTTCTCTTGGCTCCATCTGGAATAAGCTTGGACAAACACTATTACTAATTATTTATATAGTAGAGAATACTGTTTCTTGTGACCGCACATGGAGCCCTGCCCAGTTTACCATTGTGTGTCTAGTAATGGTTCTCTCTTCTGTTTTCTTGTATCCCCCTATCCTTTAGCTAAACATGGTATAGGATGGAAATAATCATTCGCTACTGGGAGGAGCCAATGACTTTTGAATTCTACCTTTCCTAACAGTCATGAAACTAATATTCCACCAGTAAAGCCCTAAATGTGTTTTTTCCTGAATTATATAAACTAAATGTTTTCTTTTACATTGTAATATCAAATTCAGTCTCTGAAGTCTCTAACTGCAGTATTGTTCCTCACATAAAATAGTCTACATCAGTGTCCCCTAATTTGTGTGTTGTTAGGTGGGTATGGAATCATCTATCCTCAGGGTGCTCTCTCTTAGCACACCGCTTTTCACAGAGAAGAAATATTCTGTAGCAGATCATTCTTATCATGCCAAAAAAAAGTCCTGCCCCTAATTACCAGGCAATTCTCCTCTAAATGAGCGAAAGCCACAAACCCCAGAGATACGTTTCAGCCTCTCTGGGCTTCGTCAGTAAAGTACAGTTGTAACCCTCTAGGGATACAATAGTGTATTGGCACAAATAAGACCATAAAGTGGCACCAGCATATTAAAGGGACATTAAACCCTATTTGTTTTTCTTTTATGATTCAGATAGAAGTGAATTGAAAATGTTCTAAAAAAAAGTATACTTTATTACCAACTTTACTATTCTCTTGGTGTTCTGTGTTGAAGAGAATACCTAAGTAGGTAGTGCGAACATACTGGAGAACTATATAGCAGCAGTTTTGCAAAAATGTTTTTGGGCGCTAGATGACATCAGAGTTTTCACAATGTATAACTGTTAAAGGGACATTAAACTAAAAATAAATGCTAGCTAGAATAATGCATTCAAAGAAAAGATTAGTCTGCGAATAAAATGTAGTTGTATTTTTTAAAGTTTTATTAGTTTTGTAAATATTGACAAAATAAGTGTGAAGTTTTAGTGTCTATAAAACAAACAATGGGAGCTGCCATGTTGTAATTTAGGTTATCTTCTCTGCTGTTGTCAATTAGGGGTAGTTATAAATATGTCACTATAGTGTCCTGCCAATGGCTGCAGTTCCATTTCTAACAGGAACTGAAAAGCTCACAATTCAGAATGGAATTATAGGAGAAGGGGACAAAATAAATATTAAAAGTATATTGCAAAGTTGTTTTTCTCCAACATAGGTGTGTCCGGTCCACGGCGTCATCCTTACTTGTGGGATATTCTCTTCCCCAACAGGAAATGGCAAAGAGCCCAGCAAAGCTGGTCACATGATCCCTCCTAGGCTCCGCCTTCCCCAGTCATTCTCTTTGCCGTTGTACAGGCAACATCTCCACGGAGATGGCTTAGAGTTTTTTAGTGTTTAACTGTAGTTTTTATTCTTCAATCAAGAGTTTGTTATTTTAAAATAGTGCTGGTATGTACTATTTACTCTGAAACAGAAAAGAGATGAAGATTTCTGTTTGTAAGAGGAAAATGATTTTAGCAACCGTTACTAAAATCGATGGCTGTTCCACACAGGACTGTTGAGAGGAATTAACTTCAGTTGGGGGAACAGTGAGCAGACTTTTGCTGCTTGAGGTATGACACATTCTAACAAGACGATGTAATGCTGGAAGCTGTCATTTTCCCTATGGGATCCGGTAAGCCATTTTTATTACAGAGTAAATAAGGGCTTCACAAGGGCTTGTTAAGACTGTAGACATTTTCTGGGCTAAATCGATTCATATATAACATATTTAGCCTTGAGGAATCATTTAATATGGGTATTTTTGTAAAATAATATCGGCAGGCACTGTTTTAGACACCTTATTCTCTAGGGGCTTTCCCTAATCATAGGCAGAGCCTCATTTTCGCGCCGGTATTGCGCACTTGTTTTTGAGAAGCATGACATGCAGTCGCATGTGTGAGGAGCTCTGATACATAAAAAAGACTTTCTGAAGGCGTCATTTGGTATCGTATTCCCCTTTGGGCTTGGTTGGGTCTCAGCAAAGCAGATACCAGGGACTGTAAAGGGGTTAAAGATAAAAACGGCTCCGGTTCCGTTATTTTAAGGGTTAAAGCTTCCAAATTTGGTGTGCAATACTTTTAAGGCTTTAAGACACTGTGGTGAAATTTTGGTGAATTTTGAACAATTCCTTCATACTTTTTCGCAATTGCAGTAATAAAGTGTGTTCAGTTTAAAATTTAAAGTGACAGTAACGGTTTTATTTTAAAACGTTTTTTGTACTTTGTTATCAAGTTTATGCCTGTTTAACATGTCTGAACTACCAGATAGACTGTGTTCTGAATGTGGGGAAGCCAAGGTTCCTTCTCATTTAAATAGATGTGATTTATGTGACACTGAAAATGATGCCCAAGATGATTCCTCAAGTGAGGGGAGTAAGCATGGTACTGCATCATTCCCTCCTTCGTCTACACCAGTCTTGCCCACTCAGGAGGCCCCTAGTACATCTAGCGCGCCAATACTCCTTACTATGCAACAATTAACGGCTGTAATGGATAATTCTATCAAAAACATTTTAGCCAAAATGCCCACTTATCAGCGTAAGCGCGACTGCTCTGTTTTAGATACTGAAGAGCATGAGGACGCTGAGGATAATGGTTCTGATATGCCCCTACACCAGTCTAAGGGGGCCAGGGAGGTTTTGTCTGAGGGAGAAATTTCAGATTCAGGGAAAATTTCTCAACAAGCTGAACCCGATGTGATTACATTTAAATTTAAGTTGGAACATCTCCGCGCTCTGCTTAAGGAGGTGTTATCCACTCTGGATGATTGTGAGAATTTGATCATCCCAGAGAAACTATGTAAAATGGACAAGTTCCTAGAGGTCCCGGGGCCCCCAGAAGCTTTTCCTATACCCAAGCGGGTGGCGGACATTGTAAATAAAGAATGGGAAAGGCCCGGTATACCTTTCGTCCCTCCCCCCATATTTAAAAAATTGTTTCCCATGGTCGACCCCAGAAAGGACTTATGGCAGACAGTCCCCAAGGTCGAGGGGGCGGTTTCTACTTTAAACAAACGCACCACTATACCCATAGAAGATAGTTGTGCTTTCAAAGATCCTATGGATAAAAAATTAGAAGGTTTGCTTAAAAAGATGTTTGTTCAGCAAGGTTACCTTCTACAACCAATTTCATGCATTGTCCCTGTCACTACAGCCGCGTGTTTCTGGTTCGATGAGCTAGAAAAGGCGATCGATAGTGATTCTCCTCCTTATGAGGAGATTATGGACAGAATCCGGGCTCTCAAATTGGCTAATTCTTTCACCCTAGACGCCACTTTGCAATTGGCTAGGTTAGCGGCGAAAAATTCTGGGTTTGCTATTGTGGCGCGCAGAGCGCTTTGGTTGAAATCTTGGTCAGCGGATGCGTCTTCCAAGAACAAATTGCTTAACATTCCTTTCAAGGGGAAAACGCTGTTTGGCCCTGACTTGAAAGAGATTATCTCTGATATCACTGGGGGTAAGGGCCACGCCCTTCCTCAGGATAGGTCTTTCAAGGCCAAAAATAAACCTAATTTTCGTCCCTTTCGTAGAAACGGACCAGCCCCAAGTGCTACGTCCTCTAAGCAAGAGGGTAATTCTTCTCAAGCCAAGCCAGCCTGGAGACCAATGCAAGGCTGGAACAAGGGAAAGCAGGCCAAGAAGCCTGCCACTGCTACCAAGACAGCATGAAATGTTGGCCCCCGATCCGGGACCGGATCTGGTGGGGGGCAGACTTTCTCTCTTCGCTCAGGCTTGGGCAAGAGATGTTCTGGATCCTTGGGCACTAGAAATAGTCTCCCAAGGTTATCTTCTGGAATTCAAGGGGCCTCCCCCAAGGGGGAGGTTCCACAGGTCTCAATTGTCTTCAGACCACATGAAAAGACAGGCATTCTTACATTGTGTAGAAGACCTGTTAAAAATGGGAGTGATTCATCCTGTTCCTTTAGGAGAACAAGGGATGGGGTTCTACTCCAATCTGTTCATAGTTCCCAAAAAAGAGGGAACATTCAGACCAATCTTAGATCTCAAGATCCTAAACAAGTTTCTCAAGGTTCCATCGTTCAAAATGGAAACCATTCGAACAATTCTTCCTTCCATCCAGGAAGGTCAATTCATGACCACGGTGGATTTAAAGGATGCGTATCTACATATTCCTATCCACAAGGAACATCATCGGTTCCTAAGGTTCGCATTCCTGGACAAGCATTACCAGTTTGTGGCACTTCCGTTCGGATTAGCCACTGCTCCAAGGATTTTCACAAAGGTACTAGGGTCCCTTCTAGCGGTGCTAAGACCAAGGGGCATTGCAGTAGTACCTTACTTGGACGACATTCTGATTCAAGCGTCGTCCCTTCCTCAAGCAAAGGCTCACACGGACATTGTCCTGGCCTTTCTCAGATCTCACGGGTGGAAAGTGAACGTAGAAAAAAGTTCTCTATCTCCGTCAACAAGGGTTCCCTTCTTGGGAGCAATAATAGACTCCTTAGAAATGAGGATTTTTCTGACAGAGGCCAGAAAATCAAAACTTCTAATCTCTTGTCAAATACTTCATTCTGTTCCTCTTCCTTCCATAGCGCAGTGCATGGAAGTAATAGGTTTGATGGTAGCGGCAATGGACATAGTTCCTTTTGCGCGAATTCATCTAAGACCATTACAACTGTGCATGCTCAGTCAGTGGAATGGGGACTATACAGACTTGTCTCCGACGATACAAGTAGATCAGAGGACCAGAGATTCACTCCGTTGGTGGCTGTCCCTGGACAACCTGTCACAGGGGATGAGCTTCCGCAGACCAGAGTGGGTCATTGTCACGACCGACGCCAGTCTGGTGGGCTGGGGCGCGGTCTGGGGACCCCTGAAAGCTCAGGGTCTTTGGTCTCGGGAAGAATCTCTTCTTCCGATAAATATTCTGGAACTGAGAGCGATATTCAATGCTCTCAAGGCTTGGCCTCAGCTAGCAAAGGCCAAGTTCATACGGTTTCAATCAGACAACATGACGACTGTTGCGTACATCAACCATCAGGGGGGAACAAGGAGTTCCCTGGCGATGGAAGAAGTGACCAAAATCATTCAATGGGCGGAGACTCACTCCTGCCACTTGTCTGCAATCCACATCCCAGGAGTGGAAAATTGGGAAGCGGATTTTCTGAGTCGTCAGACATTTCATCCGGGGGAGTGGGAACTCCATCCGGAAATCTTTGCCCAAATTACTCAATTGTGGGGCATTCCAGACATGGATCTGATGGCCTCTCGTCAGAACTTCAAGGTTCCTTGCTACGGGTCCAGATCCAGGGATCCCAAGGCGACTCTAGTAGATGCACTAGTAGCACCTTGGACCTTCAAACTAGCTTATGTATTCCCGCCGTTTCCTCTCATCCCCAGGCTGGTAGCCAGGATCAATCAGGAGAGGGCATCGGTGATCTTGATAGCTCCTGCGTGGCCACGCAGGACTTGGTATGCAGACCTGGTGAATATGTCATCGGCTCCACCATGGAAGCTACCTTTGAGACGAGACCTTCTTGTTCAAGGTCCGTTCGAACATCCGAATCTGGTCTCACTCCAACTGACTGCTTGGAGATTGAACGCTTGATCTTATCAAAGCGAGGGTTCTCAGATTCTGTCATTGATACTCTTGTTCAGGCCAGAAAGCCTGTAACTAGAAAAATTTACCACAAAATATGGAAAAAATATATCTGTTGGTGTGAATCTAAAGGATTCCCTTGGGACAAGGTAAAAATTCCTAAGATTCTATCCTTTCTTCAAGAAGGTTTGGAGAAAGGATTATCTGCAAGTTCCTTGAAGGGACAGATTTCTGCCTTGTCTGTGTTACTTCACAAAAAGCTGGCAGCTGTGCCAGATGTCCAAGCCTTTGTTCAGGCTCTGGTTAGAATCAAGCCTGTTTACAAACCTTTGACTCCTCCTTGGAGTCTCAATTTAGTTCTTTCAGTTCTTCAGGGGGTTCCGTTTGAACCCTTACATTCCGTTGATATTAAGTTATTATCTTGGAAAGTTTTGTTTTTGGTTGCAATTTCTTCTGCTAGAAGAGTTTCAGAATTATCTGCTCTGCAGTGTTCTCCTCCTTATCTGGTGTTCCATGCAGATAAGGTGGTTTTACGTACTAAACCTGGTTTTCTTCCGAAAGTTGTTTCTAACAAAAACATTAACCAGGAGATAGTCGTGCCTTCTTTGTGTCCGAATCCAGTTTCAAAGAAGGAACGTTTGTTGCACAATTTGGATGTTGTTCGTGCTCTAAAATTCTATTTAGATGCTACAAAGGATTTTAGACAAACATCTTCCTTGTTTGTTGTTTATTCTGGTAAAAGGAGAGGTCAAAAAGCAACTTCTACCTCTCTCTCTTTTTGGATTAAAAGCATCATCAGATTGGCTTATGAGACTGCCGGACGGCAGCCTCCTGAAAGAATCACAGCTCATTCCACTAGGGCTGTGGCTTCCACATGGGCCTTCAAGAACGAGGCTTCTGTTGATCAGATATGTAAGGCAGCGACTTGGTCTTCACTGCACACTTTTACTAAATTTTACAAGTTTGATACTTTTGCTTCTTCTGAGGCTATTTTTGGGAGAAAGGTTTTGCAAGCCGTGGTGCCTTCCATCTAGGTGACCTGATTTGCTCCCTCCCTTCATCCGTGTCCTAAAGCTTTGGTATTGGTTCCCACAAGTAAGGATGACGCCGTGGACCGGACACACCTATGTTGGAGAAAACAGAATTTATGTTTACCTGATAAATTACTTTCTCCAACGGTGTGTCCGGTCCACGGCCCGCCCTGGTTTTTTAATCAGGTCTGATATTTTATTTTCTTTAACTACAGTCACCACGGTATCATATGGTTTCTCCTATGCAAATATTCCTCCTTTACGTCGGTCGAATGACTGGGGAAGGCGGAGCCTAGGAGGGATCATGTGACCAGCTTTGCTGGGCTCTTTGCCATTTCCTGTTGGGGAAGAGAATATCCCACAAGTAAGGATGACGCCGTGGACCGGACACACCGTTGGAGAAAGTAATTTATCAGGTAAACATAAATTCTGTTTTTTATAAATACAATTTATCATTTTATATTGTAAGTATTGGGTACTTGTAAAGCGCAGCTAATCACACATAAGGGTCTCAAGGCACTGCTCATTTTATCAACCTCGGAAGGATGAAAGGCTGAGTGGACCTCGCCGGGGATCGAACCTGCAACGATTGGGTTGCTACAGAACTCGGCCACAGTGCCGATAGTGTTTATGGTCCATTTAAAAGCATTCCAACATTGCTGCCATATGGTGCCCCTAAAAGGAATACTAAGAGAATTAAAGGGACACTGAACCCACAAATTTTCTTTCATGCTTCAGATAGAGCATGAAATTTTAAGCAACTTTCTAATTTACTCCTATTGTCAAATTTTCTTCATTCTCTTGATATCTTTATTTGAAATGCAAGAATGTAAGTTTAGATGCCGGCCCATTTTTGGTGAACAACCTGGGTTGTTCTTGCTGATTGGTGGATAAATTTATCCACCAATCCAAAAGTGCTGTCCAGAGTTCTGAACCAAAAAAAGAAGCTTAGGTGCATTCTTTTTCAAATAAAGATAGCAATAGAACGAAGAAAAATTAATAATTGGAGTAAATTAGAAAGTTGCTTAAAATTGCATGCTCTATCTGAATCGCGAAATAAAAAAATGTGGATTCAGTGCCCCTTTTAAGTAAATTGGATAATAGAAGTACGTTGGGGTAATTTTTTTATTTTTTTTTAAATGTATGCTCAATCTGAATCATGAAAGAACTATTTTGGCTTTCGTGCCCTTTTTAACAAATGCTTTAAGGTCCTATCATGATGTCATTGTGCTCTGCCATAATTAATTAATTGCAGACAAAAGTAGCTAATGCAGTTAAACAAAATCCATGGCATGTTTACATATTTGGTACCACGCATTTCATGCCATAACAAGCATGTTTGGTAGTAACAATTACTACATCACTATCTTTACTTTCTTTCAGTTGCTTGGAATTCTTGCTGGATAACAATGCTGATCCTTCAATTCGTGATAAACAGGGATATGCTGCTGTTCACTATGCAGCTGCATATGGCAACAGGCAGAACTTGGAGCTGGTGAGTAATGGAGCATATATAACTAATAGTTCTGCACACATAATGCCTTTCCTGCTCCTAGCAGCTTGTTTATTTGATGAGGAATGCGATAATCACATCAGTGCAGAATTGTGTTTACATAGAAAAAATAACTAATGTACTTTTCTTATTTATTTTTATTGTTTGATATAAAGAGATTAGCAGATTTTACTTTATAGAGTTTAACACACTTTTTTTTTGCAAGGGCTGTAATTAATGAATTAAAGTTAATACAGCATTTCCAGGTCCTTCCTTAATTCACTGGATGCCAAATGGCTGCTGCATTATTATTTTTTTAAATTAAACACTGAGCAGTGTTCTTGACACAAAATGTTGCCAGCCAGGTGGCATTGTGAAGTAGTCGGGTGTGGGCAGTGTAATACTTTACTTTTGACTAAATATTGTCTTAAATTTTAGCCAGGTGGTAAGAAAAATCAGCTGGGCTGTGTGCCCATTAAGAGCTAGATTACGAGTGGCGCACTAAGTGTAGCATGTGAGCAATAAAGGGGTATTTTGTGGCTCTTTACGCGTGTCGGAAATAAAATGCGTATTACGAATTAAAAGTAAACGTGTTTGCTTGAGCGCAATTGGAAACTACAGTTACACTCCTAATGATACTAAAAAATATTGCAATAAAAAGTTATAAGGGCTCAAAGATACGAGGTCTCAAGTGTTAGAAAACAAAAAGGCATGCTTTATCATAGAGGTACATACATACAATTGTGTAATATATATATTTACTGTATATACACTGTACTTATTTCACGTTCTAATGTTCTTCACATATAGGATAGTGTACTCTTTATTGTAATACACATTTCTATATATTTTTATATATACCTATATATTCCTATAAATATGTATTTTAAATTAGTTTTATCAGATCTATATAAAAATATATATTTAATAATAAAAAACACGTTATTTTCTTTGTGAAGAACATAGGAATAAAAAATGTGTAATGCGCATCAGGGTTTGCAGCTTAGGACTAAAACGGTCTGGTTAGCGCACATGAAGAATTGCTAACTTCAACGTACCTTATTGAAATATAAAATTTAATAAAAAATGTATATAAACTATTTAAAATGATTATACATACTGTAAAATATTGTAAATCCTAGAATATATATATATATATATATATATATATATATATATATATATATATATATATATATGTGTGTGTATGTATATATATATATATATATATATATATATATATATTTCTTTCATGTAATTAGCAAGAGTCCATGAGCTAGTGACGTATGGGATATACATTCCTACCAGGAGGGGCAAAGTTTCCCAAACCTCAAAATGCCTATAAATACACCCCTCACCACACCCACAATTCAGTTTTACAAACTTTGCCTCCGATGGAGGTGGTGAAGTAAGTTTGTGCTAGATTCTACGTTGATATGCGCTCCGCAGCAAGTTGGAGCCCGGTTTTCCTCTCAGCGTGCAGTGAATGTCAGAGGGATGTGAGGAGAGTATTGCCTATTTGAATGCAGTGATCTCCTTCTACGGGGTCTATTTCATAGGTTCTCTGTTATCGGTCGTAGAGATTCATCTCTTACCTCCCTTTTCAGATCGACGATATACTCTTATATATACCATTACCTCTGCTGATTCTCGTTTCAGTACTGGTTTGGCTTTCTACAAACATGTAGATGAGTGTCCTGGGGTAAGTAAATCTTATTTTCTGTGACACTCTAAGCTATGGTTGGGCACTTTGTTTATAAAGTTCTAAATATATGTATTCAAACATTTATTTGCCTTGACTCAGAATGTTCAACTTTCCTTATTTTTCAGACAGTCAGTTTCATATTTGGGATAATGCATTTGATTTTTTCTTACCTTCAAAAATTTGACTATTTTCCCTGTGGGCTGTTAGGCTCGCGGGGGCTGAAAATGCTTCATTTTATTGCGTCATTCTTGGCGCGGACTTTTTTGGCGCAAAAAATTATTTTCCGTTTCCGGCGTCATACGTGTCGCCGGAAGTTGCGTCATTTTTTGACATTATTTTGCGCCAAAAATGTCGGCGTTCCGGATGTGGCGTCATTTTTGGCGCCAAAAAGCATTTAGGCGCCAAATAATGTGGGCGTCTTATTTGGCGCTAAAAAATATGGGCGTCGCTTTTGTCTCCACATTATTTAAGTCTCATTTTTCATTGCTTCTGGTTGCTAGAAGCTTGTTCTTTGGCATTTTTTCCCATTCCTGAAACTGTCATTTAAGGAATTTGATCAATTTTGCTTTATATGTTGTTGTTTTTTCTCTTACATATTGCAAGATGTCTCACGTTGCATCTGAGTCAGAAGATACTACAGGAAAATCGCTGTCTAGTGCTGTATCTACCAAATCTAAGTGTATCTGCTGTAAACTTTTGGTAGCTATTCATCCAGCTGTTGTTTGTATTGATTGTCATGACAAACTTGTTAAAGCAGATAATATTTCCTTTAGTAAAGTACCATTGCCTGTTGCAGTTCCTTCATCATCTAAGGTGCAGAATGTTCCTGATAACATAAGAGATTTTGTTTCTGAATCCATAAAGAAGGCTATGTCTGTTATTTCTCCTTCTAGTAAACGTAAAAAGTCTTTTAAAACTTCTCTCCCTACAGATGAATTTTTAAATGAACATCATCATTCTGATTCTGATGACTCTTCTGGTTCAGAGGATTCTGTCTCAGAGATTGATGCTGATAAATCTTCATATTTATTTAAAATGGAATTTATTCGTTCTTTACTTAAAGAAGTTCTAATTGCTTTAGAAATAGAGGATTCTGGTCCTCCTGATATTAATTCTAAACGTTTGGATAAGGTATTTAAATCTCCTGTGGTTATTCCAGAAGTTTTTCCTGTTCCTAATGCTATTTCTGCAGTAATTTCCAAAGAATGGGATAAATTGGGTAATTCATTTACTCCTTCTAAACGTTTTAAGCAATTATATCCTGTGCCGTCTGACAGATTAGAATTTTGGGACAAAATCCCTAAAGTTGATGGGGCTATTTCTACCCTTGCTAAACGTACTACTATTCCTACGTCAGATGGTACTTCGTTTAAGGATCCTTTAGATAGGAAAATTGAATCCTTTCTAAGAAAAGCTTATCTGTGTTCAGGTAATCTTCTTAGACCTGCTATATCTTTGGCTGATGTTGCTGCAGCTTCAACTTTTTGGTTGGAAACCTTAGCGCAACAAGTAACACATCATGATTCTCATGATATTATTATTCTTCTTCAGCATGCTAATAATTTTATCTGTGATGCCATCTTTGATATTATCAGAGTTGATGTCAGGTTTATGTCTCTAGCTATTTTAGCTAGAAGAGCTTTATGGCTTAAGACTTGGAATGCTGATATGGCTTCTAAATCAACTCTACTTTCCATTTCTTTCCAGGGTAACAAATTATTTGGTTCTCAGTTGGATTCTATTATTTCAACTGTTACTGGTGGGAAAGGCACCTTTTTACCACAGGATAAAAAATCTAAGGGTAAAAACAGAGCTAATAATCGTTTTCGTTCCTTTCGTTTCAACAAAGAACAAAAACCTGATCCTTCATCCTCAGGAGCAGTTTCAGTTTGGAAACCATCTCCAATCTGGAATAAATCCAAGCCAGTCAGAAAGGCAAAGCCTGCTTCTAAGTCCACATGAAGGTGCGGCCCTCATTCCAGCTCAGCTGGTAGGGGGCAGGTTACGTTTTTTCAAAGAAATTTGGATCAATTCTGTTCACAATCTTTGGATTCAGAACATTGTTTCAGAAGGGTACAGAATTGGTTTCAAGATGAGACCTCCTGCAAAGAGATTTTTTCTTTCCCGTGTCCCAGTAAATCCAGTAAAAGCTCAAGCATTTCTGAATTGTGTTTCAGATCTAGAGTTGACTGGAGTAATTATGCCAGTTCCAGTTCAGGAACAGGGGATGGGGTTTTATTCAAATTTCTTCATTGTACCAAAGAAGGAGAATTCCTTCAGACCAGTTCTGGATCTAAAAATATTGAATCGTTATGTAAGGATACCAACGTTCAAGATGGTAACTGTAAGGACTATCTTGCCTTTTGTTCAGCAAGGGAATTATATGTCCACAATAGATTTACAGGATGCATATCTGCATATTCCGATTCATCCGGATCATTATCGGTTCCTGAGATTCTCTTTTCTGGACAAGCATTACCAGTTTGTGGCTCTGCCGTTTGGCCTTGCTACAGCTCCAAGAATTTTTACAAAGGTTCTCGGTGCCCTTCTGTCTGTAATCAGAGAACAGGGTATTGTGGTATTTCCTTATTTGGACGATATCTTGGTACTTGCTCAGTCTTTACATTTAGCAGAATTTCATGCGAATCGACTTGTGTTGTTTCTTCAAGATCATGGTTGGAGGATCAATTTACCAAAAAGTTCATTGATTCCTCAGACAAGGGTAACCTTTCTGGGTTTCCAAATAGATTCAGTGTCCATGACTCTGTCTTTAACAGACAAGAGGCGTCTGAAACTGATGGCAGCTTGTCGAAACCTTCAGTCACAATCATTCCCTTCGGTAGCCTTATGCATGGAAATTCTAGGTCTTATGACTGCTGCATTGGACGCGATCCCCTTTGCTCGTTTTCACATGCGACCTCTTCAGCTTTGTATGCTGAATCAATGGTGCAAGGATTACACAAAGATATCTCAATTAATATCTTTAAAACCGATTGTTCGACACTCTCTAACGTGGTGGACAGATCACCATCGTTTAATTCAGGGGGCTTCTTTTGTGCTTCCGACCTGGACTGTAATTTCAACAGATGCAAGTCTCACAGGTTGGGGAGCTGTGTGGGGATCTCTGACGGCACAAGGAGTTTGGGAATCTCAGGAGGTGAGATTACCGATCAATATTTTGGAACTCCGTGCAATTTTCAGAGCTCTTCAGTTTTGGCCTCTTCTGAAGAGAGAATCGTTCATTTGTTTTCAGACAGACAATGTCACAACTGTGGCATACATCAATCATCAAGGAGGAACTCACAGTCCTCTGGCTATGAAAGAAGTATCTCGAATTTTGGTTTGGGCAGAATCCATCTCCTGTCTAATCTCTGCGGTTCATATCCCAGGTGTAGTCAATTGGGAAGCGGATTATCTCAGTCGCCAAACGTTGCATCCGGGCGAATGGTCTCTTCACCCAGAGGTGTTTCTTCAGATCGTTCAAATGTGGGAATTTCCAGAAATAGATTTGATGGCGTCCCATCTAAACAAGAAACTTCCCAGGTATCTGTCCAGATCCCGGGATCCTCAGGCGGAGGCAGTGGATGCATTATCACTTCCTTGGAAGTATCATCCTGCCTATATCTTTCCGCCTCTAGTTCTTCTTCCAAGAGTAATCTCCAAGATTCTGAAGGAATGCTCGTTTGTTCTGCTGGTAGCTCCGGCATGGCCTCACAGGTTTTGGTATGCGGATCTTGTCCGGATGGCCTCTTGCCAACCGTGGACTCTTCCGTTAAGACCAGACCTTCTGTCGCAAGGTCCTTTTTTCCATCAGGATCTGAAATCCTTAAATTTAAAGGTATGGAGATTGAACGCTTGATTCTTCGTCAAAGAGGTTTCTCTGACGCTGTGATTAATACTATGTTACAGGCTCGTAAATCTGTATCTAGAGAGATATATTATAGAGTCTGGAAGACTTATATTTCTTGGTGTATTTCTCATCATTTTTCTTGGCATTCTTTTAGAATTCCGAGAATTTTACAGTTTCTTCAGGATGGTTTAGATAAAGGTTTGTCCGCAAGTTCCTTGAAAGGACAAATCTCTGCTCTTTCTGTTCTTTTTCACAGAAAGATTGCTATTCTTCCTGATATTCATTGTTTTGTACAAGCTTTGGTTCGTATAAAACCTGTCATTAAGTCAATTTCTCCTCCTTGGAGTTTGAATTTGGTTCTGGGGGCTCTTCAAGCTCCTCCGTTTGAACCTATGCATTCATTGGACATTAAATTACTTTCTTGGAAAGTTTTGTTCCTTTTGGCCATCTCTTCTGCCAGAAGAGTTTCTGAATTATCTGCTCTTTCTTGTGAGTCTCCTTTTCTGATTTTTCATCAGGATAAGGCGGTGTTGCGAACTTCTTTTGAATTTTTACCTAAAGTTGTGAATTCCAACAACATTAGTAGAGAAATTGTGGTTCCTTCATTATGTCCTAATCCTAAGAATTCTAAGGAGAAATCGTTGCATTCTTTGGATGTTGTTAGAGCTTTGAAATATTATGTTGAAGCTACTAAATCTTTCAGAAAGACTTCTAGTCTATTTGTTATCTTTTCCGGTTCTAGAAAAGGCCAGAAAGCTTCTGCCATTTCTTTGGAATCTTGGTTGAAATCTTTAATTCATCTTGCCTATGTTGAGTCGGGTAAAACTCCGCCTCAGAGAATTACAGCTCATTCTACTAGGTCAGTTTCTACTTCCTGGGCATTTAGGAATGAAGCTTCGGTTGATCAGATTTGCAAAGCAGCAACTTGGTCCTCTTTGCATACTTTTACTAAATTCTACCATTTTGATGTATTTTCTTCTTCTGAAGCAGTTTTTGGTAGAAAAGTACTTCAGGCAGCGGTTTCAGTTTGAATCTTCTGCTTATGTTTTTCTTTAAACTTTATTTTGGGTGTGGATTATTTTCAGCAGGAATTGGCTGTCTTTATTTTATCCCTCCCTCTCTAGTGACTCTTGTGTGGAAAGATCCACATCTTGGGTAATCATTATCCCATACGTCACTAGCTCATGGACTCTTGCTAATTACATGAAAGAAAACATAATTTATGTAAGAACTTACCTGATAAATTCATTTCTTTCATATTAGCAAGAGTCCATGAGGCCCGCCCTTTTTTTGTGGTGGTTATGATTTTGTATAAAGCACAATTATTCCAATTCCTTATTTTTTATGCTTTCGCACTTTTTTATCACCCCACTTCTTGGCTATTCGTTAAACTGAATTGTGGGTGTGGTGAGGGGTGTATTTATAGGCATTTTGAGGTTTGGGAAACTTTGCCCCTCCTGGTAGGAATGTATATCCCATACGTCACTAGCTCATGGACTCTTGCTAATATGAAAGAAATGAATTTATCAGGTAAGTTCTTACATAAATTATGTTATATAATCCATCCAATGATGCAGGCACTCAGTGGTCTTTTATAAAATATTAATTTATTAAATCCATTTAAAAAGCATGACGTTTCGGTGCATTCCTGCACCTTTTTCAAATGCCAGAAAAGTACATATACAACAAATTATAAAACTCCTAACAAACTTACTTCTAATGTGCCCTTATATATTCTCCTTATTCAGTGTTCAGCTTGTAGATTGCCGTCAACGAGATTGGGCGTCTGACGTCATCATAGCGCATCACTGTGCGCAACATCCTCACCACAATGCCCTTGTTGTCATAGTAACCCATGTACACACTCAGCAATGTCAGCTGATCCACTCATATCGGATACATCCTGATCGCTATAGTTATGCTAGCGCAGATGTATGGAGGCTCAAATAATGATGCAGATTCACGTAGAATCCAGTAACTAATCCCAACAGGATATCATGCGCATCAGTATTGTGCCCCCTTCTGCGGCAGCACCCCTACAACAATCCCTATCAAATTGAACAATAAGAATAATACCCTATGTGATATATCAAACATATGTACAACCCACATCTAATCAATGTGAACTATTTAGAATGTCCTATACAATATCATATAACCTTATATTGCCAATTTATACCAGCTACTTTTTATCCTTTACATTATGCTTCTCGTCTCATAGGATTATTGTAGAAACTGTCATTCATAGTGAGACCCATAGACATATACAAGTCCATATATACCCCAGTCCATAGGAATATAGTCAGGGAGGCTGGAACGCGTGTATTATTATCCATCCTAGTAGAAGGGGCTAAAATCCAGGGAGGTATTCAAACCCTTTGGGGCTAAGATGTCCAATCTGTAGATCCACTTACTTTCAAGCTGACGCAGAAGCAGTAGTCTTACTCGATTGCCACCCCTAGGCATAGGGGGTATATGATCTATAAGCATTGATTTCAGGCTCGAGATGGCATGTTTGAATTGGCCACAGTGACGTTCCACAGGTTGCTTCAGCTTGAAAGTAAGTGGATCTACAGATTGGACATAAGCTAATAAATAAAAGCTATGTAGCGCATTGAAGTTAGCAATTCTTCATGAGTGCTAACCTGACCGCGCTAAACCTAAATGGTGAACCCCGATGCGTGTTAAGCATATTTCTTTTATGTAATTAGCAAGAGTCCATGAGCTAGTGACGTATGGGATATACATTCCTACCAGGAGGGGCAAAGTTTCCCAAACCTCAAAATGCCTATAAATACACCCCTCACCACACCCACAATTCAGTTTTACAAACTTTGCCTCCTATGGAGGTGGTGAAGTAAGTTTGTGCTTTTGACGTCCTTTTGCGCCAAAAATGTCGGCGTTCCGGATGTGGGCGCCAAACAATGTGGGCGTATTATTTGGCGCCAAAAAATATGGGCGTTGCTTTTGTCTCCATTATTTCAGTCTCATTTTTTCTTTGCTTCTGGTTACTAGAAGCTTGTTTATTGGCATTTTTTCCCATTCCTGAAACTGTCATTTAAGGAATTTGATCAATTTTGCTTTATATGTTGTTTTTTCTCTTACATATTGCAAGATGTCTCACATCAGAAGATACTTCAGGAAAATCGCTGTCTAGTGCTGGAACTACCAAAGCTAAGTGTATCTGCTGTAATCTTTTGGTAGCTATTCCTCCGGCTGTTGTTTGTATTAATTTTCATGACAAACTTGTTAAAGCAGATAATATTTCCTTTAGTAATGTACCATTGCCTGTTGCAGTTCCCTCAACATCTAAGGTGCAGAATGTTCCTGATAACATAAGAGATTTTGTTTCTGAATCCATCAAGAAGGCTATGTCTGTTATTTCTCCTTCTAGTAAACATAAAAAATCTTTTAAAACTTCTCTCTCTACAGATGAATTTTTAAATGAACATCATCATTCTGATTCTGATGACTCTTCTGGTTCAGAGGATTCTGTCTCAGAGATTGATGCTGATAAATCTTCATATTTATTTAAAATGGAATTTATTCGTTCTTTACTTAAAGAAGTACTAATTGCTTTAGAAATTGAGGATTCTGGTCCTCTTGATACTAATTCTAAACGTTTAGATAAGGTGTTTAAATCTCCTGTGGTTATTCCAGAAGTTTTTCCTGTTCCTAATGCTATTTCTGAAGTAATTTCCAGAGAATGGGATAAATTGGGTAATTCATTTACTCCTTCTAAACGTTTTAAGCAATTATATCCTGTGCCGTCTGACAGATTAGAATTTTGGGACAAAATCCCTAAAGTTGATGGGGCTATTTTCTACCCTTGCTAAACGTACTACTATTCCTACGTCAGATGGTACTTCGTTTAAAGATCCTTTAGATAGGAAAATTGAATCCTTTCTAAGAAAAGCTTATCTGTGTTCAGGTAATCTTCTTAGACCTGCTATATATTTGGCTGATGTTGCTGCAGCTTCAACTTTTTGGTTGGAAACTTTAGCACAACAAGTAACAGATCATGATTCTCATAATATTATTATTCTTCTTCAGCATGTTAATAATTTTATCTGTGATGCCATTTTTGATATTATCAGAGTTGATGTCAGGTTTATGTCTCTAGCTATTTTAGCTAGAAGAGCTTTATGGCTTAAAACCTGGAATGCTGATATGGCTTCTAAATCAACTCTACTTTCCATTTCTTTCCAGGGTAACAAATTATTTGGTTCTCAGTTGGATTCCATTATCTCAACTGTTACTGGTGGGAAAGGAACTTTTTTACCGCAGGATAAAAAAATCTAAGGGTAAAAACAGGGCTAATAATCGTTTTCGTTCCTTTCGTTTCAACAAAGAACAAAAGCCTGATCCTTCATCCTCAGGAGCAGTTTCAGTTTGGAAACCATCTCCAGTCTGGAATAAATCCAAGCCTTCTAGAAAGACAAAGCCTGCTTCTAAGTCCACATGAAGGTGCGGCCCTCATTCCAGCTCAGCTGGTAGGGGGCAGGTTACGTTTTTTCAAAGAAATTTGGATCAATTCTGTTCACAATCTTTGGATTCAGAACATTGTTTCAGAAGGGTACAGAATTGGTTTCAAGATGAGACCTCCTGCAAAGAGATTTTTTCTTTCCCGTGTCCCAGTAAATCCAGTGAAAGCTCAAGCATTTCTGAATTGTGTTTCAGATCTAGAGTTGGCTGGAGTAATTATGCCAGTTCCAGTTCTGGAACAGGGGATGGGTTTTTATTCAAATCTCTTCATTGTACCAAAGAAGGAGAATTCCTTCAGACCAGTTCTGGATCTAAAAATATTGAATCGTTATGTAAGGATACCAACGTTCAAAATGGTAACTGTAAGAACTATCTTGCCTTTTGTTCAGCAAGGGCATTATATGTCCACAATAGATTTACAGGATGCTTATCTGCATATTCCGATTCATCCAGATCATTATCAGTTCCTGAGATTCTCTTTTCTGGACAAGTATTACCAGTTTGTGGCTCTGCCGTTTGGCCTAGCTACAGCTCCAAGAATTTTTACAAAGGTTCTCGGTGCCCTTCTGTCTGTAATCAGAGAACAGGGTATTGTGGTATTTCCTTATTTGGACGATATCTTGGTACTTGCTCAGTCTTTACATTTAGCAGAATCTCATACGAATCGACTTGTGTTGTTTCTTCAAGATCATGGTTGGAGGATCAATTTACCAAAAAGTTCATTGATTCCTCAGACAAGGGTAACCTTTCTGGGTTTCCAGATAGATTCAGTGTCCATGACTCTGTCTTTAACAGACAAGAGACGTCTAAAATTGATTTCAGCTTGTCGAAACCTTCAGTCACAATCATTCCCTTCGGTAGCCTTATGCATGGAAATTCTAGGTCTTATGACTGCTGCATCGGACGCGATCCCCTTTGCTCGTTTTCACATGCGACCTCTTCAGCTCTGTATGCTGAATCAATGGTGCAGGGATTACACAAAGATATCTCAATTAATATCTTTAAAACCGATTGTACGACATTCTCTAACGTGGTGGACAGATCACCATTGTTTAATTCAGGGGGCTTCTTTTGTGCTTCCGACCTGGACTGTAATTTCAACAGATGCAAGTCTCACAGGTTGGGGAGCTGTGTGGGGATCTCTGACGGCGCAAGGAGTTTGGGAATCTCAGGAGGTGAGATTACCGATCAATATTTTGGAACTCCGTGCAATTTTCAGAGCTCTTCAGTCTTGGCCTCTTCTGAAGAGAGAATCGTTCATTTGTTTTCAGACAGACAATGTCACAACTGTGGCATACATCAATCATCAAGGAGGGACTCACAGTCCTCTGGCTATGAAAGAAGTATCTCGAATTCTGGTTTGGGCGGAATCCAGCTCCTGTCTAATCTCTGCGGTTCATATCCCAGGTATAGACAATTGGGAAGCGGTTTATCTCAGTCGCCAATCGTTGCATCCGGGCGAATGGTCTCTTCACCCAGAGGTATTTCTTCAGATTGTTCAAATATGGGAGCTTCCAGAAATAGATCTGATGGCGTCTCATCTAAACAAGAAACTTCCCAGGTATCTGTCCAGATCCCGGGATCCTCAGGCGGAAGCAGTGAATGCATTATCACTTCCTTGGAAGTATCATCCTGCTTATATCTTTCCGCCTCTAGTTCTTCTTCCAAGAGTAATCTCCAAGATTCTGAAGGAATGCTAGTTTGTTCTGCTAGTAGCTCCGGCATGACCTCACAGGTTTTGGTATGCGGATCTTGTCCGGATGGCCTCTTGCCATCCGTGGACTCTTCCGCTACGACCAGACCTTCTGTCGCAAGGTCCATTTTTTCCATCAGGATCTCAAATCCTTAAATTTAAAGGTATGGAGATTGAACGCTTGATTCTTAGTCAAAGAGATTTCTCTGACTCTGTGATTAATACTATGTTACAGGCTCGTAAATCTGTATCCAGAGAGATATATTATAGAGTCTGGAAGACTTATATTTCTTGGTGTCTTTCTCATCATTTTTCTTGGCATTCTTTTAGAATTCCAAGAATTTTACAGTTTCTTCAGGATGGTTTAGATAAAGGTTTGTCCGCAAGTTCCTTGAAAGGACAAATCTCTGCTCTTTCTGTTCTTTTTCACAGAAAGATTGCTAATCTTCCTGATATTCATTGTTTTGTACAAGCTTTGGTTCGTATAAAACCTGTCATTAAGTCAATTTCTCCTCCTTGGAGTTTGAATTTGGTTCTAGGGGCTCTTCAAGCTCCTCCGTTTGAACCTATGCATTCATTGGACATTAAATTACTTTCTTGGAAAGTTTTGTTCCTTTTGGCAATCTCTTCTGCCAGAAGAGTTTCTGAATTATCTGCTCTTCCTTGTGAGTCTCCTTTTCTGATTTTTCATCAGGATAAGGCAGTGTTGCGAACTTCTTTTGAATTTTTACCTAAAGTTGTGAATTCCAACAACATTAGTAGAGAAATTGTGGTTCCTTCATTATGTCCTAATCCTAAGAATTCTAAGGAGAAATCGTTACATTCTTTGGATGTTGTTAGAGCTTTGAAATATTATGTTGAAGCTACTAAGTCTTTCCGAAAGACTTCTAGTTTATTTGTTATCTTTTCCGGTTCTAGAAAAGGCCAGGAAGCTTCTGCCATTTCTTTGGCATCTTGGTTGAAATCTTTAATTCATCTTGCCTATGTTGAGTCGGATAAAACTCCGCCTCAAAGGATTACAGCTCATTCTACTAGGTCAGTTTCTACTTCCTGGGCGTTTAGGAATGAAGCTTCGATTGATCAGATTTGCAAAGCAGCAACTTGGTCCTCTTTGCATACTTTTACTAAATTCTACCATTTTGATGTATTTTCTTCTTCTGAAGCAGTTTTTGGTAGAAAAGTACTTCAGGCAGCGGTTTCAGTTTGAATCTTCTGCTTATGTTTTTCATTAAACTTTATTTTGGGTGTGGATTATTTTCAGCAGGAATTGGCTGTCTTTATTTTATCCCTCCCTCTCTAGTTACTCTTGCGTGGAAAGATCCACATCTTGGGTAATCATTATCCCATACGTCACTAGCTCATGGACTCTTGCTAATTACATGAAAGAAAACATAATTTATGTAAGAACTTACCTGATAAATTCATTTCTTTCATATTAGCAAGAGTCCATGAGGCCCACCCTTTTTTTGTGGTGGTTATGATTTTTGTATAAAGCACAATTATTCCAATTCCTTATTTTATATGCTTTCGCACTTTTTTATCACCCCACTTCTTGGCTATTAGTTAAACTGAATTGTGGGTGTGGTGAGGGGTGTATTTATAGGCATTTTGAGGTTTGGGAAACTTTGCCCCTCCTGGTAGGAATGTATATCCCATACGTCACTAGCTCATGGACTCTTGCTAATATGAAAGAAATGAATTTATCAGGTAAGTTCTTACATAAATTATGTTTTTACATTCCTATGTTCTTCACATAGAGAATAATGTACTTTTTTATTATCAAATAAATAAATATATATATGAATGATAATGTTCATTTAAATTACATATCTATAGGAATAGATATATAAGTGTGTGTGTGTGTATATATATATATATATATATATATATATATATATATATATATATATATATATATATATATATATATATATATATATATATATATATATATATACAACAAAAGTACATAATTCTGTATGCGAAGAACATTGGAATGTGACATTTTCGTAACTCCTGTCGAGTTAGCGTGCAAGTTTAGGTGTTAAAACACCCCTTCTGCAAGAGTTAAACACCTAACCTTGTAGGGTCAGTAGTGCTGAAATTACTTGTCATTTAAGAGGACAACTTTACTATTAAGTGGTCTAGAAGTGTGCTGTTGCTAAGAATGTGAAGAAACAGAATTGTAGTTACTTTTAAATCCATTTTACATTGTCACAGTGTTTTACACTATGATTTGTGTTTGATTTAAATATTTAATCATATAGTCTTGATTAAATTCTAGAAATGCAAAGCAATTTTATGTTTCCAGATTTGCCCTCTATGCGCTTGTAGGGATCAGTTGTCTTTTTGTTTACTAAAGAGCGATTGGGGCTGAATTGCATGCTCTGTTTCTTCATATGATGTTAATAGATAGTTGGCATTAAGTGTTTGGCTGATCTTTTAACCCACTTGAGGCACCCTTTATAAAACAATTAAATGAAAGATGAATAAATTAAATTAAGTATATCATTTTTATATTCGTTGTCCTTTTTATATCCCATTTGCATGTTTTTGTTGTTCATATTTTATTTTTAGTGCTTGATATTTATATGGCTCTTTTAAGTGAAAGGTTTATTTTATAATATTTTTTTTTTCCCCCAGCTCTTAGAAATGTCTTTTAACTGCCTGGAGGATGTGGAAAGCACTGTACCAGTTAGCCCTTTGCACTTAGCTGTAAGTATTAGAACAGGAAAATTGTACATCTGTTTTATCTCTTACAGATGCATAAATGAAACTGCTAAGATGAACGAAACAGAAGGGGTGTATAGTGCTGTTCTTATTTAAATATGAAAAAATGATTCCTTATTAACCATTTAGAAAGTAATAGCCACTTCTGTCTCTTTTAAAGAACATGAAAGGTAATGTGTTAAGTTGCAAATCCATTCGATTAGAACAGACTGAAAACCTTAAAGGGACACTGAACCCAAATTTTTTCTTTTGTGATTCAGATAGAGCATGCAATTTTAAGCAACTTTCTAATTTACTCCTATTATCAAATTTTCTTTGTTCTCTTGGTATCTTTATTTGAAAAGCAAGAATGTAAGGTTAGATGCCGGACCATTTTTGGTGAACAACCTCGGTTGGTTTTGCTAATTGGTTGATTAATTCACCCACCATGAAACAAGTGCTGTCCATGGTCTGAACCAAAAATTGCCTGGCTCCTTAGCTTAGATGCCTTCTTTATCAAATAAAGATAGCAAGAGAATGAAGAAAAATTGATAATAGGAGCAAATTAGAAAGTTGCTTAAAATTGCATGCTCTGTCTGAATCATGAAAGAAAAAATTTGGGTTCAGTGTCCCTTTAACCCCTTAGTGACCAGACCACTTTTCCATTTGTTGACCATCTGGGACCAAGGCTATTTTTGCATTTCTGCGATGTTTGTGTTTAACTGTAATTTTCCTCTTACTCATTTACTGTACCCACACATATTATATACAGTTTTTCTCACCATTAAATGGACTTTCTAAAGATGCCATTATTTTCATCATATATTATAATTTACTATAATTTTTTTTTATAAAATATGAGGAAAAAATGGAAAAAAACTTTTTGAGCCCCAAAATCTTACAAAATCTCTTACACTTCTACAACCACCATAAAATACCAATGCTAAACCGTTTCTAAATTTTGTCTTGAGTTGAAATACCCAATATTTACATGTTCTTTGCTTTTTTTGCAAGTTATAGGGCAATAAGTACAAGTAGCACTTTGCTATTTCAAAACCATGTTTTTTCAAAATTGGCGATAGTTACATTGTAACACCAATATCTGTCAGGAATCCCTGAATAACCCTTCAAATGTATATATTTTTTAAAAGAAGACAACCTAAGGTATTAAACTTGGGGTATTTTGACTTTTTTCATGCGACCATTTTACCACCAATCTATGCCAAAGTTTGGGGGGAAATTTTTTTTTTTTTTACAAAATAGCAATTTAAGAATACATTTACTGATAATGTTAAGGGTTACTGCCAAATAACACCCTAATATGTCTTCAGCAGCATCTCCTGGGTACAGTGATACCACCCATGTATAGGTGTGTCGGGTTCTCTGGGGGCTAAAAGGCCTTATGTTTAGAGAGCGCATTCCAAATTTTCAACTTGGAATTTTCACATCGGTCATCATGCACCCATGTCCTATTTGGGACATTTCTGAAGCTGGCCAATGGAATTTGCCCCCATCAAACCATATATTTTTGAAAAGTAGACACCCTAGGGTATTTCAAATGCTGGTATTTTAACACTTTCCATGCACTAATTCAACCACTAGTTTTTGTCAAACTGTTGGGTAGTCATTTTTTTGTGTTATTTCTCTTGTAAGGTGTATCCAGTCCACGGATTCATCCATTACTTGTGGGATATACTCCTTCCCAACAGGAAGCTGCAAGAGGATCACCCACAGCAGAGCTGTCTATATAGCTCCTCCCCTAACTGCCACCTCCAGTCATTCTCTTGCAGCTCTCGGCAAGGGAAGTAGCTAGAGAGATGTGGTGAATTAATGTAGTTTATCTTCAATCAAAAGTTTATTATTTTCAAATGGTACCGGAGTTGTACTATTTTGGCCTCGGGCAGAAAGTTGAAGAAGAGTCTGCCTGAGGTTTTTGATGATCTTAGCGGTTTGTAACTAAGGTCCACTGCTGTTCTCACACATAACTGAAGAGATGGGTAACTTCAGCTGGGGGAATAGCGTGCAGGATTACCTGCTCTGAGGTATGTGCAGTTTAAATTTTTCTAGAGAGATAAACTAGAAAATGCTGACAGTGCCTGATTTGTTTAAGGTAAGCCTGATTACAGTGATTTAATAACGACTGGTATCATGCTTGCTGTAAAGGGTAATATTTTTGTTATTTACTCTCATTACTTAATAGATTTAACATTTGCTTGATGTATATAAACGTTTATTACTAATGGTGATAAAACTTTATTCTGGGGTCCAATTTTTCCACATGGCTGACTAGATTTTGCCTAGGGATAGTTTTTTAAGGCCCTCTCACTGTGAGTACAGGTTGGGAGGGGCCTATTTTCGCGCCCTAAGTGCGCAGTAGTTTTTGCAGCTTGAGACATCCAGCTTCCCTGAAGGAGTCCCCTGACATTTAGGACACCTCTAAAGGGTTTTTGTGCCTTCCAAAGTCGTTGTATGGTCAGGTAGGAGCCACAGTAGAGCTGTGGCAGTTGGTTGTGACTGTTTAAAAACGGTTATATCGTTTTTTTGATCCAGTTTTGAAACTAAGGGGTTAATCATCCATTTGCAAGTGGTTGCAATGCTATTTCAGTCTATTATACACACTGTAAAAATTTCGTAGAATTTACTGCTTTTTTCACTGTTTTGCAGTTTGTGATTGTTTTTTTCTCTTAAAGGCACAGTACTGTTTTTATTTTTTGCTTGTTCAGTTATTAAAGTGTTTTCCAAGCTTGCTGGTCTCATTACTAGTCTGTTTAAACATGTCTGACATAGAGGAAACTCATTGTTCATTATGTTTAGAAGCCATTGTGGAACCCCCTCTTAGAATGTGTACCAAATGCACTGATTTTACTATAGATTACAAAGACCTTATTCTGGCTTTAAAAAATGTATCACCAGAAGAAATTGACAAGGAGGAAGTTATGCCGTCTAACTCTCCCCACGTGTCAGAACCTATAACTCCCGCTCAGGGGACGCCAAGTACATCTAGCGTGCCCATTGCATATACCTTACAAGACATGGCGGCAGTTATGAGTCATACCCTTACAGAGGTATTATCTAAACTGCCAGGATTACAAGGAAAGCGAGACAGCTCTGGGACTAGAATAAATACAGAGCTTTCTGACGCTTTAGTGGCTGTGTCTGATACACCCTCACAATGTACTGAAGCCGAAGCAGGGGAGCTTCAATCTGTGGGTGATTTTTCTGATTCAGGGAAGATACTTCAACCTGATTCTGATATGTCTACATTTAAATTTAAGCTTGAACACCTACGCATCTTGCTCAGGGAGGTCTTATCAACTCTGGACGACTGTGACGCTATTGTAGTCCCAGAGAAATTATGTAGATTGGATAAATACTATGCAGTACCTACTTACACTGATGTTTCTTTCATGTAATTAGCAAGAGTCCATGAGCTAGTGACGTATGGGATATACATTCCTACCAGGAGGGGCAAAGTTTCCCAAACCTCAAAATGCCTACAAATACACCCCTCACCACACCCACAAATCAGTTTTACAAACTTTGCCTCCTATGGAGGTGGTGAAGTAAGTTTGTGCTAGATTCTACGTTGATATGCGCTCCGCAGCAGGTTGGAGCCCGGTTTTCCTCTCAGCGTGCAGTGAATGTCAGAGGGATGTGAGGAGAGTATTGCCTATTTTGAATGCAGTGATCTCCTTCTACTGGGTCTATTTCATAGGTTCTCTGTTATCGGTCGTAGAGATTCATCTCTTACCTCCCTTTTCAGATCGACGATATACTCTTTTATATATATATATATATATACCATTACCTCTGCTGATTTTCGTTTCAGTACTGGTTTGGCTTTCTACAAACATGTAGATGAGTGTCCTGGGGTAAGTAAGTCTTATTTTCTGTGACACTCTAAGCTATGGTTGGGCACTTTTTTAATAAAGTTCTAAATATATGTATTTAAACATTTATTTGCCTTGACTCAGGATGTTCAACATTCCTTATTTTCAGACAGTCAGTTTCATATTTGGGATAATGCACTTGAATCAATTATTTTTCTTACCTTAAAAATTTGACTTTTTTCCCTGTGGGCTGTTAGGCTCGCGGGGGCTGAAAATGCTTCATTTTATTCCGTCATTCTTGGCGCGGACTTTTTTGGCGCAAAAAATCTAACAAATTATTTGGTTCTCAGTTGGATTCTATTATCTCAACTGTTACTGGTGGGAAAGGAACTTTTTTACCACAGGATAAAAAATCTAAGGGTAAAAACAGGGCTAATAATCGTTTTCGTTCCTTTCGTTTCAACAAAGAACAAAAGCCTGATCCTTCATCCTCAGGAGCAGTTTCAGTTTGGAAACCATCTCCAGTCTGGAATAAATCTAAGCCTTCTAGGAAAGCAAAGCCAGCTTCTAAGTCCACATGAAGGTGCGGCCCTCATTCCAGCTCAGCTGGTAGGTGGCAGGTTACGTTTTTTCAAAGAAATTTGGATCAATTCTGTTCACAATCTTTGGATTCAGAACATTGTTTCAGAAGGGTACAGAATTGGTTTCAAGATAAGACCTCCTGCAAAGAGATTTTTTCTTTCCCGTGTCCCAGTAAATCCAGTGAAAGCTCAAGCATTTCTGAAATGTGTTTCAGATCTAGAGTTGGCTGGAGTAATTATGCCAGTTCCAGTTCTGGAACAGGGGCTGGGGTTTTATTTGAATCTCTTCATTGTACCAAAGAAGGAGAATTCCTTCAGACCAGTTCTGGATCTAAAAATATTGAATCGTTATGTAAGGATACCAACGTTCAAAATGGTAACTGTAAGGACTATCTTGCCTTTTGTTCAACAAGGGCATTATATGTCCACAATAGATTTACAGGATGCATATCTGCATATTCAGATTCATCCAGATCATTATCAGTTCCTGAGATTCTCTTTTCTGGACAAGCATTACCAGTTTGTGGCTCTGCCGTTTG
This sequence comes from Bombina bombina, assembly GCF_027579735.1. NCBI lineage: Eukaryota > Metazoa > Chordata > Amphibia > Anura > Bombinatoridae > Bombina > Bombina bombina. Next base: position 986,048,319 of record NC_069501.1, read on the forward strand.
GCGTAGCTACAGCTCCAAGAATTTTTACAAAGGTTCTCGGTGCCCTTCTGTCTGTAATCAGAGAACAGGGTATTGTGGTATTTCCTTATTTGGACGATATCTTGGTACTTGCTCAGTCTTTACATTTAGCAGAATCTCATACGAATCGACTTGTGTTGTTTCTTCAAGATCATGGTTGGAGGATCAATTCACTAAAAAGTTCATTGATTCCTCAGACAAGGGTAACCTTTCTGGGTTTCCAGATAGATTCAGTGTCCATGACTCTGTCTTTGTCAGACAAGAGACGTCTAAAATTGATTTCAGCTTGTCGAAACCTTCAGTCACAATCATTCCCTTCGGTAGCCTTATGCATGGAAATTCTAGGTCTTATGACTGCTGCATCGGACGCGATCCCCTTTGCTCGTTTTCACATGCGACCTCTTCAGCTCTGTATGCTGAATCAATGGTGCAGGGATTACACAAAGATATCTCAATTAATATCTTTAAAACCGATTGTACGACACTCTCTAACGTGGTGGACAGATCACCATCGTTTAATTCAGGGGGCTTCTTTTGTTCTTCCGACCTGGACTGTAATTTCAACAGATGCAAGTCTTACAGGTTGGGGAGCTGTGTGGGGATCTCTGACGGCACAAGGAGTTTGGGAATCTCAGGAGGTGAGATTACCGATCAATATTTTGGAACTCCGTGCAATTTTCAGAGCTCTTCAGTCTTGGCCTCTTCTGAAGAGAGAATCGTTCATTTGTTTTCAGACAGACAATGTCACAACTGTGGCATACATCAATCATCAAGGAGGGACTCACAGTCCTCTGGCTATGAAAGAAGTATCTCGAATTCTGGTTTGGGCGGAATCCAGCTCCTGTCTAATCTCTGCGGTTCATATCCCAGGTATAGACAATTGGGAAGCGGATTATCTCAGTCGCCAAACGTTGCATCCGGGCGAATGGTCTCTTCACCCAGAGGTATTTCTTCAGATTGTTCAAATGTGGGAGCTTCCAGAAATAGATCTGATGGCGTCTCATCTAAACAAGAAACTTCCCAGGTATCTGTCCAGATCCCGGGATCCTCAGGCGGAAGCAGTGGATGCATTATCACTTCCTTGGAAGTATCATCCTGCCTATATCTTTCCGCCTCTAGTTCTTCTTCCAAGAGTAATCTCCAAGATTCTGAAGGAATGCTCGTTTGTTCTGCTGGTAGCTCCGGCATGGCCTCACAGGTTTTGGTATGCAGATCTTGTCCGGATGGCCTCTTGCCATCCGTGGACTCTTCCGCTAAGACCAGACCTTCTGTCGCAAGGTCCTTTTTTCCATCAGGATCTCAAATCCTTTAATTTAAAGGTATGGAGATTGAACGCTTGATTCTTGGTCAAAGAGGTTTCTCTGACTCTGTGATTAATACTATGTTACAGGCTCGTAAATCTGTATCTAGAGAGATATATTATAGAGTCTGGAAGACTTATATTTCTTGGTGTCTTTCTCATCATTTTTCTTGGCATTCTTTTAGAATTCCGAGAATTTTACAGTTTCTTCAGGATGGTTTAGATAAAGGTTTATCCGCAAGTTCTTTGAAAGGACAAATCTCTGCTCTTTCTGTTCTTTTTCACAGAAAGATTGCTAATCTTCCTGATATTCATTGTTTTGTACAAGCTTTGGTTCGTATAAAACCTGTCATTAAGTCAATTTCTCCTCCTTGGAGTTTGAATTTGGTTCTGGGGGCTCTTCAAGCTCCTCCTTTTGAACCCATGCATTCATTGGACATTAAATTACTTTCTTGGAAAGTTTTGTTCCTTTTGGCGATCTCTTCTGCCAGAAGAGTCTCTGAATTATCTGCTCTTTCTTGTGAGTCTCCTTTTCTGAGTTTTCATCAGGATAAGGCGGTGTTGCAAACTTCTTTTCAATTTTTACCTAAGGTTGTGAATTCCAACAACATTAGTAGAGAAATTGTGGTTCCCTCATTATGTCCTAATCCTAAGAATTCTAAGGAGAAATCGTTACATTCTTTGGATGTTGTTAGAGCTTTGAAATATTATGTTGAAGCTACTAAGTCTTTCCGAAATACTTATTTGTTATCTTTTCCGGTTCTAGAAAAGGCCAGAAAGCTTCTGCCATTTCTTTGGCATCTTGGTTGAAATCTTTAATTCATCATGCCTATGTCGAGTCGGGTAAAACTCCGCCTCAAAGGATTACAGCTCATCCTACTAGGTCAGTTTCTACTTCCTGGGCGTTTAGGAATGAAGCTTCGGTTGATCAGATTTGCAAAGCAGCAACTTGGTCCTCTTTGCATACTTTTACTAAATTCTACCATTTTGATGTATTTTCTTCTTCTGAAGCAGTTTTTGGTAGAAAAGTACTTCAGGCCGCGGTTTCAGTTTGAATCTTCTGTTTATGTTTTTCATTAAACTTTATTTTGGGTGTGGATTATTTTCAGCAGGAATTGGCTGTCTTTATTTTATCCCTCCCTCTCTAGTGACTCTTGCGTGGAAAGATCCACATCTTGGGTAGTCATTATCCCATACGTCACTAGCTCATGGACTCTTGCTAATTACATGAAAGAAAACATAATTTATGTAAGAACTTACCTGATAAATTCATTTCTTTCATATTAGCAAGAGTCCATGAGGCCCGCCCTTTTTTTTGTGGTGGTTATGATTTTTTTGTATAAAGCACAATTATTCCAATTCCTTATTTTATATGCTTTCGCACCTTTTTCTTATCACCATACATCACTAGCTCATGGACTCTTGCTAATATGAAAGAAATGAATTTATCAGGTAAGTTCTTACATAAATTATGTTTTTTCCAATCCCTAAGAGGTTTTCTGAGATTATTACTAAGAAATGGGATAGACCAGGTGTACCGTTCTCTCCCCCTCCTGTTTTTAAAAAGATGTTTCCCATAGACGCCGCTACATGGGACTTGTGGCAGACGGTCCCTAAGGTGGAGGGAGCAGTTTCTACTCTAGCTAAGCGTACCACTATCCCTGTCGAGGACAGTTGTGCGTTTCTAGATCCAGTGGACAAAAAATTAGAGGGTTACCTTAAGAAAATTTTTATTCAACAAGGTTTTATTCTCCAGCCTCTTGCATGCATTGCCCCAGTCACTGCTGCTGCGGCTTTCTGGTTTGAGTCTCTAGAGGAGGCTCTACAGGTTGAAACCCTGTTGGAAGATAATATTGACAAGCTTAAGGCCCTTAAGCTAGCCAATTCATTTGTTTCTGACGCCGTTGTTCATTTAACCAAGCTAACGGCTAAAAATTCAGGTTTTGCTATTCAGGCGCGTAGGGCGCTATGGCTTAAATCCTGGTCAGCTGACGTTACTTCAAAGTCTAAGCTTCTCAACATTCCCTTCATGGGGCAGACCCTATTCGGGCCTGGACTGAAGGAGATCATTTCTGATATTACTGGAGGAAAAGGTCACGCCCTTCCTCAGGATAGGTCCAACAAATTAAGGACCAAACAGCCTAATTTTCGTGCCTTTCAAAACTTCAAGAGTGGCGCAGCTTCAACTTCCTCTTATACAAAACAAGAGGGAAATTTTGCCCAGTCCAAGCCGGTCTGGAGACCTAACCAGGCTTGGAACAAAGGAAAGCAGGCCAAAAAACCTGCTGCTGCCTCTAAGACAGCATGAAAGATCAGCCCCCGATCCGGTAACGGATCTAGTAGGGGACAGACTTTCTCTCTTCGCCCAGGCTTGGGTAAGAGATGTCCAGGATCCCTGGGCGTTGGAAATTGTGTCCCAGGGATATCTTCTGGACTTCAAAGCTTCTTCCCCCAAAAGGAAGATTTCATCTCTCACAATTATCTGCAAACCAGATAAAGAGAGAGGCATTCTTACATTGTGTTCAAGACCTCCTAGTTATGGGAGTGATTCACCCAGTTCCAAAGGAGGAACAAGGGCAAGGCTTCTATTCAAATCTGTTCGTGGTTCCCAAGAAAGAGGGAACCTTCAGACCAATCTTAGCTCTCAAGATCCTAAACAAATTTCTCAGGGTCCCATCCTTCAAGATGGAGACTATTCGAACCATCCTACCTATGATCCAGGAGGGTCAATATATGACTACCATGGACTTAAAGGATGCTTATCTGCACATTCCGATACACAGAGATCATCATCGGTTTCTCAGGTTCGCCTTCCTAGACAGGCATTACCAGTTTGTGGCTCTCCCCTTTGGGTTAGCTACGGCACCAAGAATCTTTACGAAGGTTCTAGGGTCACTCCTAGCGGTCCTAAGGCAGCAGGGTATAGCAGTAGCCCCATACCTAGACGACATTCTGATACAGGCGTCGAATTTTCAAATCGCCAGGTCCCATACGGACATTGTGCTGGCATTCCTGAGGTCTCATGGGTGGAAAGTGAACAAAGAAAAGAGTTCTCTATCCCCTCTCACAAGATTTTCCTTCCTATGAAGATTTACCTGACAGAGGCCAGGTTGTCAAAACTTCTAAATTTCTCCAACATTGGTGTGTCCGGTCCACGGCGTCATCCTTACTTGTGGGAATATCTCTTCCCCAACAGGAAATGGCAAAGAGTCCCAGCAAAGCTGGCCATATAGTCCCTCCTAGGCTCCGCCCACCCCAGTCATTCTCTTTGCCGTTGCACAGGCAACATCTCCACGGAGATGGTTAAGAGTTTTTTGGTGTTTAAATGTAGTTTTTGATTCTTCTATCAAGTGTTTGTTATTTTAAAATAGTGCTGGTATGTACTATTTACTCTGAAACAGAAAAAGATGAAGATTTCTGTTTGTGAGAGGAAGATGATTTTAGCAGACAGTAACTAAAATCGATTGCTGTTTCCACACAGGACTGTTGAGATGAAGTAACTTCAGTTGGGGGAAACAGTTAACAGACTTTTCTGCTTAAGGTATGACTAGCCATATTTCTAACAAGACCATGTAATGCTGGAAGGCTGTCATTTCCCCTCATGGGGACCGGTAAGCCATTTTCTTAGTCAAACAAACAGAATAAAGGGCTTAATATGGGCGATAAAACTGGTAGACACTTTTATGGGCTAAATCGATTGCTTTATTTGGGCATTTTATTCATGTTTATGCTGATAATTCACATTTATAAACTTGGGGAACGTTTATTAACGGCAGGCACTATGTTAGACACCTTTTCCAGTCAGGGGGCCTTCCCAGTTGTAGGCTGAGCCTCATTTTCGCGCCATTACTGCGCAGTTGTTTTTTGAGAGCAGGACATGCAGATGCATGTGTGAGGACCTGAAAGTAGCTGGAAAAGTTTCTAGAAGGCGTCACTTGGTATCTTATTCCCCTCTGGGCTTGGTTGGGTCTCAGCAAAGGCTATAGCTGGGACTGTATAGGGGTTAAATTTGTAAACGGCTCCAGTTCCGTTATTTTAAGGGTTAAAGCTCTGAAATTTGGTGTGCAATACTCTTAATGCTTTAAGACACTGTGGTGAAATTGGTAATTTTTGAACAATTCCTTCATACTTTTTCACATATTCAGTAATAAAGTGTTTTCTGTTTAAAATTTAAAGAGACAGTAACGGTTTTGTTTTAAAACGTTTTTTGTGCTTTATTGACAAGTTTAAGCCTGTTTAACATGTCTGTGCCTTCGGATAAGCTATGTTCTATATGTATGAAAGCCAATGTGTCTCCCCATTTAAATTTGTGTGATAATTGTGCCATAGCGTCCAAACAAAGTAAGGACAGTACTGCCACAGATAATGAAATTGCCCAAGATGATTCCTCAATTGAGGGGAGTAAACATGATACTACATCATCTCCTACTGTGTCTACACCAGTTTTGCCCACGCAAGAGGCCCCTAGTACATCTAGCGCGCCAATGCTTATTACCATGCAACAATTGACGGCTGTAATGGATAACTCCATAGCAAATATTTTATCCAAAATGCCTACATATCAGAGAAAGCGCGATTGCTCTGTTTTTAACACTGAAGAGCAGGAGGGCACTGATGATAATTGTTCTGTCATACCCTCACACCAATCTGAAGTGGCCATGAGGGAGGTTTTGTCAGATGGGGAAATTTCAGATTCAGGAAAAATTTCTCAACAAGCTGAACCTGATGATGTGACATTTAAATTTAAATTAGAACATCTCCGCACACTTCTTAAGGAGGTGTTATCTACTCTGGATGATTGTGACAACTTGGTCATTCCAGAGAAATTATGCAAGATGGACAAGTTCCTAGAGGTTCCGGTGCACCCCGACGCTTTTCCTATACCCAAGCGGGTGGCGGACATAGTGAATAAGGAGTGTGAAAAGCCCGGCATACCTTTTGTTCCCCCCCCCCCTATATTTAAGAAATTATTTCCTATGGTCGACCCCAGAAAGGACTTATCGCAGACAGTCCCTAAGGTCGAGGGGGCAGTTTCTACTCTAAACAAACGCACTACTATTCCTATCGAGGATAGTTGTGCTTTCAAAGATCCTATGGATAAAAAATTGGAGGGTTTGCTTAAGAAGATTTTTGTACAGCAAGGTTACCTTCTACAACCCATTTCGTGCATTGTACCTGTCACTACAGCAGCGTGGTTCTGGTTCGAGGAACTAGAAAAGTCGCTCAGTAGAGAGACTCCATATGAGGAGGTTATGGACAGAGTTCATGCACTTAAGTTGGCTAACTCTTTTATTTTAGATGCCGCTTTGCAATTAGCTAGATTAGCGGCAAAAAATTCAGGGTTTGCAATCGTGGCGCGCAGAGCGCTTTGGCTAAAGTCTTGGTCAGCGGATGTGTCATCCAAGACAAAATTGCTTAACATCCCTTTCAAAGGTAAAACTCTATTTGGATCAGAATTGAAAGAGATTATCTCAGACATCACTGGGGTAAGGGCCACGCCCTTCCACAAGATAGGCCTTTCAAGGCCAAGAATAAGTCTAATTTTCGTTCCTTTCGCAATTTCAGGAACGGACCGTCCTCTAATTCTGCATCCTCTAAGCAAGAGGGTAATGCCTCACAACCCAAACCAGCCTGGAAACCGATGCAATGCTGGAACAAGGGTAAGCAGGCCAAGAAGCCTGCTGCTGCTAACAAAACAGCATGAAGGAGTAGCCCCCGATCCGGGACCGGATCTAGTAGGGGGCAGACTCTCTCTCTTTTGCTCAGGCAAGAGATGTTCAGGATCCCTGGATGCTAGAAATAGTTTCTCAGGGTTATCTTCTAGAATTCAAGGAACTACCCCCAAGGGGAAGGTTCCACATGTCTCACTTATCCTTAAACCAAATAAAGAGAAAGGCGTTCTTACATTGTGTAGAAGACCTGTTAAAGATGGGAGTGATACACCCAGTTCCAATAAAGGAACAAGGAATGGGGTACTTTCAGACCAATTTTGGATTTGAAGATCCTAAACAAATTTCTCAGGGTACCATCGTTCAAGATGGAAACCATTCGAACGATTCTACCCACTATCCAGGAAGGTCAATTTATGACTACCGTGGATCTAAAGGATGCATACCTACATATTCCTATCCACAAAGAACATCATCAGTTCCTAAGGTTCGCCTTTCTGGACAAACATTACCAGTTTGTGGCCCTCCCATTCGGGTTAGCCACTGCTCCAAGGATTTTCACAAAGGTACTAGGGTCCCTTCTAGCGGTTCTAAGACCGAGGGGCATTGCAGTAGTACCTTACTTGGACGACATTCTAATACAAGCGTCGTCCCTGTCAAAAGCAAAGGCTCAAACAGACATTGTTCTGGCCTTTCTCAGATCACACGGATGGAAGGTGAACATAGAAAAGAGTTCTCTGTCTCCGTCAACAAGAGTTCCCTTCTTGGGAACAATAATAGATTCCTTAGAAATGAGGATTTTTCTGACAGAGGTCAGAAAGTCAAAACTTCTAAGCACTTGTCAAGTTCTTCATTCTGTTCCACGTCCTTCCATAGCGCAGTGCATGGAAGTAGTAGGCTTGATGGTTGCAGCAATGGACATAGTTCCTTTTGCACGAATTCATCTAAGACCATTACAACTGTGCATGCTCAAACAGTGGAATGGGGACTATACAGACTTGTCTCCAATGATTCAAGTAGATCAGAAGACCAGAGATTCACTCCGTTGGTGGCTGACCCTGGACCATCTATCCCAGGGAATGAGCTTCCGCAGACCAGAGTGGGTCATTGTCACGACCGACGCCAGTCTAGTGGGCTGGGGAGCGGTCTGGGAGTCCCTGAAAGCTCAGGGACTATGGTCTTGGGAAGAGTCTCTTCTCCCGATAAACATTCTGGAACTAAGAGCGATCTTCAATGCTCTCAGGGCTTGGCCTCAGCTAGCAAAGGCCAGATTCATAAGATTCCAATCAGACAACATCTCGACCGTTGCGTACATCAATCATCAGGGGGGAACAAGGAGTTCCCTGGCGATGAAAGAAGTGACCAAAATAATTCAATGGGCGGAGGATCACTCCTGCCATCTGCGATCCACATCCCAGGTGTGGAAAACTGGGAAGCAGATTATCTGAGTTGTCAGACATTCCATCCGGGGGAATGGGAACTCCACCCGGAGATCTTTGCCCAACTAACTCAATTATGGGGCATTCCAGACATGGATCTGATGGCGTCTCGTCAGAACTTCAAGGTTCCTTGCTACGGGTCCAGATCCAGGGATCCCAAGGCGACTCTAGTAGATGCACTAGTAGCACCTTGGACCTTCAACCTAGCTTATGTATTTCCACCGTTTCCTCTCATTCCCAGGCTGGTAGCCAGGATCAAACAGGAGATGGCCTCGGTGATCTTGATAGCTCCTGCGTGGCCACGCAGGACTTGGTATGCAGACCTGGTGAATATGTCATCGGTTCCACCATGGAAGCTACCTTTGAGACAGGACCTTCTTGTTCAGGGTCCATTCGAACATCCAAATCTGGTCTCCCTCCAGCTGACTGCTTGGAGATTGAACGCTTGATTCTATCGAAGCGTGGGTTTTCAGATTCTGTGATAGATACTCTGGTTCAGGCCAGAAAACCGGTAACTAGAAAGATTTACCATAAAATATGGAAAAGATATATCTGTTGGTGTGAATCCAAAGGATTCCCATGGAATAAGATAAAAATTCCTAAGATTCTCTCCTTTCTACAAGAAGGTTTGGAGAAAGGATTATCTTCAAGTTCTCTAAAGGGACAGATCTCTGCTTTATCTGTCTTACTACACAAAAGACTGGCAGCTGTGCCAGATGTTCAAGCATTTGTTCAGGCTCTGGTTAGGATCAAGCCTGTTTACAGACCTTTTGACTCCTCCCTGGAGTCTAAATCTAGTTCTTTCAGTTCTTCAAGGGGTTCCGTTTGAACCTTTACATTCCATAGATATTAAGTTACTATCTTGGAAAGTTTTGTTTTTGGTTGCTATTTCTTCTGCTAGAAGAGTTTCAGAGTTATCTGCTCTGCAGTGTTCTCCGCCCTATCTGGTGTTCCATGCAGATAAGGTGGTTTTGCGTACTAAGCCTGGTTTTCTTCCAAAGGTTGTTTCTAACAAGAATATTAACCAGGAGATAGTTGTACCTTCTTTATGTCCGAATCCAGTTTCAAAGAAGGAACGTTTGTTACACAATTTGGATGTTGTCCGTGCTCTAAAATTCTATTTAGAGGCTACAAAAGATTTCAGACAAACATCTTCCTTGTTTGTTGTTTATTCTGGTAAAAGGAGAGGTCAAAAAGCGACTTCTACCTCTTTCCTTTTGGCTTAAAAGCATCATCCGATTGGCTTATGAGACTGCCGGACGGCAGCCTCCTGAACGAATCACAGCTCACTCCACTAGGGCTGTGGCTTCCACATGGGCCTTCAAGAACGAGGCTTCTGTTGACCAGATATGTAAGGCAGCGACTTGGTCTTCACTGCACACTTTTGCCAAATTTTACAAATTTGATACTTTTGCTTCTTCGGAGGCTATTTTTGGGAGAAAGGTTTTGCAAGCCGTGGTGCCTTCCGTTTAGGTAACCTGATTTGCTCGCTCCCTTCATCCGTGTCCTAAAGCTTTGGTATTGGTTCCCACAAGTAAGGATGACGCCGTGGACCGGACACACCAATGTTGGAGAAAACAGAATTTATGCTTACCTGATAAATTACTTTCTCCAACGGTGTGTCCGGTCCACGGCCCGCCCTGGTTTTTTAATCAGGTCTGATGAATTATTTTCTCTAACTACAGTCACCACGGTACCATATGGTTTCTCCTATATTTTTCCTCCTGTACGTCGGTCGAATGACTGGGGTGGGCGGAGCCTAGGAGGGACTATATGGCCAGCTTTGCTGGGACTCTTTGCCATTTCCTGTTGGGGAAGAGATATTCCCACAAGTAAGGATGACGCCGTGGACCGACACACCGTTGGAGAAGGTAATTTATCAGGTAAGCATAAATTCTGTTTCCTGCCGTGTTCTTTATTCTACTACTCGCCCTTCAGTGGCTCAGTTTATGGAAGTAATCGGCTTAATGGTAGCGGTAATGGACATAGTGCCGTTTGCCCGCCTACATCTCAGACCGCTGCAACTTTGCATGCTCAGTCAGTGGAATGGGGATTACACAGATTTGTCCCCTCTACTAAATCTGGATCAAGAGACCAGAGATTCTCTTCTCTGGTGGCTATCTCGGGTCCATCTGTCCAAGGGTATGACCGTCCGCAGGCCAGATTGGACAATAGTAACGACAGATGCCAGCCTTCTGGGCTGGGGTGCAGTCTGGAACTCCCTGAAGGCTCAGGGCTTGTGGACTCAGGAGGAGGCACTCCTTCAGATAAACATTCTGGAACTAAGAGCGATATTCAATGCTCTTCAGGCTTGGCCTCAGCTTGCTGCGGTCAGGTTCATCAGATTTCAGTCAGACAATATCACGTCTGTAGCCTACATCAACCATCAAGGGGGAACAAGGAGTTCCCTAGCAATGTTGGAGGTTTCAAAAATAATTCTATGGGCAGAGGTTCACTCTTGCCATCTATCAGATATCCATATTCCAGGAGTAGAGAACTGGGAGGCAGATTATTCAAAGTCGACAGACTTTTCATCCGGAGGTGTTTGCACAGTTGATTCAACTTTGGGGCAAACCAGAACTGGATCTCATGGCGTCTCGTCAGAACGCCAAGCTTCCTTGTTACGGATCCAGGTCCAGGGATCCCAAGGCAGCGCTGATAGATGCTCTAGCAGCGCCTTGGTCCTTCAACCTGGCTTATGTGTTTCCACCGTTTCCTCTGCTCCCTCGTCTGATTGCCAAGATCAAGCAGGAGAGAGCTTCGGTGATTTTGATAGCACCTGCGTGGCCACGCAGGACTTGGTATGCAGATCTGGTGAACATGTCATCCCTTCCACCATGGACTCTGCCGCTGAGGCAGGACCTTCTACTTCAGGATCCTTTCAACCATCCAAGTCTAATTTCTCTGCGTCTGACTGCTTGGAGATTGAACGCTTTTTTTTATCAAAACGTGGTTTCTCAGAGTCGGTCATTGATACCTTAATTCAGGCTCGAAAGCCTGTCACCAGGAAAATCTATCATAAGATATGGTGTAAATATCTTCATTGGTGTGAATCCAAGGGTTACTCATGGAGTAAAGTCAGGATTCCCAGGATATTATCTTTTCTCCAAGAAGGATTTGAGAAGGGATTGTCAGCTAGTTCCTTAAAGGGACAGATTTCTGCTCTGTCTATTCTTTTGCACAAGCGCCTGGCGGATGTTTCAGGCGTTTTGTCAGGCTTTAGTTAGAATCAAGCCTGTGTTTAAACCTGTTGCTCCGCCATGGAGTTTAAATTTAGTTCTTAAGGTTCTTCAAGGGGTTCCGTTTGAACCTCTGCATTCCATAGATATCAAGCTTTTATCTTGGAAAGTTCTGTTTTTGGTAGCTATCTCTTCGGCTCAAAGAGTTTCAGAGTTATCTGCCTTACAGTGTGATTCCCCTTATCTGATCTTCCATGCAGATAAGGTAGTTTTGCGTACCAAACCTGGGTTTCTTCCTAAAGTGGTATCTAATAAGAATATCAATCAGGAGATTGTTGTTCCGTCACTGTGTCCTAATCCTTCTTCAAAGAAGGAACGTCTATTACACAATCTTGACGTGGTTCGTGCTTTAAAGTATTTACAAGCTACTAAAGATTTTCGTCAAACATCTGCATTGTTTGTTGTCTACTCTGGTCAGAGGAAAGGCCAAAAGGCTACAGCAACTTCTCTTTCCTTTTGGTTAAGAAGTATAATCCGCTTAGCTTATGAGACTGCTGGCCAGCAGCCTCCTGAAAGAATTACAGCTCATTCCACTAGAGCGGTGGCTTCCACATGGGCTTTTAAAAATGAGGCTTCTGTTAAACAGATTTGTAAGGCGGCGACTTGGTCTTCGCTTCATACTTTTTCTAAATTCTACAAATTTGATACTTTTGCTTCTTCTGAGGCTATTTTTGGGAGAAAGGTCTTACAGGCAGTGGTGCCTTCCATTTAAGCGCCTGCCTTGTCCCTCCCTTCATCCGTGTCCTATAACTTTGGTATTGGTATCCCACAAGTAATGGATGAATCCGTGGATTGGATACACCTTACAAAAGAAAACTAATTTTATGCTTAGCTGATAAATTTATTTCTCTTGTGGTGTATCCAGTCCACGGCCCGCCCTGTCATTTTAAGGCAGGTGTTTTTTATTTTTAAACTACAGTCACCACTGCACCCTATAGTTTCTCTTGCTTGTCTTCGGTCGAATGACTGGAGGTGGCAGTTAGGGGAGGAGCTATATAGACAGCTCTGCTGTGGGTGATCCTCTTGCAGCTTCCTGTTGGGAAGGAGAATATCCCACAAGTAATGGATGAATCCGTGGACTGGATACACCACAAGAGAAATAAATTTATCAGCTAAGCATACATTTTGTTTTTTCACACACATTGTACTTTAGGCATGGATTTTCAGTTCCTGTTATGTGTTACTGCCAAAAAACACCTCAATATGTGTTCAACAACATCTGAGTACATTGATACCACCCATGTATAGGTGTGTCGGGTTCTCTGGGGGCTAAAAGGCCTTATTTTTAGGTAGCGCATTCCAGTTTTTCAACTTGGAATTTTCACATCGGTCATCATGCACCCATGTCCTATTTGGGACATTTCTGAAGCTGGCCAATGGAATTTACCCCCATCAAACCATATATTTTTGAAAAGTAGACACCCTAGGGTATTTCAAATGCTGGTATTTTAACACTTTCCATGCACTAATTCAACCACTAGTCTTTGTCAAACTTTTGGGTAGTCATTTTTTTGTGTTATTTTTCACACACATTGTACTTTAGGCATGGATTTTCAGTTCCTGTTATGTGTTACAGCCAAGAAACACCTCAATATGTTTTCAACAACATCTCCTGAGTACAGTGATACCACCCATGTATAGGTGTGTTGGGTTCTCTGGGGGCTAAAAGGCCTTATTTTTCATCATCTCATGCACCCATGTCCTATTTAAGACATTTCTGAAGCCGGCCAATGTAATTTACCCCCATCAAACCATATATTTTTGAAAAGTAGACATCCTAGGGTATTACAAATGCAGTATTTTAACACTTTCCATGCACTAATTCAACCACTAGTCTTTGTCAAACTATTGGGCATTAATTTTTTTGTGTTATTTTTCACATACATTGTACTTTAGACATGGATTCACAGCTCCTGTTATGTGTTACTACCAAAGAAGACACCAATATGTGGTCACCAATATCTCCTGAGTTCAGTGATACCACCTATGCATAGGTTTGGTGGCTTGTTTGGGGGGGGTGCAATGCCAAATGTCTGACATGCGTTTGTGATTTTTTTTTCACATTTAACATATTTTCTTTGCCTTTCGTCTTTTTGGGTGGTCTTTTAACATACCCCAATTTATTTGTTTTCCATGAATGTGCATATATTTGAAAAGTTGACACCTCAAGGTATTATATATGGAGTGCTTTGATGACTTTGATGCAACCGTTTTAGCCCAAAAAATTGGAGAAAGTGTATGGTGGTAATTTTTCAATTTTCATTTTTACAGACACATTGCTTTTTGACTATGATTTAGGAGAGACTGTTGTAAGTTATTGCAAAAGAATACTTCAGGTTGTTTTCTGCAAGGCACCCTGAGTACACCTATGCCCCCCATGCATAGGTTTGCCAGGATTTTAGGAAGGTTATGTTACAATTTTATGACTTGTGATTTTAGTTATTAAAAATGAGAGTATTTCTTCTGATAGGCTTATCTTTAGTTTGGGGCCTATTGCATACCCCACTTTTATTTATTGCCATGAAGGTGTATATTTTTGAAATGCTGACACCCCAAGGTATTGTATATGGTGTGCTTTGATGCCTTTGAAGAAACCGTTTTAGCCCAAAAAATAGTTTGGGGCCTATCGCATACCCCACTTTTATTTAACAGGCCCAATTTTAGAAAAAAATAGAGTAGTGAAATGTAAAAATCTGGCACAGTAAAAGTAAAAAAAAACAAAAAACATCTAACAGTAAACATAACCAAAAAAAAAATATATATATATATATATATATATATATATATATATATATATATATATATATATATATATATATATATATATATATATATATAACGGCAAATGTATTTATTTTTTTAAAAATTGACCATTGTATGGTACCTATTAAATCAGTCCCCAATGCAGAGTGCAGGCTGTCCAGGGCAATCAGGACAGTGATATATGGTGTCCCTTCTCTTCCCCCTCTTGGTACAGACTCTGCATTTTTATCTCTGGGGTTTGCTTTTTTGAGCAACAAAAAAGCGTTGTGGGTTGCAATCTGCATTAGCTAAATTGCAACCTTTTTGTACCAGGCCCTTGTCTTCCACATAATTAGGTAGGGCTGCAGCAGATGATCAGCTAGATCAACCCCACCCATATGCCGGTTATAAGACTTGATGCACACTGGCTTCCTTATGGTCTCAGCTCTGCCACATACAGAAACCGCCACCGTCCTCTCTGTGTGGATGGTGGTAAGAAGGTATACATCCTTCTTGTCTCTGTACTTAAGTGCCAACAGCTCCTCTTGGCGCAGAGCTGAGGTCTCTCCCCTTCGTAGCCGGGTGCGTACAAGTTGTCCTGGGAAACCTGCTCAGTTCTTTTTAATTGTACCGCAAGCTACTGTATCAAAGCAATACAGTAGCTCGAACAAAAGGACACTTGTATAAAAATTGTCTAAGTACAAGTGATACCCTTTGTTCATTAGGGGTAATATCAGGTCCCAGACAATCTTGCCAGTGGTTCCCATATGTTCTGGACAACCTGGAGGGTCCTTTCCCTCATACACCCGGAAGGCCTGAGTATACCCAGTCTCGCTGTCACAGAGCTTATACACCTTTACCCCATATCTGGAGCGCTTGGAAGGAATATACTGCTTGAATCCCAGCCTTCCCTTATACTTCATTAGGGATTCATCAACGCATATATTCCTTCCAGGTGTATAAGCCTCTGCAAACCTGGCAGAAAAGTGGGTTATCAGGGGGCGGATTTTATACAGCCTGTCAAATTGGGGATGCTCCCTAGGGGGGCACAGGCTGTTGTCGCTGAAGTGCATGAAATGCAGAATCATTTCATACCTCTTCCTCGACATAGTCTGGGAGAAAATGGGGGTAGAGCAGATGGGGCTACTACTCCAGTAGGAGCGAATGGAGGGTTTCTTTATGATGCCCATCAGCATAGTCGATGCCCAGAATTTTTAGAATTCTGGCACATTGATGGGGGCCCATTGCTGCTTTGCCAAATATGTTCCAGGCTTTGCAGCACGGAACTGATGGGCATATAAATTAGTTTGGGCGACAATGTTCCCCAATACATCATCGCCCAGAAACACTTCCAGAAACTGCTGGGGGCTAAAACCTGCCACATCTATATTTATGCCAGCATTTGCTGTGAAGGGTGGGATATCTGGCCTCTGGAGATGAGGCGTTACCCACTCTTCAGCAGCAATGGCAGCAACCTGCCTCCTTCTGGTAGGGGGGCTAGCAGCCACAGATACATCACTATCAGTTGAGACTGCATCTAGTGATGTATCTGAGCATATGGCAGGGTCAAAATTGGGGTCTGAGTCAGACATAGAGGTATCTGACTTTGACGCAAGGATGGCATACGCCTCCTCAGCACTATATATTTTCTGTGACATTTTTGTATCTGTCACAGAAAAAAATTACTAAAAAAAATTAAATTAAATTAACTAAATTAATTAACTAGCAAAAAAAGTACAGCTATGCTACTGCCAGTGATTTATAGCGATCACTGGAAAGCTAGGGGTTAATGGCTCTGAAAATTAAATTATATTAACTAAATGGTCCTGAAAAGAGCCTTTGGATTTTTAAATAATTACAACAACAAAATTAACCCCTAAAAAAATGCACAGACAGTAAAAAAGTACAGCTATGCTACTGCCAGTGATTTATAGCGATCACTGGCAAGCCTAGGGGTTAATGACTCTGGAAATTAAATTCTCTCTCTCTCTCTCTCTCTCTCTCTCTCTCTCTCTCTCTCTCTCTCTCTCTCTCTCTCTCTCTGTCTCATCGCAAGTGAGGAGAGGGAGGGAGGGAGGGAGATCCACACTGATCATAGTCAATATTTACAAATATTGACATGATCAGACAAATGGGGTATTTTATTATTATTTTTTTTTGGGGTGGGAGGCTCAGATTGGGTGACCCTAGCTTGCCCCTATGATGAGGCAGGCTAGGGACACCCCCAGAGGCCCATGATGTACTGGGCATCGCCATCTTGGATCCCTGGGGAGGGGGGGGGGGGCTATTTAGGACTTTTTTTTATTTATTTTATCCGTTTTTTGTTTTTTTTATAATTTTATAACTAAGTGCCTCGACCCACCGAGGCACTTAGCACACAAGCAGAGCATCGGAAGCGTGTCCGATCGCTTCCAATGCTCTGAAACACTGCCGGGCTCCACGTGGAGCAAAACCGGAAGTGATCACTCGTGGGGGAGTGATCATTCCGGTCCCGGCACTCGGCAACAGTATTGCAGGATGCCTAGACATCGAGGCATTCCTGCAATACTGTTAGAGCAGCTGGAAGCAATTTCGATCACTTCCAGTGCTCTGTTTAACCGACGACGTATGCCATACGTCTTGGTCGTTAAGTGCTTTTTTTTTTAGGACGTATGGCATACGCCGTCGGTCGTTAAGGGGTTAACCACATTCAGCATGGCTTGTAATTCTCTTGGGTTCTTGTTTGGATTTTAGATGTTTACCCCTGGAGCTCTGTATTTAAATTTCTTTGATCATAGTTGGAAACTGTAAGCTTTTGGCTCAGGGCACAAACTAGTTTGTTGCAATGTGTATTTTTAAAAAAAAATGTATTTATTTTATTTTTTTCTTATTTTAGAGAATTTTGAAATCCTACATTTCTTACTTTTATTTTTCTCTCTCTCTTACAGGCCTATAATGGTCACTGCGACGCCCTAAAAACATTAGCAGAAACGCTAGTTAACCTGGACGTTCGCGACCACAAAGGCCGCACTGCGCTTTACCTCGCAACAGAGAGAGGAGCCACAGATTGTGTGGAGGTGCTAACCAATCATGGGGCCAACCCTCTCATTAAGGACCGCAAGAGGAAGTGGACACCACTGCATGCAGCAGGTTTGCCTAGAGTTTTTTATATCTTAGGACTACCCTCTGATAGTCTCAAACTCTTTGCACAAAGTTGATCTCCATCTACAAAGCTAAGCTATTGAATTCTTTATAAAAAATGTTTACATTAGGAGGCAGGTTCTTACAGGTTCCAAAATATGTTATCACACATTTATTAAAATCTGACCCTTTTAATGAAAGTCCTACAAAAGGCCTTTCATACATTTACCAACTTAAAGGGACATGAAACACTAAATTATTATTTTCAGGATTCAGATAGAATTTATAGTTTTCAACTTCCACTTTCCTTCTATTATCAGTCTTTCTTCATTTTTCTGGTACCTTTTATTAAGGAGAAGCAATGCTCTACTGGGAGTTAGCTGAACATATCAGATGAGCCAATGACAAGTGGCATATATGTCCAGCCACCAATCACCAGCTAGCTACCGGTATACTACAAAGGATACCAAGTTATTGAAGCAAATTAGATAATAGAAGTGAATTGGAAAGTTGTTTAAAAGTGCATGCTCTGAGTCATTAAAGTTTATTTTTGATTAGGCAGTTTGGAACAACCTTACGTGTGTGGTTATTCATTGTTCATATTTTATCAAGATCAATGTCATTTTGTTTGTTATATTCACACCAACCTAGCACTATATCTATTTTCCTTTTTAGTTTGTTACATGGCTGCCAGTACACCCTTTACAATTACTTTCTCAGTCAAACCACTCTCTCAATATTTTTTCACTCTTTTTGTTCCTCTTCCCAATCCTAGTTTACCAACCCTTAAGTTTACATTCTCTGTCCTGTTTGTTATTGTGAGCTATATGTGCTTGAATACCACTTTACCAGTTTACCTGTGTATTGTCTGATTCCATTTTAGATGCTATCATCTTTTCTCTGAGGTTTTACTTTGAACCCTACACTATATTCTAAGTTTAAACAGAAAATATTTAAATGGATAGAAAAGTGAATGTTTGCAATATTTCCATTAGCAAAAATACTTCCAGTAAAAGTTATTACACTTTTCAGCGGCATACACACATATGCACCACACCTTCTCAGAGAGTAAATTGTGGCTTTAATGAAACAGTCTTCACAGGCACAATACATACCACTGTCAGCAATCTGAACTTAAAGGGACATGAACCCCAAATTTTGTATTTTGTGATTTAGATAGAACATTTCTAAACATTTTAAACCACTTTCTAATTTACTTCTTCTATTATCTAATGTGCTTCATTCTCTTGACATCCTTTGCTGAAAAGCATATCTAGATAGCCCCAGTAGCTGCTGATTGGTGGCGTAATATAGTTGCATCGTGTGATTGGCTCTCCCATATGCATTGCTATTTCTTTAACAAAGGATATCTCAAGAATTAAACAAATTAGATAATAGAAGTAAATTGTAATGTTGTTAAAAATTGCATTCTCTATCTGAATCGTGAGAATTTTTGTTGGGGTTTAATATCCCTTTAAATACTGGTGCATGGACCCTCACAGCATATATGCATATGCTGCATAACTCGCAGATTTAATTTCTAACCTTTCTATTTTCAACCAGGTTTTTTTCAGAATACTAGTATGTTTTTATAATCATGTAATGCACTATAAATATAGATTTTTTTTCATAAAATGATGGTCCACAGTTTTCCATAACCACATATGGGATATATTTCCCGCCACTAGGAGGAGGTGAAGAACTCATATCAGAGCTTCAAATACCTCCCACCTCTCATCTCTTCATTTTGTTCTTGGCCTTGTAGGAGTTGGTTGAGAATAGAGGTGTTTCCAGCAAATTGCTTATGGATTTAAATTTGTTTATATGGACAACTGTAAAAAAACAGAAACAGAGGCGCCACATGTGTAGATCAATAGATACCAAGACGTGAATCTGGACAAGACACAGGATACTCACAAACGTGAAGGCACTCTCTTGTGCCTGTTAGAGGCAGGCTGGTATTCTAAACAGCAAACCAGCTGGCTGTGTATACGAATCCCCGTTGTGATGTCCTGGAGAGGTGGATGTCCTGCAAGGCAGTCCTTGCCTGGATGGTATCCTAAAGGTTGGAACAAGGGAGAAAGGCTGGAAAGCCTTTGGGTTACTTAGAAGAGATTGATGCACACACCAGACTTCGTGAATCATAAAACTAGCATTTATTATACAGAATAAAATAGCCAGTAATGTAGCACATTACAGCTGGTGTGTTAAAATCAAATCTCTTATGGTATATAGAGAAGTAAAGCGACGCGTTTCTCGGGGGTAACCCCGTTTCCTCAGGCTTGTATGCTCTATCTATGTCTTAATCGCCCTTAAATAGGCCTAAGTAACCACATGTTTACAATGAACACTCCCCTTCCTTCCTTTGCTTAAACCAATCAGAACCTTCCTTTCCCCCCACTCCCACTTGTTGCAGTAATTAGTTATTGTTTACTAGATAAATTTGTCATTGAGGGTGTGCTACTTGTTCCTTAAGATCTCACCCATTTTTATAAAATATTGTCAAAAAGGTTTTTCCCATTCTAATTTCACTAACACCATGTCCAGAGATTACTATCTCGGACATTTATAGGGTATATAAAAATACACACAGACATAGTCACGTTAATCTATGCAATGTGTTTGGTACACCAGTGCACATTTCCAAACATAGAGATATTGTCATTTCACCACATAAGCTAAGAGGGACAGTTAGGAGTGGGTCCCTGGTTTTCAGAATTTAGAATATAGTTTTATAATACTGGTGTTCCGTATACATTAATTGGTATTACATACCGTTTTTATATATACATATTTGTTATTACGCATATAGCCATTGTCATTGGACATTCAAACTTTTTTTGGGGCATAATATTGAGTCCATTATTGATCGTATATTGAACAGTGTTGGTTAACTTGACATCAGCCTGTTTACGCCATACCAACCTATCAGATTCATGGGTGTGTACCTGTATTGAATCATGGGAAATGTAGTTCATTAATAAAGACTCCCACCAATCGGATTCAGATTTTAAGACAAGCCCCATAGTTCTTCGCAATCATTGGTGGGTTAGACATACATCACATGATTTGTGTATATAATCCCGGTCGTAACTTTCTACACGATCGCAAAAATAATTTTGTTAACAAACCTCAAGATCATTTGTATATATAACACGAATCTTAAGGAACAAGTAGCACACCCTCAATGACAAATTTATCTAGTAAACAATAACTAATTACTGCAACAAGTGGGAGTGGGGGGAAAGGAAGGTTCTGATTGGTTTAAGCAAAGGAAGGAAGGGGAGTGTTCATTGTAAACATGTGGTTACTTAGGCCTATTTAAGGGTGATTAAGACATAGATAGAGCATACAAGCCTGAGGAAACGGGGTTACCCCCGAGAAACGCGTCGCTTTACTTCTCTATATACCATAAGAGATTTGATTTTAACACACCAGCTGTAATGTGCTACATTACTGGCTATTTTATTCTGTATAATAAATGCTAGTTTTATGATTCACGAAGTCTGGTGTGTGCATCAATCTCTTCTAAGTAACCGAAAGGCTTTCCAGCCTTTCTCCCTTGTTCCAACCTTTAGGATACCATCCAGGCAAGGACTGCCTTGCAGGACATCCACCTCTCCAGGACATCACGACGGGGATTCGTATACACAGCCAGCTGGTTTGCTGTTTAGAATACCAGCCTGCCTCTAACAGGCACAAGAGTGCCTTCACGTTTGTGAGTATCCTGTGTCTTGTCCAGATTCACGTCTTGGTATCTATTGATCTACACATGTGGCGCCTCTGTTTCTGTTTTTTTACAGTTGTCCATATAAGAAAATTACATCACTTGTGAAGTGAAGACCGAGAGCTGCCTTTTCCACTTTTCCCTTTCTCAGACGGACTCATTTTGGGACTTTTTATTTGCACCGTTTTATGTAACGTGTGTATTTTCACATATATACATTTGTATTTGTATTTTTTTATTTACATATCATAATAATTTTTTAATTAAGTTTATATTTGATTCCAACAATTTATATATTAATTCTATAGCAATTTTGTATTTTAGTTGTGCTTTTATTTTTATATGGGTTTACTATTATTATATATTTACACTAGGGCCACCCACACCACCTGTTAAGTAAGCGCCTCCTATAGGTTATCTGTGACACATAGTCACAGAGTTTCCAGTTTGTAGTATGGATTTAAATTTGGGAGCTTAGACCTATGTAAGGGAAGTATCATTCACAAGGAAGACCGAAGCTGAATAATACAGGGACAAAGGAATACCCTGTTTATCTGCACATTATTTCCCTATGGGACTTCAGCCATAACTACCCTCAAGTGTCACTGGGACTTGTCCATAGCCTCACCCTGTGGGACATGGCTATTTTCTACTGCAATCCTCTGTGGTATTCGATACCTGCACTGGATGGGTTCTCTACTGGATACTGCTGCAGCGGCTTTGACAAGGATTTGACATGCCTGGTAAGCCAGTGGAGGAGGGCTGTAAGGTAAGTGACTTTACACAGCACCCACACAGCCCACAGGCTATTTGTAGGTACTCTGACACAGGTACAGCAAAGCTAGGGGACTTAACTTGCTCTCCTCATGACACATGTGTTTCTCTTTCTTTCATGTAATTAGCAAGAGTCCATGAGCTAGTGACGTATGGGATATACATTCCTACCAGGAGGGGCAAAGTTTCCCAAACCTCAAAATGCCTATAAATACACCCCTCACCACACCCACAATTCAGTTTTACAAACTTTGCCTCCTATGGAGGTGGTGAAGTAAGTTTGTGCTAGATTCTACGTTGATATGCGCTCCGCAGCAAGTTGGAGCCCGGTTTTCCTCTCAGCGTGCAGTGAATGTCAGAGAGATGTGAGGAGAGTATTGCCTATTTTGAATGCAGTGATCTCCTTCTACGGGGTCTATTTCATAGGTTCTCTGTTATCGGTTGTAGAGATTCATCTCTTACCTCCCTTTTCAGATCGACGATATACTCTTATATATATACCATTACCTCTGCTGATTTTCGTTTCAGTACTGGTTTGGCTTTCTACAAACATGTAGATGAGTGTCCTGGGGTAAGTAAGTCTTATTTTCTGTGACACTCTAAGCTATGGTTGGGCACTTTGTTTATAAAGTTCTAAATATATGTATTCAAACATTTATTTGCCTTGTCTCAGGATGTTCAACATTCCTTATTTTCAGTCAGTTTCATATTTGGGATAATGCACTTGAATCAATTATTTTTTCTTACCTTAAAAAATTTGACTTTTTCCCTGTGGGCTGTTAGGCTCGCGGGGGCTGAAAATGCTAAATTTTATTGCGTCATTCTTGGCGCGGACTTTTTTGGCGCAAAAAATCTTTTCTGTTTCCGGCGTCATACGTGTCGCCGGAAGTTGCGTCATTTTTGACGTTCTTTTGCGCCAAAAATGTCGGCGTTCCGGATGTGGCGTCATATTTGGCGTCGCTTTTGTCTCCACATTATTTAAGTTCATTTTTTCTTTGCTTCTGGTTGCTAGAAGCTTGTTCATTGGCATTTTTTTTTTTCCCCATTCCTGAAACTGTCATTTAAGGAATTTGATCTATTTTGCTTTATATGTTGTTTTTTTCTCTTACATATTGCAAGATGTCTCACGTTGCATCCGAGTCAGAAGATACTTCAGGAAAATCGCTGCCTAGTGCTGGAACTACCAAAGCTAAGTGTATCTGCTGTAAACTTTTGGTAGCTATTCCTCCAGCTGTTGTTTGTATTAATTGTCATGACAAACTTGTTAATGCAGATAATATTTCCTTTAGTAATGTACCTTTACCTGTTGCAGTTCCATCAACATCTAAGGTTCAGAATGTTCCTGATAACATAAGAGATTTTGTTTCTGAATCCATCAAGAAGGCTATGTCTGTTATTCCTCCTTCTAGTAAACATAAAAAATCTTTTAAAACTTCTCTTTATACAGATGAATTTTTAAATGAACATCATCATTCTGATTCTGATGACTCTTCTGGTTCAGAGGATTCTGTCTCAGAGATTGATGCTGATAAATCTTCATATTTATTTAAAATGGAATTTATTCGTTCTTTACTTAAAGAAGTACTAATTGCTTTAGAAATTGAGGATTCTGGTCCTCTTGATACTAATTCTAAACGTTTAGATAAGGTCTTTAAATCTCCTGTGGTTATTCCAGAAGTTTTTCCTGTTCCTAATGCTATTTCTGAAGTAATTTCCAGAGAATGGGATAAATTGGGTAATTCTTTTACTCCTTCTAAACGTTTTAAGCAATTATATCCTGTGCCGTCTGACCGATTAGAATTTTGGGACAAAATCCCTAGAGTTGATGGGGCTATTTCTACCCTTGCTAAACGGACTACTATTCCTACGTCAGATGGTACTTCGTTTAAGGATCCTTTAGATAGGAAAATTGAATCCTTTCTAAGAAAAGCTTATCTGTGTTCAGGTAATCTTCTTAGACCTGCTATATCATTGGCTGATGTTGCTGCAGCTTCAACTTTTTGGTTGGAAACTTTAGCGCAACAAGTAACAGATCATGATTCTCATAATATTATTATTCTTCTTCAACATGCTAATAATTTTATCTGTGATGCCATTTTTGATATCAGAGTTGATGTCAGGTTTATGTCTCTAGCTATTTTAGCTAGAAGAGCTTTATGGCTTAAAACTTGGAATGCTGATATGGCTTCTAAATCAACTCTACTTTCCATTTCTTTCCAGGGTAACAAATTATTTGGTTCTCAGTTGGATTCTATTATCTCAACTGTTACTGGTGGGAAAGGAACTTTTTTACCACAGGATAAAAAATCTAAGGGTAAGAACAGGGCTAATAATCGTTTTCGTTCCTTTCGTTTCAACAAAGAACAAAAGCCTGATCCTTCATCCTCAGGAGCAGTTTCAGTTTGGAAACCATCTCCAGTCTGGAATAAATCCAAGCCTTCTAGAAAGGCAAAGCCAGCTTCTAAGTCCACATGAAGGTGCGGCCCTCATTCCAGCTCAGCTGGTAGGGGGCAGGTTCCGTTTTTTCAAAGAAATTTGGATCAATTCCGTTCACAATCTTTGGATTCAGAACATTGTTTCAGAAGGGTACAGAATTGGTTTCAAGATGAGACCTCCTGCAAAGAGATTTTTTCTTTCCCCTGTCCCAGTAAATCCAGTGAAAGCTCAAGCATTTCTGAATTGTGTTTCAGATCTAGAGTTGGCTGGAGTAATTATGCCAGTTCCAGTTCAGGAACAGGGGATGGGGTTTTATTCAAATCTCTTCATTGTACCAAAGAAGGAGAATTCCTTCAGACCAGTTCTGGATCTAAAAATATTGAATTGTTATGTAAGGATACCAACGTTCAAAATGGTAACTGTAAGGACTATCTTGCCTTTTGTTCAGCAAGGGCATTTTCTTTCATGTAATTAACAAGAGTCCATGAGCTAGTGACGTATGGGATATACATTCCTACCAGGAGGGGCAAAGTTTCCCAAACCTTAAAATGCCTATAAATACACCCCTCACCACACCCACAAATCAGTTTTACAAACTTTGCCTCCAAGGGAGGTGGTGAAGTAAGTTTGTGCTAGATTCTACGTTGATATGCGCTCCGCAGCAAGTTGGAGCCCGGTTTTCCTCTCAGCGTGCAGTGAATGTCAGAGGGATGTGAGGAGAGTATTGCCTATTGAATGCAGTGATCTCCTTCTACGGGGTCTATTTCATAAGGTTCTCTGTTATCGGTCGTAGAGATTCATCTCTTACCTCCCTTTTCAGATCGACGATATACTCTTATATTTACCATTTCCTCTACTGATTCTCGTTTCAGTACTGGTTTGGCTTTCTACAAACATGTAGATGAGTGTCCTGGGGTAAGTAAGTCTTATTTTCTGTGACACTCTAAGCTATGGTTGGGCACTTTATTTATAAAGTTCTAAATATATGTATTCAAACATTTATTTGCCTTGACTCAGAATGTTCAACTTTCCTTATTTCCAGACAGTCAGTTTCATATTTGGGATTATGCTTTAATTATCATATTTTTTCTTACCTCAAAAATTTGACTTTTTCCCTGTGGGCTGTTAGGCTCGCGGGGGCTGAAAATGCTTCATTTTATTGCGTCATTTTTGGCGCGGACTTTTTTGGCGCAAAAATTCATTTCCGTTTCCGGCGTCATACGTGTCGCCGGAAGTTGCGTCATTTTTTGACGTTATTTTGCGCCAAAAATGTCGGCGTTCCGGATGTTGCGTCATTTTTTGCGCAAAAAGCATTTAGGCGCCAAATAATGTGGGCGTCTTTTTTGGCGCCAAAAAATATGGGCGTCGCTTTTGTCTCCACATTATTTCAGTCTCATTTTTCATTTGCTTCTGGTTGATAGAAGCTTGATGTTTGGCATTTTTTTCCCATTCCTGAAACTGTCTTATAAGGAATTTGATCTATTTTGCTTTATATGTTGTGTTTTCTCTTACATATTGCAAGATGTCTCACGTTGCATCTGAGCCAGAAGATACTACAGGAAAACCTCTGCCTGCTGGATCTACCAAAGCTAAGTGTATCTGCTGTAAACTTTTGGTAGCTATTCCTCCAGCTGTTGTTTGTATTAAATGTCATGACAAACTTGTTAATGCAGATAATATTTCCTTTAGTGATGTACCATTGCCTGTTGCAGTTCCCTCAACATCTAAGGTGCAGAATGTTCCTGATAACATAAGAGATTTTGTTTTTGAATCCATAAAGAAGGCTTTGTCTGTTATTTCTCCTTCTAGTAAACGTAAAAAGTCTTTTAAATCTTCTCTTTCTACAGATGAATTTTTAAATGAACACCATCATTCTGATTCTTTGGACTCTTCTGGTTCAGAGGATTCTGTCTCAGAGATTGATGCTGATAAATCTTCATATTTATTTAAGATGGAATTTATTCGCTCTTTACTTAAAGAAGTACTAATTGCTTTAGAAATAGAGGATTCTAGTCCTCTTGATACTAATTCTATACGTTTAGATAAGGTTTTTAAAGCTCCTGCGGTTATTCCAGAAGTCTTTCCTGTTCCTAATGCTATTTCTGCAGTAATTGCTAAGGAATGGGATAGATTGGGTAATTCATTTACTCCTTCTAAACGTTTTAAGCAATTATATCCTGTTCCGCCTGACAGGTTAGAATTTTGGGACAAAATCCCTAAAGTTGATGGGGCTATTTCTACCCTTGCTAAACGTACTACCATTCCTACATCAGATGGTACCTCGTTTAAGGATCCTTTAGATAGAAAAATTGAATCTTTTCTAAGAAAAGCTTATCTATGTTCAGGTAATCTTCTTAGACCTGCTATATCATTGGCTGATGTTGCTGCAGCTTCAACTTTTTGGTTGGAAACTCTAGCGCAACAAGTAACAAATCGTGATTCTCATGATATTATTATTCTTCTCCAGCATGCTAATAATTTCATCTGTGATGCCATTTTTGATATTATTAGAGTTGATGTTAGATTTATGTCTCTGGCTATCTTAGCCAGAAGAGCTTTATGGCTTAAGACTTGGAATGCTGATATGGCTTCTAAATCAACTCTACTTTCCATTTCTTTCCAGGGAAACAAATTATTTGGTTCTCAGTTGGATTCTATTATTTCAACTGTTACTGGTGGGAAAGGAACTTTTTTACCACAGGATAAAAAGTCTAAAGGTAAAAACAGGGCTAACAATCGTTTTCGATCCTTTCGTTTCAACAAAGAACAAAAGCCTGATCCTTCGTCCTCAGGAGCAGTTTCAGTTTGGAAACCATCTCCAGTCTGGAATAAATCCAAGCCTGCTAGAAAGGCAAAGCCTGCTTCTAAGTTCACATGAAGGTACGGCCCTCATTCCAGTTCCGCTGGTAGGGGGCAGGTTACGTTTTTTCAAAGAAATTTGGATCAATTCTGTTCACAATCTTTGGATTCAGAACATTGTTTCAGAAGGGTACAGAATTGGTTTCAAGATGAGACCTCCTGCAAAGAGATTTTTTCTTTCCCATGTCCCAGTAAATCCAGTGAAAGCTCAAGCATTTCTGAATTGTGTTTCAGATCTAGAGTTGGCTGGAGTAATTATGCCAGTTCCAGTTCCGGAACAGGGGATGGGGTTTTATTCAAATCTCTTCATTGTACCAAAGAAGGAGAATTCCTTCAGACCAGTTCTGGATCTAAAATTATTGAATCGCTATGTAAGGATACCAACGTTCAAGATGGTAACTGTAAGGACTATATTGCCTTTTGTTCAGCAAGGGAATTATATGTCCACAATAGATTTACAGGATGCATATCTGCATATTCCGATTCATCCAGATCATTATCAGTTCCTGAGATTCTCTTTTCTAGACAAGCATTACCAATTTGTGGCTCTACCGTTTGGCCTTGCTACAGCTCCAAGAATTTTCACAAAGATTCTCGGTGCCCTTCTGTCTGTAATCAGAGAACAGGGTATTGTGGTATTTCCTTATTTGGACGATATCTTGGTACTTGCTCCGTCTTTACATTTAGCAGAGTCTCATACGAATCGACTTGTGTTGTTTCTTCAAGATCATGGTTGGAGGATCAATTTACTAAAAAGTTCTTTGATTCCTCAAACAAGGGTAACCTTTCTGGGTTTCCAGATAGATTCAGTGTCCATGACTCTGTCTTTAACAGACAAGAGACGTCTAAAATTGATTACAGCTTGTCGAAACCTTCAGTCACAATCATTCCCTTCGGTAGCCTTATGCATGGAAATTCTAGGTCTTATGACTGCTGCATCGGACGCGATCCCCTTTGCTCGTTTTCACATGCGACCTCTTCAGCTCTGTATGCTGAACCAATGGTGCAGGGATTACACGAAGATATCTCAATTAATATCTTTAAAACCGATTGTTCGACACTCTCTAACGTGGTGGACAGATCACCATCGTTTAATTCAGGGGGCTTCTTTTGTTCTTCCGACCTGGACTGTAATTTCAACAGATGCAAGTCTCACAGGTTGGGGAGCTGTGTGGGGATCTCTGACGGCACAAGGAGTTTGGGAATCTCAGGAGGTGAGATTACCGATCAATATTTTGGAACTCCGTGCAATTTTCAGAGCTCTTCAGTTTTGGCCTCTTCTGAAGAGAGAATCGTTCATTTGTTTTCAGACAGACAATGTCACAACTGTGGCATACATCAATCATCAAGGAGGGACTCACAGTCCTCTGGCTATGAAAGAAGTATCTCGAATTTTGGTTTGGGCGGAATCCAGCTCCTGTCTAATCTCTGCGGTTCATATCCCAGGTGTAGACAATTGGGAAGCGGATTATCTCAGTCGCCAAACGTTGCATCCGGGCGAATGGTCTCTTCACCCAGAGGTATTTCTTCAGATTGTTCAATTGTGGGGGCTCCCAGAGATAGATCTGATGGCCTCTCATCTAAACAAGAAACTTCCCAGGTATCTGTCCAGATCCCGGGATCCTCAGGCGGAGGCAGTGGATGCATTATCACTTCCTTGGAAGTATCATCCTGCCTTTATCTTTCCGCCTCTAGTTCTTCTTCCAAGAGTAATCTCCAAGATTCTGAGGGAATGCTCGTTTGTTCTGCTAATAGCTCCGGCATGGCCTCACAGGTTTTGGTATGCGGATCTTGTCCGGATGGCATCTTGCCAGCCATGGACTCTTCCGTTAAGACCAGACCTTCTGTCACAAGGTCCTTTTTTCCATCCGGATCTGAAATCCTTAAATTTAAAGGTATGGAGATTGAACGCTTGATTCTTGGTCATAGAGGTTTCTCTGACTCCGTGATTAATACTATGTTACAGGCTCGTAAATCTGTATCTCGAGAGATATATTATAGAGTCTGGAAGACTTATATTTCTTGGTGTCTTTCTCATCATTTTTCCTGGCATTCTTTTAGAATACCGAGAATTTTACAATTTCTTCAGGATGGTTTGGATAAGGGTTTGTCCGCAAGTTCTTTGAACGGACAAATCTCTGCTCTTTCTGTTCTTTTTCACAGAAAGATTGCTATTCTTCCTGATATTCATTGTTTTGTACAAGCTTTGGTTCGTATAAAACCTGTCATTAAGTCAATTTCTCCTCCTTGGAGTTTGAATTTGGTTCTGGGAGCTCTTCAAGCTCCTCCGTTTGAACCTATGCATTCATTGGACATTAAATTACTTTCTTGGAAAGTTTTGTTCCTTTTGGCTATCTCTTCTGCTAGAAGAGTTTCTGAATTATCTGCTCTTTCATGTGAGTCTCCTTTTCTGATTTTTCATCAGGATAAGGCGGTGTTGCGAACTTCTTTTGAATTTTTACCTAAAGTTGTGAATTCCAACAACATTAGTAGAGAAATTGTGGTTCCTTCATTATGTCCTAATCCTAAGAATTCTAAGGAGAAATCATTGCATTCTTTGGATGTTGTTAGAGCTTTGAAATATTATGTTGAAGCTACGAAATCTTTCCGTAAGACTTCTAGTCTATTTGTTATCTTTTCCGGTTCTAGGAAAGGCCAGAAAGCTTCTGCCATTTCTTTGGCATCTTGGTTGAAATCTTTAATTCATCTTGCCTATGTTGAGTCGGGTAAAACTCCGCCTCAAAGAATTACAGCTCATTCTACTAGGTCAGTATCTACTTCCTGGGCGTTTAGGAATGAAGCTTCGGTTGACCAGATCTGCAAAGCAGCAACTTGGTCTTCTTTGCATACTTTTACTAAATTCTACCATTTTGATGTATTTTCTTCTTCTGAAGCAGTTTTTGGTAGAAAAGTTCTTCAGGCAGCGGTTTCAGTTTGAATCTTCTGCTTATGTTTTTTGTTAAACTTTATTTTGGGTGTGGATTATTTTCAGCAGGAATTGGCTGTCTTTATTTTATCCCTCCCTCTCTAGTGACTCTTGTGTGGAAAGATCCACATCTTGGGTAGTCATTATCCCATACGTCACTAGCTCATGGACTCTTGTTAATTACATGAAAGAAAACATAATTTATGTAAGAACTTACCTGATAAATTCATTTCTTTCATATTAACAAGAGTCCATGAGGCCCACCCTTTTTTGTGGTGGTTATGATTTTTTTGTATAAAGCACAATTATTCCAATTCCTTATTTTATATGCTTCGCACTTTTTCTTATCACCCCACTTCTTGGCTATTCGTTAAACTGATTTGTGGGTGTGGTGAGGGGTGTATTTATAGGCATTTTAAGGTTTGGGAAACTTTGCCCCTCCTGGTAGGAATGTATATCCCATACGTCACTAGCTCATGGACTCTTGTTAATATGAAAGAAATGAATTTATCAGGTAAGTTCTTACATAAATTATGTTATATGTCCACAATAGATTTACAGGATGCATATCTGCATATTCCGATTCATCCAGATCATTATCAGTTCCTGAGATTCTCTTTTCTGGACAAGCATTACCAGTTTGTGGCTCTGCCGTTTGGCCTAGCTACAGCTCCAAGAATTTTTACAAAGGTTCTCGGTGCCCTTCTGTCTGTAATCAGAGAACAGGGTATTGTGGTATTTCCTTATTTGGACGATATCTTGGTACTTGCTCAGTCTTTACATTTAGCAGAATCTCATACGAATCGACTTGTGTTGTTTCTTCAAGATCATGGTTGGAGGATCAATTCACCAAAAAGTTCATTGACTCCTCAGACAAGGGTAACCTTTCTGGGTTTCCAGATAGATTCAGTGTCCATGACTCTGTCTTTGACAGACAAGAGACGTCTAAAATTGATCTCAGCTTGTCGAAACCTTCAGTCACAAGCATTCCCTTCGGTAGCCTTATGCATGGAAATTCTAGGTCTTATGACTGCTGCATCGGACGCGATCCCCTTTGCTCGTTTTCACATGCGACCTCTTCAGCTCTGTATGCTGAATCAATGGTGCAAGGATTACACAAAGATATCTCAATTAATATCTTTAAAACCGATTGTACGACACTCTCTAACGTGGTGGACAGATCACCATCGTTTAATTCAGGGGGCTTCTTTTGTGCTTCCGACCTGGACTGTAATTTCAACAGATGCAAGTCTCACAGGTTGGGGAGCTGTGTGGGGGTCTCTGACGGCACAAGGAGTTTGGGAATCTCAGGAGGTGAGATTACCGATCAATATTTTGGAACTCCGTGCAATTTTCAGAGCTCTTCAGTTTTGGCCTCTTCTGAAGAGAGAATCGTTCATTTGTTTTCAGACATACAATGTCACAACTGTGGCATACATCAATCATCAAGGAGGGACTCACAGTCCTCTGGCTATGAAAGAAGTATCTCGAATTTTGGTTTGGGCGGAATCCAGCTCCTGTCTAATCTCTGCGGTTCATATCCCAGGTATAGACAATTGGGAAGCGGATTATCTCAGTCGCCAAACGTTGCATCCGGGCGAATGGTCTCTTCACCCAGAGGTATTTCTTCAGATTGTTCAAATGTGGGAGCTTCCAGAAATATATCTGATGGCGTCTCATCTAAGCAAGAAACTTCCCAGGTATCTGTCCAGATCCCGGGATCCTCAGGCGGAAGCAGTGGATGCATTATCACTTCCTTGGAAGTATCATCCTGCCTATATCTTTCCGCCTCTAGTTCTTCTTCCAAGAGTAATCTCCAAGATTCTGAAGGAATGCTCGTTTGTTCTGTTGGTAGCTCCGGCATGGCCTCACAGGTTTTGGTATGCGGATCTTGTCCGGATGGCCTCTTGCCATCCGTGGACTCTTCCGCTAAGACCAGACCTTCTGTCGCAAGGTCCTTTTTTCCATCAGGATCTCAAATCCTTAAATTTAAAGGTATGGAGATTGAACGCTTGATTCTTGGTCAAAGAGGTTTCTCTGACTCTGTGATTAATACTATGTTACAGGCTCGTAAATCTGTATCTAGAGAGATATATTATAGAGTCTGGAACACTTGTATTTCTTGGTGTCTTTCTCATCATTTTTCTTGGCATTCTTTTAGTATTCCGAGAATTTTACAGTTTCTTCAGGATGGTTTAGATAAAGGTTTATCCGCAAGTTCTTTGAAAGGACAAATCTCTGCTCTTTCTGTTCTTTTTCACAGAAAGATTGCTAATCTTCCTGATATTCATTGTTTTGTACAAGCTTTGGTTCGTATAAAACCTGTCATTAAGTCAATTTCTCCTCCTTGGAGTTTGAATTTGGTTCTGGGGGCTCTTCAAGCTCCTCCGTTTGAACCTATGCATTCATTGGACATTAAATTACTTTCTTGGAAAGTTTTGTTCCTTTTGGCGATCTCTTCTGCCAGAAGAGTCTCTGAATTATCTGCTCTTTCTTGTGAGTCTCCTTTTCTGATTTTTCATCAGGATAAGGCGGTGTTGCGAACTTCTTTTGAATTTTTACCTAAAGTTGTGAATTCCAACAACATTAGTAGAGAAATTGTGGTTCCTTCATTATGTCCTAATCCTAAGAATTCTAAGGAGAAATCGTTGCATTCTTTGGATGTTGTTAGAGCTTTGAAATATTATGTTGAAGCTACTAAGTCTTTCCGAAAGACTTCTAGTCTATTTGTTATATTTTCCGGTTCTAGAAAAGGCCAGAAAGCTTCTGCCATTTCTTTGGCATCTTGGTTGAAATCTTTAATTCATCATGCCTATGTTGAGTCGGGTAAAACTCCGCCTCAAAGGATTACAGCTCATTCTACTAGGTCAGTTTCTACTTCCTGGGCGTTTAGGAATGAAGCTTCGATTGATCAGATTTGCAAAGCAGCAACTTGGTCCTCTTTGCATACTTTTAGTAAATTCTACCATTTTGATGTATTTTCTTCCTCTGAAGCAGATTTTGGTAGAAAAGTACTTCAGGCAGCGGTTTCAGTTTGAATCTTCTGTTTATGTTTTTCATTAAACTTATTTTGGGTGTGGATTATTTTCAGCAGGAATTGGCTGTCTTTATTTTATCCCTCCCTCTCTAGTGACTCTTGTGTGGAAAGATCCACATCTTGGGTAATCATTATCCCATACGTCACTAGCTCATGGACTCTTGCTAATTACATGAAAGAAAACATAATTTATGTAAGAACTTACCTGATAAATTCATTTCTTTCATATTAGCAAGAGTCCATGAGGCCCGCCCTTTTTTGTGGTGGTTATGATTTTTTTGTATAAAGCACAATTATTCCAATTCCTTATTTTATATGCTTTCGCACTTTTTTCTTATCACCCCACTTCTTGGCTATTCGTTAAACTGAATTGTGGGTGTGGTGAGGGGTGTATTTATAGGCATTTTGAGGTTTGGGAAACTTTGCCCCTCCTGGTAGGAATGTATATCCCATACGTCACTAGCTCATGGACTCTTGCTAATATGAAAGAAATTAATTTATCAGGTAAGTTCTTGCATAAATTATGTTTTTTTCAGGTCCCTTTCTGCCCTATCCTTATCAGGGATGAATGAAGCCCTTTACAGCCCTCTGTCAGCTCTGGGGACATACAGTAATTGGGGCACTTTATTATAAATAGGTGCATGAACCTTTAAGAAAACCACCATCTGCTTAGTGCAGTTAGCGGTTCAGTAGGGGAGGCTCTGATTAGGCAGGGGAATATAATTTTATTAGGTTTATATGTGTAAAATGCTTAGTGCAGATTTATTTCTCTGGGAGAAATAAGTTGTTTTAAACTGATCCCTGCAGCACTGGCTTTTCTCCTGGTGGTAGCCCCGCCCTCTCAGTGTTTCTGGGCTTTCTCCTCAGACCGGAGCTTCTCCAGTCATTAATTTTTACACTGCAGTGTTGGGCCAGGCCGGATTCACAAAACCTTGTCAGTGATTTTTTTTGTTTGTTTGTTTTTTTAAAATAAACAATTGTATTAAAGTTTCCAAGACAGGTTACATAAAATTCAATGGTACAAAGGCAAATTTGAAATTTCGTCTTGAAATGACAATTGAAAGCATATTTACAAATATAAACATAAACAATCTTGTCTAAACAGTCTGTCAAAATTATGTTTCCCGTATGTTTTAAAGAGAAAAAAAAATATATAATTAAATAATCTAGTTTGTCCTATTTTGACCATATTAGACCCTAAAATTGAGGATAGGGCTTTAATCTTGTCTACAGCTGTCTATCTGATGCATATATGTTATTTATAAAGGTTCCCATAAAACTTTATTTGCAAAAAATGATCTTTCCTCCCATTTTTCATGTCTGCATATTCTTCTAGATCTCATATGCATTGAAATTTGTTATACTACATAGCCATTGATGGGACAAACTGAGATTTCCAGATTTTGGCTATCAGTTTTTTTCAGGCTATTACTGGCTATAAATATTAGCTTTTTCTTATAAGGTGGAAGTTTACTAGGAGTAATATTATGCAGCCAAAGTCGGGGGGGGGGGGGGGGGGTCAGGTGATGATTCGGTTTCAAGCATTGTGACTGTTGCTTTAATTATAGAAAGCCAAATTGGGGATAATAATGGACATGACCACCATATATGCGACATAGATCCAACGAATTCTCCACACCGCTAACATTTGTTGGAGGGGGAACAGTTTATTTATCCTAACGGGGTAAGGTACCATCTTTGAATTATTTTTGCATTTAATTCAATGAGGTTACTGGACCCCGAAACTTTAGTGACATTAGAGAACATCTTTGATATATCCATTGGAATGAGATCAGTGTCTTGCTCCTCATTCCATTTGTCTACAAAATAAGGGGTATAACCTTTGGGGTTTTTTTTTTTTTTTTTTTGCAATAGTGAATAAATTAAGGATAGTCAGTTTTTTAGGGGTTTCAGAGTAACAAAGAGATTCATAGGGGGTTAGCGGTCTGAGTAGGTTACGTCTGTCAGTGTGAGTAAAAAGTTTCAACTCATTACCAATATAAAATATAGCTGCAAGCAGCAATAGAGGTGGCCAGCGCATCATTTTTGCAATGCCATATAAGTAGTTATGTCACAAAATAAAGCTATACAACAACTGTTTACAGTTCTAACATAAGCATTTGGAAAAAAAACACATTTTCGAAATGTTTGCGTTTTTTAAAATGGCTGCCACACCATATGACCTATACTTTCAACATGAACAAATGTAACTCTAGGTGACAATATATGGTTATACAGCAAATTTCACAGCTTTAACATAAGCGGTTGGAAAGAAAACACAGTTTAAAAATGTTTGCGTAAACCAATATGGCTGCCACAGCTTGTGACTAATTCCTTCAACATGAACAACTGTGACTCTAGGTCACAATATAAGACTGTACAGCAAATTTCACAGTTCTTACATAAGCGGTTGCAGAGAAAATAGACTTTCAAAATTTTCGCGTAAACCAAGATGGCTGCCCGATCGTAAGATATACAGCCTCTATATTATGCACAATAGTGCTCACTATAGATGTCAATAAACATGGCAAAAATAAAGCATTTTTGTAAAACGGTTTTTGTTTTATTATGAATTTAAATATATCGTTAAGCAATTTTTAACAATTCAAAATGGCTGCCAAACCACATGACCTATCAACTTCTCTTGAACAAATCTGAATGTTAGTCATAAGATAACTCTATAAACAAAATTTCAAGTCTGTCCCATAAGCGGTTTCAGAGAAGAAGATTTTTATAGTTTTTAAAAATGGCGCATACGAAACAAAATGGCCGCCAAGCTATGCAATGTAGGGCTTTCAAATTGCACATACTAATGCTCACTATAGACCTCTACGATTTGCAGAAGTTTCATGAACATTTGCAAATGTTTTATTTCACGAAGGCGACTGCGCAATGCGAATTTTAACTGCAATATTGTCTCTAAGTGTTATGACTATGTGTAATCATGTGTCTATTACACTGTAATATTGTTAAATATTGTAAAACTAATGCATGAAGTGCAAAATTACGCAATTAAATGGCGATAAAAAGGTTAATGTCTCACAGCAGCCATGTTGATTATGGAAAAATCGCAATTTTAACAATCTTGGTAAAGGACCTTGCATGGAGCATACGTGCAAAATTGCGCTTTATTGCACTAAGCGGTTTAAGAGAAGAAGATGTTTAAAGATTTTCGCAAAATGCAAGATGGTTGCTACATCATGTGACCACGGCACTTCTGCTGAGCAATGGCAAATCTAGGTCATAGCAGCACTAAGCACAGCAAGTTTCAAAGTTGCAACATAAGCAGTTCCAGAGCTAAAGATTATTAAGCAGTTCTCGAAATTTGTCGCAAAAAACAATATGGCTGCGTAACCTTATGACCTATGAGTTCAATATTGCATGAGATGTAGCATTGCAATAGGCTGTACCAGCATACCTTATTTCAAGAGTTTAGCATAAGTAATTTGTGTTTTGTGAGCAATTGACTCAAAAGAGGAAGTATTGAATTACAAATAATTACGATAAACATAAAACCGATATTGCTGCCGCATCATGTGACTGATTCTCTCCTAATGAGCAATTGTGAATCTAGGTCACAATATAAGATTGTACAGCAAATTTCACAGTTCTTACATAAGCGGTTGCAGAGTAAATAGACTTTCGAAATTTTCGCATAAACCAAGATGGCTGTCCGATCGTAAGATATACAGCCTCCATATTACGCACAATAGTGCTCACTATAGATGTCAATAAACATGGCAAAAATAAAGCATTTCTCCAACATTGGTGTGTCCGGTCCACGGCGTCATCCATTACTTGTGGGATATTCTCCTCCCCTACAGGGAAAGGCAAGGAGAGCACACAGCAAGAGCTGTCCATATAGCTCCCCCTCTTGCTCCGCCCCCCAGTTATTCGACCGACGGTTAGGAGAAAAAGGAGAAACTATAGGGTGCCGTGGTGACTGTAGTGTATAAAGAAAAAGAAAAATTTTTCAAACCTGATTAAAAAACCAGGGCGGGCCGTGGACCGGACACACCGTTGGAGAAAGTAATTTATCAGGTAAGCATAAATTCTGTTTTCTCCAACATTGGTGTGTCCGGGCCACGGTGTCATCCATTACTTGTGGGAACCAATACCAAAGCTTTAGGACACGGGTGAAGGGAGGGAGCAAATCAGGTTACCTAAACAGAAGGCACCACGGCTTGCAAAACCTTTCTCCCAAAAACAGCCTCCGAAGAAGCAAAAATATCAAATTTGTAAAATTTGGCAAAAGTGTGCAGAGAAGACCAAGTCGCTGCCTTACATATCTGATTAACAGAAGCCTCGTTCTTGAAGGCCCATGTGGAAGCCACAGCCCTAGTGGAGTGAGCTGTGATTCGTTCAGGAGGCTGCCGTCCGGCAGTCTCATAAGCCAATCGGATAATGCTTTTCAGCCAGAAAGAAAGAGAGGTAGCAATAGCTTTTTGTCCTCTCCTCTTACCAGAGTAAACGACAAACAAGGATGAGGTTTGTCTAAAATTCTTTGTTGCTTCTAAATAGAACTTTAAAGCACGGACTACATCTAAATTGTGTAACAAACGTTCCTTCTTTGAAACTGGATTCGGGCACAGAGAAGGAACAACTATTTCCTGGTTAATATTCTTGTTGGAAACAACTTTTGGAAGAAAACCAGGCTTGGTACGCAAAATAACCTTATCTGAATGGAACACCAGATAGGGTGGATCACACTGCAAAGCAGATAATCCAGAAACTCTTCTAGCAGAAGAAATAGCAACCAAAAACAGAACTTTCCAAGATAGCAACTTGATATCTATGGAATGTAAGGGTTCAAACGGAACCCCCTGAAGAACTGAAAGAACTAAATTTAGACTCCAAGGAGGAGTCAAGGGTCTGTAAACAGGTTTGATTCTGACCAAAGCCTGTACAAAAGCTTGTACCTCTGGCACAGTAGGGAGACTCCGTATGAGGAAGTCATGGACAGAATTCATTGCTCAACAAAAATTTTATTTTTCTTTATACACTACAGTCACCACGGCACCCTATAGTTTCTCCTTTTTCTCCTAACCGTCGGTCGAATGACTGGGGGGCGGAGCAAGAGGGGGAGCTATATGGACAGCTCTTGCTGTGTGCTCTCTTTGCCTTTCCCTGTAAGGGAGGAGAATATCCCACAAGTAATGGATGACGCCGTGGACCGGACACACCGTTGGAGAAAGTAATTTATCAGGTAAGCATAAATTCTGTTTTTTGTAAAACTGTTTTTGTTTTATTATTTAAATATATCGTTAAGCAATTTCGAACAATTCAAAGTGGCTGCCAAACCACATGACGTATCAACTTCTCTTGAACAAATCTGAATGTTAGTCATAAGATAACTCTATAAACAAAATTTCAAGTCTGTCCCATAAGCGGTTTCGGAGAAGAAGATTTTTATAGTTTTTAAAAATGGCGCATACGAAACAAAATGGCCACCAAGCTATGCAATGTATGGCTTTCAAATTGCACATACTAATGCTCACTATAGACCTCTACAATTTGCACAAGTTTCATGAAAATTTGAAAATGTTTTATTTCACGAAGGCGATTGCGCAATGCGAATTTTAACTGCGATATTGTCTTTAAGGGTTATGACTATGTGTAATCATGTGTCTATTACACTGTAATATTGTTAAATATTGTAAAACTAATGTATAAAGTGCAAAATTACGCAATTAAATGGCGATATAAAGGTTAATGTCTCACAGCAGCCATGTTGATTATGGAAAAATCGCAGTTTGAACAAACTTGGTAGAGGGCCTTGCAAGGAGCATATGTGCAAAATTGCGCGTCATTGCACTAAGCGGTTTAAGAGAAGAAGATGTTTGAAAATGTTCGCAAAATGCAAGATGGCTGCCACATCATGTGACCAAGGCACTTCTCTTGAGCAATAGCAATTTTAGGTCATAGTAGCACTAAGCACAGCGAGTTTCAAAGTTGTAACATAAGCAGTTCCAGAGCTAAAGATTTTTAAGCGAAATTTGGCGCAAAAAGCAATATGGCTGCCAGAGCATGTGACCTATGAGTTCAATTTTGCATGAGATGTAGCACAGCAATAGGCTGTACCAGCATACCTGATTTTAAGAGCTTTGCAAAAACAGTTAAGCAGTTATGGGCAATTGAATACAAAGCTTAGCGGAATAAAAAGAATAATAATAAAAATCCGAACAATAACAATAGGTTGTCCTGCAACTTTGTTGCTGGCCACCTAAATATCATTAAGGCTCTCATGGGTATACCAAGGTTTTTAACGTTCTGTAGCATATTTGTGGAAAATTGAGAGTTTTCTGTGAGTGGTGTTAGCGGGGAAAATTGGGAAGTGAGGTATGGGTGCTCGACCATAATCCTTTTCCACATAGTTAAAGTCTCCATTAAAATATCATTTTGTATAAAATCTACCGACAGGGTCGGTTTTGTTTGCCAGTATATTGTGCCCAGATGGGATTTCTCTGCTGTATCATGTTCTAGGAACACCCATGCTTTGTGTTGATAATTATTGAACCAGTCCACTACTCCTTTGCAGGAAGACGGTCTATATTTTATTAAGTTAGGGACTCCCAAACCTCCTTCAGGAACTATATTTTTATTTGTGTGACTCTTGCTAGGTTAGAGACATCTAGCATAAAATAATCAATTCTGGTGTGTCGACGATGAGGATTAGAGAAAAAAGGTACATTCTCTAGTCTCTTGGTGTAATACTCTCCAAGCATCATGAAGGGGTAGGTCTTTAAAGTTTTGTTTTACAGATTTTATGACTTTATATGGGGTAGAGGACAAATTATTAGAGTTGTCTAACTTAGGGTTTAGGGTAAGGTTGAAGTCTCCTCCCATAATGATAGCCCCCTTAGCTACTTCCAGTATTATATTAGGTGTTTGAAGAATGTGTCTTGTTTTAAATTGGGGGCGTAAACATTGATCAGCATTACTATGGTGTTAAAATGTTTTCCTACAAGTATAAGGAAGCGCCCTGTTTTATCTTTGTATTTTTTTTAAATAAACTTTTTGTTGAGGTTTTTCACAGTAGAAAAAGCAAATACACAACAAATGCTATAACATGTAGCAACATTTCCATGAAACACATTACAATGGTATAAACAAAAATAAAAAGAAGAATGTATGCTAAAGTGCAATCATTTGAAACCTCAGTTATCTATTTTTTAATAGCTTTAGTAGGACTAATGGGTTGATCCCTTTTGGACCAAATGATATATGCAACACTGGTAAAGCTTGTTAGC
Organism: Bombina bombina; assembly: GCF_027579735.1. Lineage (NCBI taxonomy): Eukaryota > Metazoa > Chordata > Amphibia > Anura > Bombinatoridae > Bombina > Bombina bombina. The sequence continues at coordinate 986,088,855 of NC_069501.1, forward strand.
CCTATATATGGCCCCTTTGGGCCTATAAATACATAAGGGAAGTCCAACAGCGGGTAAACACCGCTTAAGGCATTATGCCAGTAAAAAAAATGAACATTACATAGAATGTAGGAACTAGATAGAACAATCAAGTTCTACGTTGGATGTAGCCCACTAAGTGGCTCATGTGAGCATACGGGGGGGAAGTAATAATATAAGTAGATAGGAAACTATTATAACAGCCTCTAAGTAGTAATGTCAATAGTATAGGCTTTACCATTCTGACCTGTAACATAATCACGAGGCTTCATAAATACCAATGGAGGTGCATTTTAATGAAAATGTCTGTATATAGCACATAAAAATGGTACCATATGTAGAGCATCCACCAGTGGCACATGGCCAAATCTACCTGGGTCTTATATAGCTTAGCATCAAAACCATTTACCTGGGTGCAAGTTAAGGTAGGAATATAGCAGAATTATATGATATATACAAGAAAATCAAGCAATATACTATGTGGGCTACAGTTACAAATATGCCAGTTTCCAATCATAAGTGCATGGAGATGTGTGTACTGTACAGATATCTAACTCCTCTCTGTAATTGTAATCATAGTGCAGCGAGTGTTGTTCATATAACTACAAACTTGTAATCAGCCATAACTAACATTTAGTGACACTGCAGCAACACCCCTCCCTCCCCTGCCGGCTAGGGAAAAAGGGGGATCCAAGATTTAAAACATACATAAGAGGAGAAAACAAAGCTCAATTTGATGCAATACTAAATAAAGCAGCACCCTCTGACTGTAGTAAAAAGGATATGTGATAGACTGTTTATAAATTGGCTGCACAAATTAATTAACTACCTACTCAAATAGCACCATGATGACTAACATGCTATACTAAACTATATAACTTCATTTGATTATATCTTTATATAAGCGGTATGTCTGACCCAGTCCTGGTGCTTGGCTATAAGAACCTTTGTATTTTTTAATAAGAGTGAATGGGATGTTTCTTTTAATTAGGATACCTAAACCGTTTGTTTTCACAGAGTTTGATGCATAGTATGCTGTTCCAAATTTATAGGAGAATGTTTTAGGTTCTTTGGAATATAGGAAGTGGGTTTCCTGTAGGAAAACAATATCCCCTTTACGGAGAATAAAATTACGTGTTACAATATGTCGCTTATGTGGGCAGCTTAGCCCTTTAGAGTTGGCTGTGATGAAATTCAAATACCTATTTACTTGTGTCATCTGGATGTAGTGGGGTGGATGTGTCGCTTATTAATATCATGACAATGAAAAGGTTGTGGGATATATAAAAAGCTTTGGGGAAACCGGAGGTCAAAATTAGGTCCAGTTAAGAAGAAGGTATATATCATTTCAAAACAATATGGGATAATTTCAGAGTAAGACAAGAACAACAACAAAAAAAACAACAACAAAAAACAAGGAAATAACAAGAACAATAAAAACAATAACCACAAAGTCACATATCATGACTACAGGGTGGGTAAATGCTCAGCGTAGACTTCAGATAATTCTAAAGTAAAAGGAAGTTTTTAAATCATCTAGCAATTGTCCAGACCACCGCGGTGTCAGTGTATATAAGACTACAATTCTATAACAAAGCATTAGTTATACAGCTACATACCATGGCATATTCACCACAAAGTCTTGTGTGTTTAACCCACTCACAAATATATAAAATAAGTTTACTATTCACAGTCCAGAACGAGAAGTTGAACAGGATAGTCCACTAGCATTATAGTGATTACCTGGCCTTATTTATAAAATAAATGGAAAGATCTCACCTGATCATAAAGGTAGAAAGTCTTTCAAGTCGTAGCCTCTGTGTCATCTTTCTCATTCTCTGGAGTAGGTTTTACTTTTTTATTCTTGGAATTAACTTTCGTCCATCCTAGAGGTCTAGTCGCCACTGGTTGAGTGTTCTCCGATGTAGAGCCCCTTAGTGAAATGTCCGATAGCTAGGATACTTGGAAGGCTATGTTCAGAGCTTTTGATACCATCTCCAGGTCTTCCATGGATTTGTATGCAATTGATTGACCCTTGTGTGTGATGTGCAGACTAAAAGGGAAGCCCCATCTATATATTTAATGGACTTTTCTTAAAGCACTTTTGTAATGAAGCGAACCTCCTTACGTTTCTGAACCGTGACAGGGCTCAAGTCTATGTAAAGTCGGTGATCCAGGTAGAGAATGGTCTGGGATTTTCTAGCTTGTTGCCAGATCTTTTCTTTGTCGGTGAAACGCAGAAACTTCAATATGACATCTCTGGGAGGAGAATTGGAGGAGGGTAGGGGTCTGAGTGCTCTGTGAGCTCTATCTAACTCCAGGTCTGGAGAATGGGGATCTTAGAGTAAGAATTTGAAGAGGCCTTGTAAGTAATGTTGTAGCTCTGTGAATGTAACAATCTCTGGTATGCCTCTAATTCGCAGGTTATTGCGTCTCCCCCTATTGTCCAAGTCCTCCATCTTCTCTTGAAGGGTTTCAATTTGTGAACTAGTAACGTTGACATGTGTAGAAAGATTGTCATAGAGCGAGTTAAGAGAATCCTGCGATTCTTCTACATATTCAATTCGATGTCCCAAGTCTTTATGTCCCTTTTCATGTTAAAGTGATTAAAGATTTAAGGGCATCAAAGTCTGCTTTAGTAGGTAGATTAGCAATATTTTCTTTGAGCTCCTAGACATAGTCTTCAGTCTTCATAGAAGCCGCCATTGGTGTGTCCTCTGTAGAGCTTTTTGAGGTCTGTGTTTGCTCCGACATGTTCTTCGAGGTATCTGAACTTTTAAAGTAAAAGAGCAGCCATATAAAATCATGACCAATCCACACTGATTATTCTGTGGTTCTATAGCTGCTGTAGAATGATAGGCATATTGTGGATTTCAGTTAAGACTTAAGGTATGTAGCCGTTTGTTAGTAGAGAAAAGAATTAGGCTATTTCAGCATTATAATCAGTCATGCCAGACATCTTGTAGCTAGGTCTGTTGGTTTATAGAAGTAGTTGGATTGGGCTCTGTAACCCACATTACATATGCAAGGCAAAGCGTTTTAGTGAAAGTTAAGGCCTGGCTGCTAGGCCGCTGTACCACAATTTCCATTCGTATTATAACTATATTTCTCCAACATTGGTGTGTCCGGTCCACGGCTTCATCCTTACTTGTGGGATATTCTCTTCCCCTACAGGAAATGGCAAAGAGAGCACCCAGCAAGAGCTGTCCATATAGCTCCCCCTCTGGCTCCGCCCCCCAGTCATTCTCTTTGCCGCTCTGAACAAGTAGCATCTCCACGGGGATGGTAAAGAGTATGTGGTGTTAAAGTGTGCCTGTTTATTATTTAAAGGGACAGTAACGCTTTTCTTTAAAAACGCTTTTATTGCATTATTAGCCTGCCAAATCCTGTCTAACATGTCTATACCTTCAGATGGCTTATGTTCTGTGTGTATGAAAGCCAAGGTGGTTCCCCCAATTAATGTATGCGCAAATTGTGTCATAGCGTCCAAACAAAGTATGTACTGCCACATTGAATAAGATTGCCCAAGATGATTCTTCTAATGAAGGTAGTGGGGATAGTTCTTCATCCTCTCCTTCTGTATCAACACCAGTTTTGCCCGCGCAGGCGATACCTAGTACATCTAGCGCGCCAATGCTTGTTACTATGCAACAATTAACAGCAGTAATGGATAATTCTATAGCAAATCTGTTATCCAAACTGCCATCCTACCCTAGAAAGCACGACAGCTCAGTTTTAAATACAGAAGATGAGCAGGTTGGCGCTGAGGACAATTTATCAGTTATACCCTCACATCAATCTGAATTGGCAGTGAGGGAGGGCCTGTCTGAGGGGGAAATTTTTGATTCAGGAAAAGTTTCTCAGCAGGCAGACACTGATGTCGTAACATTTAAATTTAAGTTTAGAACATCTCCGCGCCCTGCTTAAGGAGGTCCTAACTACTCTTGATGACTGTGATTCTTTGGTAATTCCAGAGAAATTGTGCAAGATGGACAAATTCTTAGAGGTCCCAGTGCACGCTGATGCCTTTCCGATACCCAAGCGGGTGGCGGATATAGTGACTAAGGAGTGGGAAAAGCCAGGTATACCTTTTGTTCCACCTCCTATATTCAAGAAAATGTTCCCCATTGTTGACCCCAGAAGGGACGCATGGCATACGGTTCCTAAGGTTGAGGGGGCAGTGTCAACGTTAGCTAAGCGCACAACTATTCCTATTGAGGACAGTTGTGCTTTTAAAGATTCTATGGATAAAAAATTGGAAGGATTGCTAAAAAAGATATTTGTTCAGCAAGGTTTCCTGCTTCAACCAATCTCGTGCATTATTCCTGTCACCACGGCAGCGTATTTTTGGTTCGAGGAACTAGAAAATTCGCTCCAAAAAGAGACTCCATATGATGAAGTCATGGACAGAATTCACGCACGAAAGTTGGCTAATTCCTTTATTTTGGATGCCGCTTTCCAATTGGCTAAGTTAGCGGCTTAGCGGCGAAAAATTCAGGGTTTGCAATAGTGGCGCGCAGAGCGCTTTGGCTAAAATCCTGGTCGGCGGATGTGTCGTCCAAGAATAAGTTGCTTAATATTCCTTTCAAGGGTAAGACCCTTTTCGGGCCGGAATTGAAAGAGATTATTTCAGACATTACTGGTGGAAAGGGACATGCCCTCCCACAGGATAGGCCTTTCAAGGCTAAGAACAAATCCAATTTTCGTTCCTTTCGCAATTTCAAGAACGGACCGAATCCTAACTCTGCGGCCTCCAGACAAGAAGGCAACTCTTCCCAGCCTAAGCCAGCATGGAAACCATTGCAAGGCTGGAACAAGGGTAAACAGGCTAAGAAGCCTGCTGCTGCTACCAAGACAGCATGAAGGGGTAGCCCCCGATCCGGGACCGGATCTAGTAGGGGGCAGACTTTCTCTCTTCGCTCAGGCTTGGGCAAGAGACGTTCCGGATCCCTGTGCACTAGAAATAGTCTCTCAGGGGTATCTTCTAGAGTTCAAGGAACTTCCTCCAAGGGGAAGGTTCCACATGTCTCGCTTATCTTCAGACCAGATAAAGAGACAGGCATTCTTACATTGCGTAGGAGACCTATTAAAAATGGGAGTGATAAACCCAGTTCCAACAGCGGAACAAGGTCTGGGTTTTTACTCAAACCTGTTTGTAGTTCCCAAAAAAGAGGGAACTTTCAGGCCAATTCTGGATCTAAAAATTCTAAACAAATTCCTCAGAGTTCCATCATTCAAAATGGAAACCATTCGGACAATTTTACCAACAATCCAGGAGGGTCAATATATGACTACCGTGGACTTAAAGGATGCGTACCTGCATATTCCTATCCACAAAGATCATCATCAGTTCCTGAGGTTTGCCTTTATGGACAAACATTACCAGTTCGTGGCTCTTCCGTTCGGTTTAGCCACTGCTCCCAGAATCTTCACAAAGGTGCTAGGGTCCCTTCTAGCGGTTCTACGACCGAGGGGCATTGCTGTAGCACCTTACCTAGACGACATTCTAATCCAAGCATCGTCTCTTTCCAAAGCAAAGGCTCATACAGACATTGTTCTAGCCTTTCTCAGATCTCACGGGTGGAAGGTGAACGTAGAAAAGAGTTCCCTGTCTCCGTCAACAAGAGTTCCCTTTTTGGGAACAATAATAGATTCTTTAGAAATGAAGATCTTCCTGACAGAGGTCAGAAAGTCAAAGCTTCTAAACGCTTGTCAAGTTCTTCACTCTATTCTTCAGCCTTCCATAGCTCAGTGCATGGAAGTAGTAGGATTGATGGTTGCAGCAATGGACATAGTTCCTTTTGCTCAAATTCATCTAAGACCATTACAACTGTGCATGCTCAATCAGTGGAATGGGGACTATGCAGACTTGTCTCCCCAGATTCAAGTAGACCAGGTAACCAGGGATTCTCTCCGCTGGTGGTTGTCTCACGATCACCTGTCTCAGGGAATGAGTTTCCGCAGACCAGAATGGGTCATTGTCACGACCGACGCCAGTCTCTTAGGCTGGGGTGCGGTCTGGGACTCTCTGAAAGCTCAAGGTCTATGGTCTTGAGAAGAGTCTCTTCTTCCGATAAACATTTTAGAACTGAGAGCGATATTCAATGCGCTCCTGGCGTGGCCTCACCTAGCAAAGGCCAAATTCATAAGGTTCCAGTCGGACAACATGACGACTGTAGCGTACATCAATCATCAGGGGGGGAACAAAGAGTTCCTTAGCGATGAGAGAGGTATCCAAGATCATCAAATGGGCGGAGGATCACTCCTGCCACCTATCTGCAATTCACATCCCAGGAGTGGACAACTGGGAGGCGGATTATTTGAGTCGTCAGACTTTTCATCCGGGGGAGTGGGAACTCCACCCGGAGGTTTTTGCCCAGTTAACTCAACTATGGGGCATTCCAGATATGGATCTGATGGCGTCTCGCCAGAACGCAAAGGTTCCTCGATACGGGTCCAGATCCAGGGATCCCAAGGCGACACTAGTGGATGCATTAGTGGCGCCTTGGTCGTTCAACCTAGCTTATGTATTTCCACCGTTCCCTCTCCTTCCCAGGCTTGTAGCCAGGATCAAACAGGAGCAGGCCTCAGTAATTCTAATAGCCCCTGCGTGGCCACGCAGGACTTGGTATGCAGACCTGGTGAATATGTCATCGGCTCCACCATGGAAGCTACCTTTGAGGCAGGATCTTCTAGTACAAGGTCCGTTCGAACATCCAAATCTAGTCTCTCTCCAACTGACTGCTTGGAAATTGAACGCTTGATTCTATCTAAGCGTGGGTTTTCAGACAGACATCATCCTTGTTTGTTGTGTATTCTGGTAAGAGGAGAGGGCAGAAAGCTACTGCTACCTCTTTCTTTTTGGCTGAAAAGCATCATCTGATTGGCTTATGAGACTGCCGGACGGCAGCTTCCTGAACGAATTACAGCTCATTCTACTAGAGGGCCTTCAAGAACGAGGCTTCTGTTGATCAGATCTGTAAGGCAGCGACTTGGTCTTCTCTGCATACATTTGCCAAATTTTACAAATTTGATACTTTTGCTTCTTCGGAGGCTATTTTTGGGAGAAAGGTTTTGCAAGCCGTGGTGCCATCCGTGTCCTAAAGCTTTGGTATTGGTTCCCACAAGTAAGGATGAAGCCGTGGACCGGACACACCAATGTTGGAGAAAACAGAATTTATGTTTACCTGATAAATTTCTTTCTCCAACGGTGTGTCCGGTCCACGGCCCGCCCTGGTTTTTAATCAGGTTTGAAAAATTTCTTTCTTTATACACTACAGTCACCACGGCACCCTATGGTTTCTCCTTTTTCTCCTAACCGTCGGTCGAATGACTGGGGGGCGGAGCCAGAGGGGGAGCTATATGGACAGCTCTTGCTGGGTGCTCTCTTTGCCATTTCCTGTAGGGGAAGAGAATATCCCACAAGTAAGGATGAAGCCGTGGACCGGACACACCGTTGGAGAAAGAAATTTATCAGGTAAACATAAATTCTGTTTTTCAGAGTAGTCAGAATCTAAGGTAAGTCTAGATTGAATTATGCTGTAAGTGCTGTTAACCCAGTAAACTTGCCTGTTTTCTATGCATGCCAGGTCTTTATCTGCGTGAGTCCGGTCTGTTTATTATTATTATTCTTTATTTATAAAGTGCCAACAGATTCCACAGCGCTGCCCATGGGTACAAGGATAGAAGTACAACGGAGAAACAATACAATGACAGACAAAATTTTACAGACCGATACAGGGGGGATTGAGGGCCCTATTCCTGTGGGAACTTACAATCTAGATGGGTTTGGAGGAGGGTAAACAGGAGGTGGGGACTGCAAAGGTGGGAATGATTTTAGTGGGGAGATGAGGGCAACTGTTGGGTTAGTGAAGTTCATTTGTTAATGAGTCGGGTGATAGGCTTCCCTGAACAAAAAGGTCTTTAGGGAATGTTTAAAGGAGGAGAGGTTAGGGGAGAGTCTGACGGCTCGAGGAAGTGCGTTCCAGAGGGTTGGTGCCGCATGAGAGAAGTCCTGTAGTCTAGCACGAGAGGAGGTGAGAGGAGAGGACACAAGGAGCAGGTCATTGTTGGATCTTAGGGGGCGGACTGGAGTATATTTGTTGATGACTGAGGACAGGTAGGGTGGGGCAGCATTGGTGAGGGCTTTGTAGGTCAGTGTGAGAATTTTTAATTTAATTCTTCTGTGAATGGGGAGCCAGTGAAGGGACTCACAGAGAGGTGCAGCAGAAAGGGAGCGTTGAGAGAGGTGGTTTAGCCTGGCAGATACAATTAGGATGGATTGAAGGGGAGAGAGGCGGAAGGGAGGGAGACCAGTTAGCAAGTTATTGCAGTAGCCAAGTCGGGAAATTACCAGGGAGTGGATAAGCAGTTTAGTAGTTTCGTCACTCAGAAACGGGCGAATTTTGGAGATATTGTGTAGGTGGTTGCGGCAAGATGAAGAGAGCAGTTGGATGTGGGGAATGAAAGACAGATTTGAGTCAAGTGTGACTCCGAGGCAGCGTACTTGGGGTGATGGGGAGATAGGAGTGCCGCCAACAGTGATGGAAAAATTGGAAACTGTAGTAGAGTTAGAGGGGGGGGATTAGAAGTAGTTCGGTCTTGGCCATGTTTACTTTTAAGTGGTGAGAGGCCATCCAGGAGGAAATGCCAGATAAGCAGTCGCTGAGAATTGATGGAAGGAGAGTGTGCAGGGGTGGAAAGGTAGATCTGGGTGTCATCAGCATAGAGGTGGTAGTTGAAGCCATATCTGTTGATAAGTTTACCCAGTGAAGAAGTGTAAGAAGAGTAGAGGATCCAAGACAGAGCCTTGAGGTACTCCAACAGACAGAGGCAATGGAGAGGAGGAGCCACCAGCAAGAGACAGAAGGATCTGCTAAAGAGATAAGAGTGAATCCAAGAGAGGGCAGTGTCACAGAGCCCAAGAGAGCCGAGAGTCAGTAGGAGAAGGGGATGGTCAACCGTGTCAAAGGCAGCAGATAGGTCAAGTAAGATGAGTTTAGAGTAGTAGCCATTGTTTTTAGCAGAAAGGAGATCGTTAGTAACCTTGGTGAGGGCAGTCTCAGTTGAGTGTTGGGGACGGAAGCCAGATTGCAGGAGGTCGAGCAGTGAGTTGGAGGACAGGAAGTGGGTTAGGTGATCGAAAACTAGTTTTTCAAGGATTTTTGAAGCTAATGGGAGCAGTGATATTGGGCGGTAGTTTGCAGGAGAGTTTGCGTCAAGGGAAGTTTTTTTGAGGATGGGGTGACCTTTGCATGTTTGAAGGAGGCAGGGAATGAGTCGGTAGAAAGGGATAGGTTGAATATGTGGGTAAGAGCTGGAGTGAGGGTGGGAGACAGAGAAGGTATTAGATGTTAGGGTCAAGTGGGCAGGTAGTGAGGTTCGAGGAAGACAATAGGGAAGCCACTTCACTCTCAGTGGTTGGGAGGAGCATACAGAGAGCGGCAGGGGGTGACGGAGTGAAGTTGGGAGATTGCAGGCTCGTGTTGGGATGTTTCTTCGGATGGTAATTGTTTTATTGAAAAAGTAGTCAGCCAGGTCTTGAGCCCTGAACGCAGATGTGGGGGGTGGTGCAGGTGGGTAAAGAAGAGAGTTGAAAATGGAGAAGAGTGTCTTAGGGTTTGAGGACCAAGATAATTTTCCATAAAAACGGCTGTTATGAGTCGTATTGATGTCCGCTCCTGAGCGGATCCGATCTTAAGGCAGTGAGGACCTTGTGGGTTCAATTTGGGTCAAAAATAGTGACTTTGATCCCTTGGAAATATAGCAGAAGTCCCATGCTAGCACAGAGCTTCAGATGCGGCCATTCACCAGCACGGCCAGGCTCCGCCCCCCTTTGATTTCTATACAGGAGCTGCCATGGGGTTCATAGGATGCAAATTAGTCTACATAGGGGCTGTAGTTTTAACTACACTGAGGAATAAATATAGGTATCTAAAGGAGTTTAAAGGGACAGTCTACCATAGAATTGTTATTGTTTTAAAAGATAGATAATCCCTTTATTCCCCAGTTTTGCATAACCAACACAGTTATATTAATACACTTTTTACCTCTGTGATTACCTTGTATCTAGGAACCGTCTTCTAGCCCCCTTATCACATGACTGTGACTGTTTATTATCTATTGTCTTAAATTTAGCCTTGTTTTGTACTAAATCTTAAATCTTAAATAACCCCCTGTGCCTGAACAGTGTTATCTATATGGCCCTCGTGTACTTTCTGTCTCTTTGTGTTGAAAAGAGATTTAAGAGGCAGCCCTCAAAGGCTTAGAAATTAGCATACGAGCAAATTTGATGATAAAAGTAAATTGGAAAGTTGATTAAAATTAAAGGTCCTATCTGAATAATGAAAGTTTAATTTATACTAGACTGTCCCTTTAAGCATAGTATAGAGGGCTCTCTACCTGTTATTTCTGTACTATACCTTTCTTTTACAAGATATACCGAGTCCACGGGTTTCATCCTTACTTGTGTGATATAATCCTCCTGTTAACAGGAAGTGGCAAAGAGCACCACAGCAGAGCTGCTATATAGCTCCTCCCTTAACTCCTCCCCCCAGTCAGTCTCTTTGCCTATGCTAGCAATAGGAAGGGTAAAGTTTATGTGGTGATAAAATGATAGTTTTAGTTTTCTTCAATCAAGAATTTTTTTATTTTAAATGGTACCAGAGAGTACTGTTTTTCCTCAGGCAGGACATAGAAGAAGAATTCTGCCTTGAGTCTGATGATCTTAGCAGTTGTAACTAAGATCCATGTTGGTTCCCACAAGATTTGCTGAGGAAGTACAGGAGAAATCTTCAGTATGAGGGAATGTTTCTTGCTGCAAGCAGTATTAAGGTATGTGCAGTCATTTACATTCTGAGGAGACCTGGTATATCAGAATTTGGCTGACATATTCCCCATGCTGGGAAAGGGTGAGCAGTAATCCTTGTTAGGGTGGTACTGTAGCAACCTGTGTATAATTATCCCTTCTAGAGATAAACATGGGATACTTAAGGGCTATGTGGTTTTAGACACTGGGGCAGCCTAGGAAACGCTTAATATTAACGAATATAGGGCTTATCAAGGCTGACTTTATTTTTATATGAGGGGTTCACATGGCATGTATATTTCACATTTATTTCTTGGCCGGTTGTTTAAACCGCTTCCCATGCGGTTTCTTACGTTTTTTTGGCTCATCAGGCATGATGGGCGGGGCCTAATGTTCCCACCTCAGTGCGCAGTTAGATTCTGGAGAGAACAGAAGCCATTAGATCCAGTTGGGACCAGACTGTGAGGCTGTGTTTCGGAGTGGGACCGGATTGTTTTAGCAGGTCTTTGGGGGCAGGTAGGCACCACAGCTGTGGCGAGGTGCAGAAACAATTTAGTTGTATTTTACTACAGAATGTTTTTACTGCCTAACTTACTCGAATTAAAGCTATTACTTGTGGTGCAATATCCGGTTGCACTTTAGGTTCACACATCATCAAAATTTATCATTTTGCATAATGTTTTAGCGACTTTGAAAAAACAGTGTACACTTTTTATTCTTAAAGGCGCAGTACTCTTTTTTTTTTTTTTTTTTTGCTAAATTGTTTTTCTTATATAATAAAGATTGTGAACGACTTGTGCTGTTATTACTAGTCTGTCCAACATGTCTGACATGGGAAGTCAGTGTTCTATGTGCTTAAAATTTTATTTACAAGCGACCAAGGATTTCCGTCAAACATCTTCTATGTTTGTTGTTTATTCTGGAAAACGTAGGGGTCAAAAAGCTACGGCTACCTCTCTCTCTTTTTGGCTGAAAAGCATCATCCGCCTGGCATACGAGACTGCTGGACAGCAGCCTCCTGAAAAAAATTACAGCTCATTCCACTAGAGCTGTGGCTTCCACATGGGCCTTTAAAAACGATGCTTCTGTTAAACAGATTTGTAAGGCTACGACTTGGTCCTCCCTTCATACTTTTTCCAAATTTTACAAATTTTATACTTTTGGGGAAAGGTGCTTCAAGCAGTGGTACCTAATGTTTAGGTTCCTGTCTTATCCCTCCCTTTCATCCGTGTCCTAAAGCTTTGGTATTGGTATCCCACAAGTAAGGATGAAACCCGTGGACTCGGTATATCTTGTAAAAGAAAAGGAAATTTATGCTTACCTGATAAATTGATTTCTTTTACGATATACCGAGTCCACAGCCCACCCTGTCATTTTGGGACAGGATTTATTATTTCTAAACTTCAGTCACCTCTGCACCTTTTTAGTTTTTCCCTTTCTCTTCCTATACCTTCGGTCGAATGACTGGGGGGAGGCGTTAAGGGAGGAGCTATATAGCAGCTCTGCTGTGGTGCTCTTTGCCACTTCCTGTTACTTCTGGGATATAATCCTCCTGTTAAGGATGAAACCCGTGGACTCGGTATATTGTAAAAGAAATCAATTTATCAGGTAAGCAAAAATTTCCTTTTTATATGTGTCATTGCATATATATTATAAGTTTAAATGGAACATATTGACTCTGTCCCTACTGATATCTCAATAGAGGAGCCAGTTTCTGATACTGTATGCCAGCTCAATCAAATCTGTGAGAATTGTATACCTCAGATTTTGCATTCCCAGAGGGAAATTTGTCCTATACTTGTCACTCAAGGGTAAACTACTGATTTCTTTCATGTAATTGGCAAGAGTCCATGAGCTAGTGACGTATGGGATATACAATCCTACCAGGAGGGGCAAAATTTCCCAAACCTCAAAATGCCTATAAATACACCCTTCACCACACCCACAATTCAGTTTTACAAACTTTGCCTCCTATGGAGGTAGTGAAGTAAGTTTGTGCTAAGATTTCTACGTTGACATGTGCTTCTCAGCATTTTGAAGCCCAATTCCTCTCAGAGTACAGCGAATGTCAGAGGGATGTGAAGGGAGTATCACCTATTGAATGCAATGATTTCCCTAACGGGGGTCTATTTCATAGGTTCTCTGTTATCGGTCGTAGAGATTCATCTCCTACCTCCCTTTTCAGATCGACGATATACTCTCATATACCATTACCTCTACAGATAACTGTTTCAGTACTGGTTTGGCTATCTGCTATATGTGGATGGGTGTCTTTTTGGTAAGTGTGTTTTTTATTTCTTAAGACACCCCAGCTATGGTTTGGCACTTTAGGCATTTATATAAAGTTCTAAATATATGTATTTTACTTATATTTGCCATGAGTCAGGTTCATTTATTTCCTTGTGCAGACTGTCAGTTTCATATTTGGGGAAAATAAACATATTAAGAAATATTTTTTCTTACCTGGGGTTTTAGTCTTTTTCTGATTGACTACATTTTTTTTTGCAAATTGCGGGCAGTACTAGGCCCGCGGGTGCGCCAAATGCTAGACTTTGTGTCATTCTTGGCGGCAGAATTTTTTTTGGTGCGAAAGTACGTCCGTTGACGCAAGTTCGTCATTTCCGACATGGTTGTGTCGTTTGTGACGTGTGTCATTTCCGGATGTTGTTGGCGGCAAAAAAAAATTCAGTTACGTTGTGCGTCATACTTGGCGCCAAATTTTTTCTTTTATTTATTACCCCATTGCTTTTTGCCTCTTGCCTTTTTCTATGTCAGAGGGCTATGCTGTTTGCATTTTTTCCCATTCCTGAAACTGTCATATAAGGAAATTGATAATTTCTCTTGTAAAGGTGTATCCAGTCCACAGGTTCATCCATTACTTGTGGGATATTCTCCTTCCCAACAGGAAGCTGCAAGAGGACACCCACAGCAGAGCTGTCTATATAGCTCCTCCCCTAACTGCCACCCCCAGTCATTCTCTTGCAGCTCTCGACAAGAAAGGAAGTATCAAGAGAGATGTGGTGAATTAGTGTAGTTTTTTACCTTCAATCAAAAGTTTGTTATTTTTAAACGGTACCGGCGTTGTACTGTTTTTACTCTAAGGCAGAAATTAGAAGAAGAATTCTTCCTGGAGGTTTGATGATCTTAGCGGTTTGTAACTAAGGTCCATTGCTGTTCTCACACATAACTGAAGAGTATGGAAAGAAAACTTCAGTTGGGGGGACGGTCTGCAGATTGCCTGCTTTGAGGTATGTTCAGTATATTTTTTTCTAGAGAGATAAGGTCTAGAAAATGCTGCAGTGCATGGTGGGAGGGGCCTATTTTCGCGCACTTCATGTGCAGTTGATATTCAGACTGAGACATACAGCTTCCCTAAAGGAGTCCTGTGGCATCTAGGACCACTGTAGAGGGTGTTTTTTCCTGCAAAGATCGTGTTTAAGAGCTGTGGCAGTGTGTTTGACTGTTTTTTAACGTTTTTTCCATTTTTCTTATCCGTTTTGGGGCCTAAGGGGTTAATCATCCATTTGCAAGTAGATGCAATGCTGCTTTAGTCTCTTATACACACTGTAAAAATTTTGTAGAGTTTACTACTTTTTATCACTGTTTTGCAGTTTATGAGGTAGTTTTTTCTCTTAAAGGCACAGTACCATTGAAGGGATTGGAGAAAGGATTGTCTGCTAGTTCCTTAAAGGGACAGATTTCTGCTCGGTCTATTCTTTTGCACAAACGTCTGGCTGAGGTTCCAGACGTTCAGGCGTTTTGTCAGGCTTTAGTTAGAATTAAGCCTGTGTTTAAACCTGTTGCTCCGCCATGGAGTTTAAATTTAGTTCTTAAGGTTCTTCAATGGGTTCCGTTTGAACCTCTGCATTCCATAGATCTTAAACTTTTATCTTGGAAAGTTCTGTTTCTAGTAGCTATCTCCTCGGCTCGAAGAGTTTCGGAGTTATCTGCTTTACAGTGTGATTCCCCTTATCTGATTTTTCATTCAGATAAGGTAGTTTTGCGTACCAAACCTGGGTTTCTTCCTAAGGTAGTATCTAATAAGAACATCAATCAGGAAATTGTTGTTCCTTCATTATGTCCTAATCCTTCCTCAAAGAAGGAACGTCTTTTACACAATCTTGATGTGGTTCGTGCTTTAAAATTTTGTTTACAAGCTACAAAGGATTTTCGTCAAACATCTGCTTTGTTTGTTGTCTTCTCTGGACAGAGGAGAGGCCAAAAGGCTTCGGCAACTTCTCTATCTTTTTGGCTAAGAAGTATAATACGCTTAGCTTATGAGACTGCTGGCCAGCAGCCTCCTGAAAGAATTACAGCTCATTCCACTAGAGCGGTAGCTTCCACATGGGCTTTTAAGAATGAGGCCTCTGTTGAACAGATTTGTAAGGCGGCGACTTGGTCTTCGCTTCATACTTTTTCTAAATTCTACAAATTCGATACTTTTGCTTCTTCTGAGGCTATTTTTGGGGAGAAAGGTCTTACAGGCAGTGGTGCCTTCAGTTTAAGGGCCTGCCTTTTCCCTCCCTTCATCCGTGTCCTAAAGCTTTGGTATTGGTATCCCACAAGTAATGGATGAACCCGTGGACTGGATACACCTTTACAAGAGAAAACAAAATTTATGCTTACCTGATAAATTTATTTCTCTTGTGGTGTATCCAGTCCACGGCCCGCCCTGTCATTTTTAGGCAGGTGTTTTTTATTTTAAACTACAGCCACCACTGCACCCTATAGTTTCTCCTTTTTTCTTGCTTGTCTTTGGTCGAATGACTGGGGGTGGCAGTTAGGGGAGGAGCTATATAGACAGCTCTGGTGTGGGTGTCCTCTTGCAGCTTCCTGTTGGGAAGGAGAATATCCCACAAGTAATGGATGAACCCGTAGACTGGATACACCATAAGAGAAATACATTTATCAGGTAAGCATAAATTTTGTTTTTGCTTTATATGTTTTTTCTTTTACATTTTGCAAAATGTCTCAATCTGATCCTGCCTCAGAAGTATCTGTTGGAAATTTGCTGCCTGACATCGGTTCTACCAAAGCTAAGTGCATTTGTTGTAAGATTGTGGAAATTATATCTCCGAATGTCATTTGTAATAGTTGTCATGATAAACTTTTACATGCAGAGAATGTATCAATCAGTAATAGTACATTGCCAGTTGCAGTTCCTCCAACGTCTAATGTACATGATATACCTATGAATTTTAAAGAATTTGTTACTGATTCTATTTGCATTTCCGCCTTCTAATAAGCGTAAGAGGTCTTTTAAAACTTCTCATAAAGTTGATGAAATTTCAAATGACCGACAACATAATGATTTATCCTCCTCTGATGAGGATCTATCTGATTCAGAAGATCCTTCCTCAGATATTGACACTGACAAATCTACTTATTTGTTTAAAATAGAGTATATTCGTTCTTTGTTAAAAGAAGTGTTAATTACTTTGGATATTGAGGAAGCTAGTCCTCTTGATATTAAGACTAGTAAACGTTTAAATGCTGTTTTTAAACCTCCTGTGGTTACTCCAGAGGTTTTTCCTATTCCTGATGCTATTTCTGATATGATTTCTAAGGAATGGAATAAGCCAGGTACTCCTTTTATTCCTTCTTCAAGGTTTAAAAAATAGTATCCTTTACCAGCAATTTCTTTAGAGTTTTGGGAAAAGATCCCCAAAGTTGATGGGGCTATTTCTACTCCTGCTAAACATACCACTATTCCTATGGAAGATAGTACTTCTTTTAAAGATCCATTAGATAGGAAACTTGAATCCTTTCTAAGGAAAGCCTATTTATATTTAGGTCATCTTCTCAGGCCTGCAATTTCTTTGGCTGATGTTGCAGCTGCATCAACCTTTTGGTTTGAGAATTTAGCGCAACAAGAATTGGATTCTGAGATATCTAGCATTGTTCGCTTACGGCAACATGCTAATCATTTTATTTGTGATGCCATTTTTGATATTATCAAAATTGATGTTAGATCCATGTCTTTAGCTATTTTAGCTAGAAGAGCTTTATGGCTTAAATCTTGGAATGCTGATATGACATCTAAGTCTAGATTATTATCTCTTTCTTTCCAAGGTAATAATTTATTTGGTTCTCAGTTGGATTCTATTTCAACTGTTACTGGAGGAAAGGGTTTTTTCTGCCTCAGGATAAGAAACCTAAGGGTAAATCTAAGGCTTCTAACCTTTTTCGTTCCTTTCGTCAAAATAAGGAACAAAAATCTAATCCTTCCCCCAAGGAATCTGCTTCCAATGTGAAGCCTTCCTCAAATTGGAATATATCCAAGCCTTTTAGGAAACCAAAGTCAGCCCCTAAATCCGCATGAAGGTGTGGCCCTCATTCCAGCTCAGCTGGTAGGGGGCAGATTAAGGTTTTTCAAGGATATTTGGATAAACTCTGTCCAAAATCAATGGATTCAGAGCATTGTCTCTCAAGGATATCGAATAGTATTCAGAGTAAGACCTCCTGTGAGAAGATTTTTTTCTCTCACATATTCCAGCAAATCCAGTAAAAGCTCAGGCTTTCCTGAAGTGTGTTTCAGACCTGGAGTTTTCAGGGGTAATCATGCCGGTTCCTTTTCAGGAACAGGGTCTGGGGTTTTATTCAAATCTATTCATTGTCCCAAAGAAGGAAAATTCATTCAGACCAGTTCTGGATCTGAAAATTTTGAATCGTTATGTAAGAGTACCAAATTTCAAGATGGTGACTATAAAGGACTATTCTGCCTTTTGTTCAGCAAGGACATTATATGTCTACAATAGACTTGCAGGAGGCATACCTTCATATTCAGATTCATCCAGAACATTATTATTTTCTGAGATTCTCTTTTCTAGACAAGCATTACCAATTTGTTACTCTTCCATTTGGCCTAGCAACAGCTCCAAGAATCTTTTCAAAGGTTCTAGGTGCCCTACTCTCTGTAATCAGAGAACTGGGTATTGCGGTGTTTCCTTATTTGGACGATATCTTGGTACTAGCTCAGTCTTTATGTTCTGCAGAATCTCGCACTAATCAACTAGTGTTGTTTCTTCAAAAACCTGTTGGAGGATCAATTTACCAAAGAGTTTCTTGATTCCTCAGAAAAGGGTCACCTTTCTAGGCTTCCAGATAGATTCAGTGTCCATGACTCTGTCTCTGACAAGAGACATTTGAAATTGGTTGCAGCCTGCCGGCACCTTCAGTCTCAGTCATTCCCTTCAGTGGCTATGTGCATGGAAGTTTTAGGCCTCATGACTGCAGCATCGGACGCGATTTCTTTTGCTCGTTTTCACATGAGACCTCTCCAGCTTTGTATGCTGAATCAATGATGCAGGGATTATACACATATATCACAGTTAATATCCTTAAATCCCAATGTTCGACACTCTCTGACGTGGTGGTTAAATCACCAGAGTTTAGTTCAAGGGGCTTCCTTTGTTCGGTCAACCTGGACTGTGATCACTACAGGTTGGGGAGCTGTTTGGGGATCTCTGACAGCACAAGGGGTTTGGAAATCTCAAGAGGTGAGATTACCAATAAATATTTTAGAACTCCGTGCAATTCTCAGAGCTCTTCAGTTTTGGCCTCTGTTGAAGAGAGAACTGTTAATTGCTTTCAGGCAGACAATATCACAATGGTGGCATATGTCAATCATCAGGGTAGGACTCACAGTCCTCAAGCTATGAAAGAAGTATCTCGGATACTTGCTTGGGCGGAATCTAGCTCCTGTCTAATCTCTGCAGTGCATATCCCAGGTGTAGACAATTGGGAGGCGGATTATTTCAGCCATCAAACTTCACATCCAGGGGAGTGGTCTCTCCATCCAGATGTGTTTTCTCAGATTGTTCAGATGTGGGGTCTTCCAGAGATAGATCTCATGGCTTCTCATCTAAACAAGAAACTTCCCAGATACCTGTCCAGGTCCAGGGATGTTCAGGCGGAATCAGTGGATGCGCTGACACTTCCTTGGTGTTATCATCCTGCTTACATTTTTCCGCCTCTAGTTCTTCTTCCAAGAGTGATCTCCAAAATCATCATCATGGAACAATAGTTTGTGTTGTTGGTGGCTCCAGCATGGCCACACAGGTTTTGGTATGCAGATCTTGTTCTGATGTCCAGTTGCCAACCTTGGCCACTTCCGTTAAGGCCGGACCTACTGTCTCAAGGTCCATTTTTTCCATCAGGATCTCAAATCATTAAATTTGAAGGTAGAAATTGAACGCTTAGTGCTAAGTCATAGAGGTTTCTCTGACTCAGTGATTATTACTATGTTACAAGCTCGTAAATCTGTTTCTAGAAAGATTTGTTATCGAGTTTGGAAGACTTACATTTCATGGTGTTCTTCTCATAAATTCTCTTGGCATTCTTTTAGAATTCCTAGAATTTTATAGTTTATTCACGATGGTTTGGATAAAGGTTTGTCAGTAAGTTCTTTGAAGGGACAAATCTCTGCTCTTTCTGTTTTATTTCACAGAAAGATTGCTAAACTTCCTGATATTCACTGTTTTGTACAGGCTTTAGTTCGTATTAAACCTGTCATTAAATCAATTTCTCCTCCTTGGAGTCTTAATTTGGTTTTGAAGGCGTTACAGGCTCTTTCTTTTGAACCTATGCATTCTCTGGACATTAAACTACTTTCTTGGAAAGTGTTGTTCCTTTTGGCTATCTCTTCTGCTAGAAGAGTTTCTGAGCTTTCTGCTCTTTCTTGTGAATCCCCTTTTCTGATTTTTCATCAGGATAAGGCGGTTTTGCGGACTTCTTTTCAATTTTTACCTAATGTTGTGAATTCTAACAACATTAGTAGAGAAATTGTTGTCCCTTCCTTGTGTTCTAATCCTAAGAATTCTTTGGAAAGATCTTTACATTCTTTGGATATGGTAAGAGCTTTGAAATATTATGTTGAAGCTACTAAAGGTTTCAGGAAGACTTCTAGTCTATTTGTTATATTTTCGGGTCCTAGGAAAGGTCAGAAGGCTTCTGCTATTTCCTTGGCTTCTTGGTTAAAACATTTGATTCATTCAGCTTATTTGCAGTCGGGTAAGACCCCGCCTCAGAGAATTACGGCTCATTCTACTAGATCAGTCTCCACTTCATGGGCTTTTAAGAATGAAGCTTCAGTTGATCAGATTTGCAAAGCAGCAACTTGGTCCTCTTTGCATACATTTACTAAATTCTACCATTTTGATGTATTTGCTTCTTCAGAAGCAGTTTTTGATAGAAAAGTTCTTCAGGCAGCTGTTTCAGTTTGATTCTTCTGCTGATGTTTTAAGTTTTTCTTGTCATTAAAGAATAAATTTATAATTTGGGTTGTGGATTATTTTTTCAGCGGAAAATGGCTGTTTTTAATTTTTTCCCTCCCTCTCTAGTGACTCTTGCGTGGAGTTCCACATCTTGGGTATTGATATCTCATACGTCACTAGCTCATGGACTCTTGCCAATTATATGAAAGAAAACATAATTTATGTAAGAACTTACCTGCTAAATTCATTTCTTTCATATTGGCAAGAGTCCATGAGGCCCACCCTTTTTATGGTGGTTATGATTTTTTTTTGTATAAAGCACAATTATTTCCAAATTCCTTTGTTGATGCTTTTTACTCCTGTCTTTATCACCCCACTTCTTGGCTATTCGTTAAACTGAATTGTGGGTGTGGTGAGGGGTGTATTTATAGGCATTTTGAGGTTTGGGAAACTTTGCTCCTCCTGGTAGGATTGTATATCCCATACGTCACTAGCTCATTATCAGGTAAGTTCTTACATAAATTATGTTTCTCCTGTTAAGTGTGGTCAGTCCACGGGATCATTACTTCTGGGATATTATCTCCTCCCCTACAGGAAGTGCAAGAGGATTCACCCAGCAGAGCTGCTATATAGCTCCTCCCCCCTACGTCACCTCCAGTCATTCTCTTGCACCCAACGAATAGATAGGATGTGTGAGAGGACTGTGGTGATTTAATTAGTTTATTACCTTCAATCAAAAGTTTGTTATTTTATAATAGCACCGGAGTGTGTTATTCATTCTCTGGTAGAATTTGAAGAAGAATCTACCTGAGTTTTTTCTATGATTTTAGCCGGAGTAGTTAAGATCATATTGCTGTTTCTCGGCCATCTGAGGAGAGGTAAACTTCAGATCAGGGGACAGCGGGCAGATTAATCTGCAAAGAGGTATGTAGCAGTTTGTTATTTTCTGACATGGAATTGATGAGAAAATCCTGCCATACCGTTATAATGTAAACTCAGCCTTAAATGCAGTAGATGTAGCTGGTATCAGGCTGTCATGTATGTATATTTTACACTTCAGTATTCTGGGGAATGGTACTTCACTGGATTTATACTGTATGCATAGCCTTAAACTAATTTGCAGGGACTTGCAATAGGTTTTAAATAACAATTAATGTTTTTGCTGGCATGTAAAAACGTTTATTTCTCTGAGGTACTGGGTGAAAAAATGTTTTGGGCACTATTTTTTCCACTTGGCAATAGTTTTGTTTAAATAAAAGTCAATCTGTACAAATTGAACATATTTCACCAGACAACGAGGGGAGAGTTATGCCGACTAACTCGCCTCACGTGTCAGTACCTGCATCTCCCGCTCGGGAGGTGCGTGATATTGTAGCGCCGAGTACATCTGGGCGGCCATTTCAAATCACATTACAGGATATGGCTACTGTTATGACTGAAGTTTTGGCTAAATTACCAGAACTTAGAGGCAAGCGTGATCACTCTGGGGTGAGAACAGAGTGCGCTGATAATATTAGGGCCATGTCAGACACTGAGTCACAGGCGGCAGAACATGAGGACGGAGAACTTCATTCTGTGGGTGACGGTTCTGATCCAAACAGACTGGATTCAGATATTTCAAATTTTAAATTTAAGCTGGAAAACCTCCGTGTATTACTAGGGGAGGTGTTAGCGGCTCTGAATGATTGTAACACAGTTGCAATACCAGAGAAAATGTGTAGGTTGGATAAATATTTTGCGGTACCGGCGAGTACTGATGTTTTTCCTATACCTAAGAGACTTACTGAAATTGTTACTAAGGAGTGGGATAGGCCCGGTGTGCCGTTCTCACCTCCTCCGATATTTAGAAAAATGTTTCCAATAGACGCCACCACACGGGACTTATGGCAAACGGTCCCTAAGGTGGATGGAGCAGTTTCTACTTTAGCTAAGCGTACCACTATCCCGGTGGAGGATAGCTGTGCCTTTTCAGATCCAATGGATAAAAAATTAGAGGGTTACCTTAAGAAAATGTTTGTTCAACAAGGTTTTATATTGCAACCTCTTGCATGTATTGAACCTGTCACGGCTGCAGCAGCATTTTGGTTTGAGTCTCTGGAAGAGACACTTGAATCATCTAGACTAGATGAGATTACACACAAACTTAAAGCCCTTAAGTTAGCTAACTCATTTATTTCAGATGCCGTAGTACATTTAACTAAACTTACGGCTAAGAATTCCGGATTTGCCATTCAGGCACGCAGAGCGCTGTGGCTAAAATCCTGGTCAGCTGATGTTACTTCTAAATCTAAATTGCTTAATATACCTTTCAAAGGGCAGACCTTATTCGGGCCCGGTTTGAAGGAGATTATCGCTGACATTACAGGAGGTAAAGGCCATGCCCTGCCTCAGGACAAAGCCAAACCTAGGGCTAGACATCTGTCAAGGTTGTCAACAAACCAAATAAAGAAAGAAGCGTTCCTACGCTGCGTACAAGATCTTTTATTAATGGGAGTGATCCATCCAGTTCCGCGGTCGGAACAAGGACAAGGGTTTTACTCAAATCTGTTTGTAGTTCCCAAAAAAGAGGGAACTTTCAGGCCAATCTTGGATTTAAAGATCCTAAACAAATTCCTAAGAGTTCCATCGTTCAAGATGGAAACGATTCGAACAATTTTGCCCATGATCCAAGAGGGTCAGTACATGACCACAGTGGATTTAAAGGATGCTTACCTTCACATACCGATTCACAGAAATCATTACCGGTATCTAAGGTTTGCCTTTCTAGACAGGCATTACCAGTTTGTAGCTCTTCCATTCGGATTGGCTACAGCTCCAAGAATCTTCACAAAGGTTCTGGGTACTCTTCTGGCGGTACTAAGACCGCGAGGAATTTCGGTAGCTCCGTACCTAGACGACATTCTGATACAAGCTTCAAGCTTTCAAACTGCCAAGTCTCATACAGAGTTAGTACTGGCATTTCTAAGGTCGCATGGATGGAAGGTGAACGAAAAGAAGAGTTCTCTCTTTCCACTCACAAGAGTTCCCTTCTTGGGGACTCTGATAGATTCTGTAGAAATGAAGATTTACCTGACAGAAGACAGGTTAACAAAGCTTCAAAATGCATGCCGGGTCCTTCATTCCATTCAACACCCGTCAGTAGCTCAATGCATGGAGGTGATCGGCTTAATGGTAGCGGCAATGGACATAGTACCTTTTGCACGCCTACATCTCAGACCGCTGCAATTGTGCATGCTAAGTCAGTGGAATGGGGATTACTCAGATTTGTCCCCCACTCTGAATCTGAATCAAGAGACCAGAAATTCTCTTCTGTGGTGGCTTTATCGGCCACACCTGTCCAGGGGAATGCCATTCAGCAGGCCAGACTGGACAATTGTAACAACAGACGCCAGCCTTCTAGGTTGGGGTGCTGTCTGGAATTCTCTGAAGGCTCAGGGACTATGGAATCAGGAGGAGAGTCTCCTTCCAATAAACATTCTGGAATTGAGAGCAGTTCTCAATGCCCTTCTGGCTTGGCCCCAGTTAACAACTCGGGGGTTCATCAGGTTTCAGTCGGACAACATCACGACTGTAGCTTACATCAACCATCAGGGAGGGACAAGAAGCTCCCTAGCAATGATGGAAGTATCAAAGATAATTCGCTGGGCAGAGTCTCACTCTTGCCACCTGTCTGCAATCCACATCCCGGGAGTGGAGAACTGGGAGGCGGATTTCTTAAGTCGTCAGACTTTTCATCCGGGGGAGTGGGAACTTCATCCGGAGGTCTTTGCCCAGATACTTCGACGTTGGGGCAAACCAGAGATAGATCTCATGGCGTCTCGTCAGAACGCCAAGCTTCCTCGCTACGGGTCCAGATCCAGGGATCCGGGAGCGGTTCTGATAGATGCTTTGACAGCACCTTGGACCTTCGGGATGGCTTATGTGTTTCCACCCTTCCCGATGCTTACTCGATTGATTGCCAGAATCAAACAGGAGAGAGCATCAGTGATTCTAATAGCACCTGCATGGCCACACAGGACTTGGTATGCAGATCTAGTGGACATGTCATCCTGTCCGCCTTGGTCTCTACCTCTGAAACAGGACCTTCTGATCCAGGGTCCATTCAAACATCAAAATCTAACTTCTCTGAAGCTGACTGCTTGGAAATTGAACTCTTGATTTTATCAAAACGTGGTTTTTCTGAGCCAGTTATTGATACCTTAATACAGGCTAGGAAGCCTGTTACCAGAAGGATTTACCATAAAATATGGCGTAAATACTTATATTGGTGCGAATCCAAGAGTTACTCATGGAGTAAGGTTAGGATTCCAAGGATATTGTCTTTTCTACAAGAAGGTTTAGAAAAGGGGTTATCTGCTAGTTCTTTAAAGGGACAGATTTCAGCTCTGTCCATTCTTTTACACAAACGTCTGTCAGAAGTTCCGGACGTTCAAGCTTTTTGTCAGGCTTTAGCTAGGATCAAGCCTGTGTTTAAAACTGTTGCTCCACCATGGAGTTTGAACTTAGTTAATGTTTTACAGGGTGTTCCGTTTGAACCCCTTCATTCCATTGATATCAAGTTGTTATCTTGGAAAGTTCTGTTTTTAATGGCTATTTCCTCGGCTCGAAGAGTTTCTGAGTTATCTGCCTTACATTGTGATTCTCCTTATCTGATTTTTCATTCAGACAAGGTAGTTCTGCGTACTAAACCTGGGTTCCTACCTAAGGTGGTCACTAACAGGAATATCAATCAAGAGATTGTTGTTCCATCTTTGTGTCCTAATCCTTCCTCGAAGAAGGAACGTCTGCTACACAATCTAGATGTAGTCCGTGCCCTGAAATTTTATCTACAGGCAACTAAGGATTTTCGTCAAACGTCTTCCCTGTTTGTCGTTTATTCTGGTCAGAGGAGAGGTCAAAAAGCTTCGGCTACCTCTCTCTCTTTTTGGCTTCGTAGCATAATACGATTAGCCTATGAGACTGCTGGACAGCAGCCTCCTGAAAGAATTACAGCTCATTCTACTAGAGCTGTGGCTTCCACTTGGGCCTTTAAGAATGAGGCTTCTGTTGAACAGATTTGCAAGGCTGCAACTTGGTCTTCTCTTCATACTTTTTCCAAATTTTACAAATTTGACACTTTTGCTTCTTCGGAGGCTGTTTTTGGGAGAAAGGTTCTTCAGGCAGTGGTTCCCTCCGTATAAAGAGCCTGCCTGTCCCTCCCGTCATCCGTGTACTTTTGCTTTGGTATTGGTATCCCAGAAGTAATGATGACCCGTGGACTGACCACACTTAACAGGAGAAAACAAAATTTATGCTTACCTGATAAATTCATTTCTCCTGTAGTGTGGTCAGTCCACGGCCCGCCCTGTTTTTTATGGCAGGCTAAAAAAATTTTTGGATTATACTCCAGTCACCACTACACCCTTCGGCTTCTCCTTTCTCGTTGGTCCTTTGGTCGAATGACTGGAGGTGACGTAGGGGGGAGGAGCTATATAGCAGCTCTGCTGGGTGAATCCTCTTGCACTTCCTGTAGGGGAGGAGATAATATCCCAGAAGTAATGATGACCCGTGGACTGACCACACTACAGGAGAAATGAATTTATCAGGTAAGCATAAATTTTGTTTTTTACTCCTGAATTTAAAAATAACGTACAAAATAGTCTTTCACAAAGGTTTGGAAAACCGCAGACTGACAATACTGTGGCACGAAACCTCAGACTTGCCAAGTCGTCTTCAATAACAAATTTCAACATTGTGGTCCATGCTGATTTTGGCAGTGGCAGGAAAACTGTACAAAGCACTATTGGTCAGACCCGGACTGGGTGTTACCCATGTTTGAACTGCAGTCATTGCAGTTCGATGATTAAAGGTGAATTCTTTTACCATCCAATAAATGGAATGAAGTTTAAGATAAGGGACTATTTGACATGTAGATTCTCTTTTGTGGTCTACATAATCAAATGCCCATGTGGATTGATTTCTGTTGTGGAGGTCTGTAGAGAGATCAGAGAGAGGATAACCGAGCATAGATCAAATATAAGACGAAAAGATTAGGATGCACCCATGTCCTCCCACTTTCTCTCTCTCTCTTTCTCTCTCTCTCTCTCTCTCTCTCTCTCTCTCTCTCTCTCTCTGGACCAAAAATGTGTCAATTGAGGTTCCAAATTATTGAGCAGATGGTAAGACCCAGGAGGGGAGGTGACAGAACATCTACTAAAAACGAAAGAGATGTTCCGGATAGAGTCATTAACCCCTTAAGGCCTAAATAGGGATTTTTATTGGACCCTATTTTTTTTTTGAGTTGAATATAACATATAGGTTGTGCATTGGTTTTCTCTTTTGTTGTGTGTGTGTATATATATATATATGTTTTAGGTATTTTATATTTTGTTTTGTATAATTGAATTTTTATGAATATTCTGTACTAATATGACACAGATAAGATGGATAAATTGTAGTATCAATTTCTGACCACATGTTACTAATGTGCAGATTTTGAATTGTTTGTGGAACAGGTGAGGGTATAAAAGATACAAACCTGTATGTAACCAAGTATACATGGCTAGGGGCCTATTGCAGGTCTGAAATGTTATATTTTTTTTTCCTGTGGACCCACTAAGGAGATAAGTCTTTTAAAATATATTGGCAGCTGGAACCTATGTACAAAATAGTGACAGATTGTTCAGCGGCTATCCCCAAACTAAGTAAGCGTAAATCTGGGGATTTAACTCAGTTTCCTGAGGTAAATGTACAAATTCTTCTAGTACTGATCACCTAAGGTTCAGATTTGATAACATCCTCTATGCAGGTGTTTTTGCAAGGACCCTTAGGCTGCTGTACACCACAGCACATTCTACTATAATATGTGCAATTATATATTGTACTGAACATAATGAAATATGGTGCCTATATAATTTATTATAACTATCTGCACTATTAATACTTCTTTAAGTCTATAAAGCAATATACTCAAATCATTGTCAGGGGATGTAAACAGAGTTTTTGTTTTTATTGTTTTGTCAGTCTGCATTTTATACTGTTGTACCTCATGTAGGTTATGTACACTATTATGATATACAAATCACTAGAAGCGGTTTATGTTCATTGCATGTTCAGCAGCATACATAATGATTTTTACATAGGCAGAACTTTCTGTTTCTGTAGATACCCAATACATTATATGTCCTATGCTATTAGTGTACACAATTCTATAGTATATGCCCCTCTAGGTATACACCTTTCATGCATTTTACTCTGCATGTTTAATTCACAAATGCAGTTGTGCAGGATTTATCTATTTTAGTACAACAGACTTTATCTCTAAAGGATCTCCACTATTGGTATCGCTTTTATACCTATGTTATATTTAATTTATATCTACGCACAAAGGTTCTATCATGCAGATACTAAACATTCATTGTGAATATTTTCATTAACAGTAGAGATAAGATCTATCGGTATCTCTATTTTTTTTTATACTATTGTATGAGTAATTTATATGTATGCACATATGTTTTTCATGCAGACATTGAACATGAATCATGAATATTTTCATTAACAGTGTAACTGATTATTTGTCCTTTAAGAGATCGAGAGTTTTGTTCTCTTTAAAACAGGGTCCTCCTTATTTACCAGCAGTCCTATCTCATGTTGCTAAAGATCCTTCAGCGGTGGCAGCTTTTAGAAAAGGATTTGGAGGATATGGGAATAATTAATCCCAGTACCTGTGTAACCTCAGGGAAAATAGTTTTACCCCAATCTGTTCATTGTTCAAAGGGATTTACAGTCCTGTCCTGGATTTAACATCCCTAAACATGTTGGTCAGGGTTCCCACTTGTATAATGGGAACATTCCTCACTGTTCTCACCCTTAATCAAAAAGGGTCAGTTTATGGCTATTGGCTATTATAGACCTCAAGGGTTCATATCTGTGCATCCTATACACAGGGATCACTTTCAGTTCCTGAGGTTTGTTTATCTGCCTAACACTGCCAGTTTGCCACTCTGTTTTGGATTCAATCTTGCCTGTGATCAGAATTCAGGGCAGTTGCTTTCGTATCTGGATGACATACTAGTGTGAGCTTATTTCCTGTCACTAGCTATTGCTCATAGATCCTGCTATAAGGGTAGCATTTATAGGAGTCATAATACACAATCCTTATGCGTCTAGTTCCTGACATAACTTTGCAATATAAAGATTCAGAGGACTTGTCTTTTTTCCTTCAAAGGTCTACACACCAGGCGGTGGTCTTATGGTAGCTGCTTCAGACTCCGTTCCTTTTGCCCCTCTCCCCTTAAGACCCCTTTAATTGGCTATGCTACCTCAGCAGTTAAATACTTATCTACATTTGGAACAACAGATTGCTTTGGATTTCTCCGTCAGACAATCTTTTTCTTGAGGACACAGTCATTCTTTGACCCTCAGGTCATCCTTCCTTCGTCAGTCTTGGTCTATTGTGCCAACGAACACCAGTCTCTCGGGTCTGGGTTTTTCAAAGAGTGCATGGAGTTTGGTCTCCCCTAGAGACAAGGTTACAAATCAAGATTCTGGAACTTCGAGCGATCTTTGAACTCTTAAGCCCTGGCTCCTATTAAAGGAGGGGCAGTTTATTTGTTTCCTGTCGGACATAAACCATCAAGGTGGTAACCACAGTCCACTGGCCATGCAGGAAGTGTCTAAAATTCTGTCTTAGGCAGAGAGGAATTAGTGCTCCCTATTAGCAATTCATATACCAGGTGTGAACAAGATCAAAGATCCAAAGGCTCACATTATAGATGTCTTGGTATGTCCATGGGAGTTTCATCTAGCATACATGTTTACTTTGTTCTTCTTCCAAGAGTCATTACTCAGATCAAACATAAAATCGATATTAGTAATATTAATTACTTCAGCTTGGCCAGCAGGACTTGGTATGCGGACGTAGTGCAGATGTCCTCTTCTCTCCATGGCTTCATCCTCTCAGACAAGACCTGTTGTTTCAATGTCCTCTTTTCCCTCAGGATCTCAAATCTCTCTAAATTTTATTGTAAATGTATTACAAGATTTGGAAGACATATTTAGAGGGTTTTCTTGTATTCCTTTAGGATTCCTGGAATCCTTCAGTTTTTACAGGATGGCCTTGAAAAGGGATTGTCCGCTAATTTCCGGACAAAAGGTCAAATTTCTGCTTTATCTGTTCTTTTTCATAGAAAGTTGGCTAAACTTTCTGAGGTTTAGACTTTTGGCTAGGCATTAGTTTTGAAGTAGGCCAGTGGTGAAACCTATTTCTCCACCCTGGAATCTGAATCTAGTTCTCTCTGTATTACAAGGTTCTAATTTTAAACCAATGCATTCCATTGATGTCTAGTGTTATCTTGGAAAGTACTCTACTATTAGCAATCTCTTCAGCAAGGAGAGTTTCTGAGTTGTCAACCTTGTCTTGTGATTCTCTATTTCTAATTATTCACAAGAAGGCTGTGCTTTGTACTAAATATGATTTTCTTCCTAAGGTAGTTTCTACAAAAAATACCAATCAAGAAATGTTGATCTGTTCTTCCTGCTAACTCTAAGTAGCGACTTTTACATAATCTTGATGTAGTCAGCGCTTTGACATTCTATCTCCAAGCTACTAAAGATTTCAGTTTAAAGCAAATTCACAGTTCCAGAGTAGAAAGGAGAGAGAGGAGAGATATCGGTATAGTAAAACATGTACTTTATTGATGTTTCTTAAAACAAACCGGCACAGCAAACAGTGAGATCCTTCTGCTGACGCGTTTCCTGCCTCACTGGCAGTTCATCAGAGCATACGGATAGTAATTTACACAGCTGTTAATTCACTTGCAACAATGTATAACAGACCAATCAAAAACAAGTCATCAGAGTGAACTTGCACACCTTAACGGGGTGCTCGCTTAACCCTTGATTGTACAGGACTTAGTAGTTATAAAATAACGATTAGTCAAAGAAAAACAAAGTTATATACACTGGTAATTGAAAAACAGACTTTAAAATTAGAAAAAATTCTAAAAACCTTTGAATTGGGATTCGATCATAAGATGTTTACATAGCAACAAAGAAAAAGTAGATTTTATTATCAAGCATTTGCATTGCTGTAAATCTTGCCGAGTTTGTCTACACGCTTAAAAAGACAGAAAAGAACAAAGCCCAATGTAATTATATTTAGAAAATATATATATCTGGTCAACAAGTGTGCAGACCAATCCATAAGTATAAAAGATAAATACTAACTATAATATAGAGTCTGCAAACATATTGATAAGGGCATAGTTATAGATATAGCGTGACATTTTGAAAAAAAGAAAAACTTAGCAGAAATACCTTATTTAGGAATTTAAGTGGGTAGATATTTATGTATGCACAGAATCTATTCTTGAACAATTATGTTATACAAAGATAAATTGGAGTTTAGTCTCTAATACATGCAGACTGGTATTTTGTAAAAAAATAAACTTAAAATAAAGTTTTTTTCTCAGTAGTAATGCACCTTTAGTCATTACATGTATATAGAAACAATAGTAATTATTCTACATCGAAAGAAGATGGAAAAAGAAGAAATATTCATAATTCCATCCACTAACAATTTACCCGATGAGAACATAATACTCTATTTATCAATGAAAAGTTTTACATCACTGATTCTATTTATTCCACAAGGGTGACCAGTCTTAAGTGTATAGATCCAAAAGATCTCTCTTTTGCTAAGGGCATGGTACCTATCACCTCCTCTAACCCCCAGAGTAATCTGTTCTATGCCTTGGAACTTAAAATGCTTCAGTCTATTTTCATGTTGAAAAAAATGCTTAGCAACTGGTGTCTTAGGGGTCTCAGCCTCTAGGGACAGTAGATGTTCTCTGATTCTAATAAATTAAAAGTGCTTAGTGAGTACAGCGCTACAAAGTCCTAGAGAGAAGGATTTGTGGCTAAAGATGGTGTCCACGATTGGTATAACTATAAGTGACGGGTTGATAGTATTGCAAATAGCCTATAGGTCTAAGTGCATAAATATTTCAATTTATACGAAAAATAATAACTTATAATGGATCAGATGCTCCAATATGTTATGCTAAAACCATTTATTTTGTTAATAACATTTTACTAATAATATTTGATTTAACATATATAGTTAAAAATCCTTGACAATGTGTGTGTGCATAAAATACATAAAAGTCCTTTAAAACACAGTTCTATGACAGGATATTAAAAACAAATCTATGGTACCAATATGTGCACATAAAAAAGGGGGGGGGGGATTTCCAGAATACAGTCTTAAAACTGAAGAATGGTCATGAGATCCTATGGTATACAGACTTTATAAAGTGTACCAATGAAAAATATGAAAAAATAAAATAAAAATGTGTGAAAAAATGTGAAAAAATAGATTAATTGCCTCTTAAAAATGAGAAATATCAGAAAATTATCAAAAATATCAAAAATATATCAAAAATATAAAATTTGTGATATCACAACTGTGAAAAAATAAAAAATAAAATGAGTGAAGTGTTTTCAAAAATATGCCTTGGTGAAAGACAAATTTATCCTTAAAAATAGTGATATATATAATAGTGTAACAGATAATCCCAAAAGGTGTAACAAATGTTCCCAAAAGGTACTGATAAGGTGGTGCCCATTCCTGTGCTATCAGATAATTACAGTTACCTGGTCATTGACACTACATCACGTCAAGGTGTGGCTGTGGACCCATCTGACCCAGTGGCCGTTCAGGTTCAAGATGATATACTGAAGTTTTAACACACTCCTCAAGAAGAGGACCTACACAATATAACTACACCTGTTTGGATATATACTTTGGATACATTTAAGTCTCAATAGACTTCTCAATACCATTTGCATTTGGAGTTATCAGTACCTTTTGGGAACATTTGTTACACCTTTTGGGATTATCTGTTACACTATTATATATATCACTATTTTTAAGGATATATTTGACTTTCACCAAGGCATATTTTTGAAAACACTTCACTCATTTTATTTTTTATTTTTTCACAGTTGTGATATCACAAGTTTTATATTTTTGATATATTTTTGATATTTTTTGATATTTTTGATATTTTTTTGATATTTTTTGATATTTTTGATATTTTTGATATTTTTGATATTTTTGATATTTTTGATATTTTTGATATTTTTGATATTTTTGATAATTTTCTGATATTTCTCATTTTTAAGAGGCAATTAATCTATTTTTTCACATTTTTTTCACACATTTTTATTTTATTTTTTCATATTTTTCATTGGGACACTTTATAAAGTCGGTATACCATAGGATCTCATGACCATTCTTCAGTTTTAAGACTGTATTCTGGAAATCCCCCCCCCCTTTTTTATGTGCACATATTGGTACCATAGATTTGTTTTTAATATCCTGTCATAGAACTGTGTTTTAAAGGACTTATATGTATTTTATGCACACACACATTGTCAAGGATTTTTAACTATATATGTTAAATCAAATGTTATTAGTAAAATGTTATTAACAAAATAAATGGTTTTAGCATAACATATAGGAGCATCTGATCCATTATAAGTTATTATTTTTCGTATACATTGAAATATTTATGCACTTAGACCTATAGGCTATTTGCAATACTTTCAACCCGTCACTTATAGTTATACCAATCGTGGACACCATCTTTAGCCACAAATCCTTCTCTCTAGGACTTTGTAGCGCTGTACTCACTAAGCACTTTTAATTTATTGACATTTTGGGATCTGGTTGGGAGATTCCGCAACAAGAGCACAGCTTGTATGGTTGACATCTTGGCGCTGCAAGATATACATTTATAACAATGTTCTCTGATTCTGTCTTTCAGATTCCTAGAGGTGAGACCCACATACTGAAATTTGCATAACATGCAAGTTACAAGATAAACTACAAAAGTTGAATTTCAGTTAATCTTGTCCCTTATTTTGTATGTCTTGCCTGTATTGGTAGATTTAAAGGTGTCTCCTATAATGACATAGTCACAACTTTTACAAGGTTTTACTCCACATTTGTGAAACCCTACATTAGTGGGTAACCATTGACTAGGTATAACTCCTCTAGAACCTAATTTAGGTCCAAAGTTTTTTCTTAAGTTATCTCCAATAGTGTCTGATCTGCTAGCGATAAAGTTACAACTCTTAGAAATGTCTTGAAGATCTATATCTCTCTCTAGTAGTGGCAGTCTAGTTTTGATTATACTACATACCTCACTGAACTGCTTACTATATCTGGTGATAAAATTAATGCCTTCTCTCTTTTTATTGTAAGTCCCTGTCTTATCTTTCAATAGATCATTTCTATTAAAAGTGGACACCAATGTCGACATTTCTTGCAATTTAATTGCATCATATCCTCTATCTATCAGCCGTTTTGTTAGGCTATCTGCATGTTTCCAGTAGTCGTATAGATTGGTGCAGTTGCGTCTAAGCCTGATGTATTGTCCCTTAGGTATCCCTTTCTTAAGGTGACCTGGGTGAGAAGAGTCAGCTCTCAGTATGGTATTTCCGCTGATCTCCTTCCTATATACTTCTGTGATTAGCTCATTGTTATTGTTCTTTAAGAGTACATCCAAGTAAGGTATACTAGTATCTTATGTACTATAAGTAAACCTTAAATTCTGATCATTAAGGTTAATGAACTCGACAAATTGCTCAAGTAGTCTAATGTCACCGTCCCAAATCAGAAGAACATCATCTATGTAACGTGTGTACATTATTATGTTCCTCTGAAAGGGATTGCAGACATCAAAAATTTTCATCACTTCAAAATTGGCTAAGAAAAGGTTTGCATACGAGGGGGCGAATTTCGCCCCCATCGCTGTCCCCCTCAGCTGTAGAAAAAACTCACCATTGAATATGAAATAATTTCTATTCAATAGAAAGTTAATAGCCTGTAAGATATAATCTATAAGCTTATCATCATAGCCAGAGTATCTCACAAGCATATTTTGTATAGCTTCAATACCCAGAGTATGTGGGATGCAAGAGTAGAGTGAGACTACATCTATAGTCACAAGATGATAGTCTTCACTCCACTGTACATCTTGAATTAATCTGATAAGATGTTTAGTGTCTCTAAGAAACCCTGGTAGTGCTTGTACAATGGGTTGTAGTTGTGCATCAACCCATTGGCCCAACCTTTCTCCCAGGGAGCCAATAGCAGAGATTATTGGTCTCCCTGGGGGAGTCTCAAGGGATTTGTGTACCTTAGGTAAGTATTTAAAAACAGGTACCCTCGGGTTCTCTTCAAAAATGAATTCACTAGTTTTAATTGACAGAATAGAATTTTCAAGTCCCAGGTCTAAAAAATGTTTCAATTCCCTTTGAAACTTGGTTGTGGGGTTAAATGTTAGTTTTTTGTAAGTATCTCCTAATTGTCTGTAAGCCTCAGTGAGATAATCTTTTACATTTAAGACAACAATGGAGCCGCCCTTATCAGAATCAACGATTGTTATATCTTGATTATTTTTAAGACGTTTCAGTGCATGTAGTTCTTTGTTGCTCAGATTTCTATACCTGTGTGAGTCAGCATTGTCAGTTCTGTTTACTTTTTTATGTAATGACACCAGATCCTGCTCTAAGATAGAATGAAACAATTCTATAGTATCATTCCTAGCCTGAACAGGATAAAAATCACTAGGTTTATGTTCTTTAATCAATTGCTGTTTATTCACTCTATTATCAATGCTTATAGTATTACTTTGTAACTCGCATAGGGACACTATGTCACACAGATCATTGAAATTACAATTATCACTCAAATTGATGTTAGCCCTTTGCGTGTCACAAGGTAAATCTGACATTCAAATTTTTAAAGTGCTTTCTCAATGTTATCTTTCGCACAAATTTATTGATATCTAAAATTGTGTCGAATAAATTAAAGTCTCTTGCTGGTGAGAAGCCTAGTCCCTTGGTGAGGACAGCAACCTCATCTTCATCCAATATAGTAGAAGAAAGATTGATTATTTGCCGCTTGTGTAGTTCTTCTTCTTCCACTGTGTTCTGCAGCTGGGATATCTTGGAACAGCAGGGTTTTTCCCCTGTAGATCTTCCACTTTTTCTTTGTTTTTTTCTTTTGTGTGTTCCACAGTGGTTACCCCGTTTTTTGGCCTCGCTCCTAAAGCTGAATCTGAGTCCTCATTAGCTTTAATTGGTGTTGAAGTAATTGGAGCTGAAGCCTCAGAGGTGGTCGATGTTGAAGCCAAAGCTGAGTTATTATCACTGGTCATAACTGTACTTTCAAAACTTGAAAATGTCACTTTTTTGCTGCTTTTGTTGTTCTTGTGACTCCCTTTATTTTTGTTATTCTTTTTCTGTGACCTCTTTTCAGTATTCCAGCTGTATACAATATTCAGATCATAATCACGTGTGTCCCTTGTGTATTTCTTATATTTATGCTCAGAGAGATCCACACTTAGTTTTTCTAAAGTCTCATCCAATTGGTTTTGAAAGGGCAAAAATTTATCATCATTTTTTAAAGGCTCTAGTTGTTCCTCTAAACTCTCAAGTTCTAATAGTATCTTCTTTCTTTGCTCCTTTTTAAATATGACCAGTTTTTCCATTAGTATCAATGAACAATCACTAAGAGACTGATTCCAAGATGCCATGAATTCTGGGTACTCTTTGTGGAAGGCCGGATACTTTTTCATTCGTAACCCCCTCGGAATTTTCTTTTCTTCTAAATATTGTTCAAGGAATTCTATGTCCCACCAAAGTTTCAATTCTTTTATATGCACCTTTTCTTTATTCATGAACAGAGATCCCAATTCAACTTTATTCTCAACTGTTGCTGTGCCTTTAAATAATTGTTCCAATCTCTCTCTCCTCTGTTTATCATTAAAAGCAGCCATATCCAAATCAAATGATCGTTGTCACACAGGATAATGATATAATACACTTCACACTGTCAGAATCTACACGGAGATAAGTTCAAGGCAATGAAGTTTACAAATTTAGTGCAGATATATACGATCAGGTGATTAGTGAACCACAATTCAGCTAGCGTAACTAATCACTCCTGAGTAGGAGTCCCACCTTCCGCGGGATACACTTAGCTATCAAAAATACTGTTTCAACATTCCTGGTTATTAGACAAATCTTTAGTGCAGAGGTTATCCATACCGCATCAACAACTCATAGAAGTAACTGTTGTAAGGTATATTTGATCATGCACAGTGGCAAAAAGCCGGGTAAGTATCATATCACTCACCCTCCTTATCCATAGCG
Organism: Bombina bombina; assembly: GCF_027579735.1. NCBI lineage: Eukaryota > Metazoa > Chordata > Amphibia > Anura > Bombinatoridae > Bombina > Bombina bombina. The sequence goes on from NC_069501.1 coordinate 986,125,101, forward strand.
GTGTTCGTGCCTCTGTCACACACAACAGGTGAATATTGCTGTTGTAGGCTGTTCTGAACTTCGGAACCATTCAGGCTCTCCTGAACCCGTAGCAAGACAAAAATATAAGTTTAAAGCAAATTCACAGTTCCAGAGTAGAAAGGAGAGAGAGGAGATATATCGGTATAGTAAAACATGTACTTTATTGATGTTTCTTAAAACAAACCGGCACAGCAAACAGTGAGATCCTTCTGCTGACGCGTTTCCTGCCTCACTGGCAGTTCATCAGAGCATACGGATAGTAATTTACACAGCTGTTAAATCACTTGCAACAATGTATAACAGACCAATCAAAAACAAGTCATCAGAGTGAACTTGCACACCTTAACGGGGTGCTCGCTTAACCCTTGATTGTACAGGACTTAGTAGTTATAAAATAACGATTAGTCAAAGAAAAACAAAGTTATATACACTGGTAATTGAAAAACAGTCTTTAAAATTAGAAAAAATTCTAAAAACCTTTGAATTGGGATTCGATCATAAGATGTTTACATAGCAACAAAGAAAAAGTAGATTTTATTATCAAGCATTTGCATTGCTGTAAATCTTGCCGAGTTTGTCTACACGCTTAAAAAGACAGAAAAGAACAAAGCCCAATGTAATTATATTTAGAATATATATATATATATCTGGTCAACAAGTGTGCAGACCAATCCATAAGTATAAAAGATAAATACTAACTATAATATAGAGTCTGCAAACATATTGATAAGGGCATAGTTATAGATATAGCGTGACATTTTGAAAAAAAGAAAAACTTAGCAGAAATACCTTATTTATGAATTTAAGTGGGTAGATATTTATGTATGCACAGAATCTATTCTTGAACAATTATGTTATACAAAGATAAATTGGAGTTTAGTCTCTAATACATGCAGACTGGTATTTTGTAAAAAAAATAAACTTAAAATAAAGTTTTTTTTTCAGTAGTAATGCACCTTTAGTCATTACATGTATATAGAAACAATAGTAATTATTCTACATCGAAAGAAGATGGAAAAAGAAGAAATATTCATAATTCCATCCACTAACAATTTACCCGATGAGAACATAATACTCTATTTATAATCAATGAAAAGTTTTACATCACTGATTTTATTTATTCCACAAGGGTGACCAGTCTTAAGTGTATAGATCCAAAAGATCTCTCTTTTGCTAAGGAAAATTAAATTAATAAATAAGGTATTTCTGCTAAGTTTTTCAGGATATAGTGATGCTTACAAAAAACTAACATTTAACCCCACAACCAAGTTTCAAAGGGAATTGAAACATTTTTTAGACCTGGGACTTGAAAATTCTATTCTGTCAATTAAAACTAGTGAATTCATTTTTGAAGAGAACCCGAGGGTACCTGTTTTTAAATACTTACCTAAGGTACACAAATCCCTTGAGACTCCCCCAGGGAGACCAATAATCTCTGCTATTGGCTCCCTGGGAGAAAGGTTGGGCCAATGGGTTGATGCACAACTACAACCCATTGTACAAGCACTACCAGGGTTTCTTAGAGACACTAAACATCTTATCAGATTAATTCAAGATGTACAGTGGAGTGAAGTAGGGCTGCAACTAACGATTATTTTCATAATCGATTAATCGGCCGATTATTTTTTCGATTAATCGACTAATCGGATAAAAAGAGAATCAATAATAGTTTTCTATGTTTTAAATAAAATCCACATAATGAGTGTTACAAATATAAAGTTCAGACTAAAACTTTACATTAACACAACTGTTTCTTCAATTTTTAAGCAGCAGAGCACAGTTTTATAATTAAACAAACAAAACCACAAACTGTTTGAAAAGAGGTAGAACTAGAAAGAGTTAGACTATCATTGTTAATAACATTCTGTTATTCACTCTTTCAGGAACTTTGCATTGAAATGCAAAAATCTCAATATGTCCACATGCTTCTGGCTAAGGCTGGTTCTCTGTTTGCAGCTATATTCCCTGCAGCAGACAAAAGGCTGTTGAGGTGTATAAGTAGGGTTTTGCCAATTTCACCAAAGTGGGATATTTATCTTTGTTAGCTCTTCACCAATGCTAAGTGTTTTCTACCTTGGCAAGGGGCCTCTCAACTAACCCTTGACTTCATTCTAACATAAAAATATCTTGAATATCTATATGCAATGGTAAATTACCAGCTATAAGGTTAGGGGAAATATCTAGTCCACTCTAAAAATAATGAATATATACTTATAAAGGTTGAATCTGGTACATATTATCACAATTTATTAAAATATAAAAAAACAATAAAAAACTAAATCAAAAGCGCTAAGGACTGTATATCAATAACAGGACAAAGCCTTACACATTTATTTATACAGTACATATAATCAGCAATAGCAAGCAATACGCTAATAATTGTGCAAACAGATAATAGTGCACATCAATTTAAATAACTCCCATCAATCTAGGGGCAAGGTGTAAACAACAAGCTTGGCACTATATCATGAAAAGCATAGTTCCAAATCACCAGATTTAATATAAATAATCCTAATGATGACGATTATATCTGGGTTGCGCATGAGCCAGGGTTAGTTGTAAAAGTATACTGTCCTGAAAAAGTGAAAAGTAGACCTCTGTAGACGTCCTTTAGGCTAAGGACCTAACAATAAAACACAATACCATATGCAGGAGCTCAGTGGAGTGAAGCAGCTGGTGTTGTGCACAGACCAACTAATTGCAAACCAACTAATCGATTATGAGATTCGTTGACAACTATTTTCATAATCGATTATTATCGATTATGCCGATTAGTTGTTGCAGCTCTAGAGTGAAGACTATCATCTTGTGACTATAGATGTAGTCTCACTCTACTCTTGCATCCCACATACTCTGGGTATTGAAGCTATACAAAATATGCTTGTGAGATACTCTGGCTATGATGATAAGCTTATAGATTATATCTTACAGGCTATTAACTTTCTATTGAATAGAAATTATTTCATATTCAATGGTGAGTTTTTTCTACAGCTGAGGGGGACAGCGATGGGGGCGAAATTCGCCCCCTCGTATGCAAACCTTTTCTTAGCCAATTTTGAAGTGATGAAAATTTTTGATGTCTGCAATCCCTTGCAGAGGAACATAATAATGTACACACGTTACATAGATGATGTTCTTCTGATTTGGGACGGTGACATTATACTACTTGAGCAATTTGTTGAGTTCATTAACCTTAATGATCAGAATTTAAGGTTTACTTATAGTACATCAGATACTAGTATACCTTACTTGGATGTACTCTTAAAGAACAATAACAATGAGCTAATCATGGGAGGGGAGGGAGAGAGAGAATCGCGATATAATCTTTTTTTTTTTTTTTTTTTTTTCCCACACAGAGTATACCCAAGATTTACGCACTCTGCCTGACTGGATTAATTAACAGTTAACTGAACAGATCAATGTTACTGGTTGAGTTTTATATAGTTAATAAAGGTTTGCACTATTTGCTGGATCATAGCAAGAGAGAAAAAGCTAAAGGTTAAAGGGATTGAGAAATCTGATTCATAAATGTATTACTGTATGCACTGTAATGTACAATGATTGGTTTTTATGTCACTGTAATGTCTTGGACACTTTGTTTCAACTTGTACTGGATAGCTTTCTCTTTTTTTCCCAATAAAAATAGAATTTAAAAAAAAAAAACAATGAGCTAATCACAGAAGTATATAGGAAGGAGATCAGCGGAAATACCATACTGAGAGCTGTCTCTTCTCACCCAGGTCACCTTAAGAAAGGGATACCTAAGGGACAATACATCAGGCTTAGACGCAACTGCACCAATCTATACGACTACTGGAAACATGCAGATAGCCTAACAAAACGGCTGATAGAGGATATGATGCAATTAAATTGCAAGAAATGTCGACATTGGTGTCCACTTTTAATAGAAATGATCTATTGAAAGATAAGACAGGCACTTACAATAAAAAGAGAGAAGGCATTAATTTTATCACCAGATATAGTAAGCAGTTCAGTGAGGTATGTAGTATAATCAAAACTAGACTGCCACTACTAGAGAGAGATATAGATCTTCAAGACATTTCTAAGAGTTGTAACTTTATCGCTAGCAGATCAGACACTATTGGAGATAACTTAAGAAAAAACTTTGGACCTAAATTAGGTTCTAGAGGAGTTATACCTAGTCAATGGTTACCCACTAATGTATTTCAGACTAATTTCTAGTTTTTTTGTTGTTGTTTTTTTACTACTGTGGGACTTGTAAGGGGCAGAAAGCTACTAAGGTAGCGCTGGCCTCTTGGCTCAAAGAAGTTAATCACAAGGCTTACTTGGGCGTGAGAAAGTTGCCTCCTAAGTGTATTACAGCTCTTTCTAAAAGAGCAGTTGCAACATTGTGTTTTGTTTTTGTAAAAAAAAAATATATGCATCTTTGGAGCAGATTTGCAAACCTGCAACATTGTTTTCTCTGCATACTTTTATCAAATTTTATTGCTTTGATGGTTTGCTTTTTCGCAAGCAGCTTTTGGCAGGAAAGTCCTTCAGGCCGCAGTGTCGACTAAATAGGAACTACCAAAAAAATTGTCTCACCCGTTTCGTAACATAGACAATTTGCTTGGGTATTACGCCCATTTGTTATAGAGGACTGTGGACCATCATCACTTTTCAAAAGAAAGCAAAATTTATGCTTACCTTCCTCGCCCGTTTAACTTTTTTTGAAACAGTTCCAATAATAGACCCTGCTTTGTCTTTCCTACCTATATGTTTCCTATTCTCTACTCAGCTATATGTTAAACTATGAGAGAGATTGAAGGTGGGAGGTATTTTACGTTCTTATATGGGTTCTTGACCTCCAAGTGGCGGAGAATATATCCCATATGTTATGGAGGACTGTGGAACATCATCATTCCGAAAGAATATAATTTAAGCCTAAATTTTGTGGGGGGGGTTTTATAGCAAGACAGTATCTATTTGCAGGAAATACACTGCACCATTTTCACCTCTGTTCTACTGGTTAATTCATATGTTTTATTTTATTTTATTTTTAGCTGCCTCTGGGAACACAGATTGCTTGCACTTGTTAATAGATAGCAACGAGAGACCGGATATTACGGATGTGATGGATGCACATGGGCAGTGAGTTCATTTTATACAATGTCACAATATATTAATGCAAATGTTGTACTTATTTTAAAGTGTTATCCATAGGCACAATTGGTAGGTGCTATATTTTTATTTGAAAGGCTACTTATGGTTCCAGTATATTGAGCATACATAGAAAGGACACAATGTGCAGGGTAAATACTATATTACAGGCGATTTAAGGCTAGATGAGAAGTTTTTTTGTTTGTTTTTTCCAAATTAAAATAATGGAATTGATCATTCTAATTGTCTGTGACTGTAGAGGATTAAATGGGTGCAGTAACAGACTCAATTTGGACTTTTTCCCACTTTCGACCATTAGTATATAATCCTGCAGCTCACTTGTATATAGGCGATGATGGCAAATTACAAGTGACTTAACTTAGTGACCTAAAGAGTACAGTGAATTGCTTTTTCTATAACGGAACTTGATTTCTCCAACATTGGTGTGTCCGATCCACGGCTTCATCCTTACTTGTGGGATATTCTCTTCCCCTACAGGAAATGGCAAAGAGAGCACCCAGCAAGAGCTGTCCATATAGCTCCCCCTCTGGCTCCGCCCCCCAGTCATTCTCTTTGCCGCTCTGAACAAGTAGCATCTCCACGGGGATGGTAAAGAGTATGTGGTGTTAGTTGTAGTTTTTTATTCTTCTATCAAGAGTTTATTTTAAAATAGTGCCGGTTTGTACTATTTACTCTAAAGCAGAAAAAGATGAAGAGTTCTATTTAAAGAGGAGTATGATTTTAGCAGCAGTAACTAAAATCAATTGCTGTTCCCACGCAGGACTATTGAGCCCAGAGAACTTCAGTTGGGGGGAACAGTTTGCAGACTTTTCTGCTCAAGCTATGATCAGTAATATTTCTTACAAGACATGTTAATGCTAGAAGACTGTCAGTTTTTCCCTTAAGGGGTAAGTAAGCCATTTTCTTAGACTCATAACAGATTAAGGCGTACAAATGGGCTCTACACTGGTTGACACTATTGTGGGCTAAATCGATTGTTTTATTTCATATTTTAATGGCATTTAGAGTGTTTTGTGCACTTAAAAGCACTTTTGGGAACGTTTTTATCGCCTGGCATTTAGTTAGACTGCTATTTCAGTCAGGAAGGCCCCTTCACTCTGGTATGCAGAGGAAGGAGGCCCCGTTTTCGCGCCTCAATTGCGCAGTTTACTTCCATGGCAGTGCATGCAGCTTCATGTGAGGGGTCCTGTGGCATACTAAAACGGACTCTGGAAGGTTTATTTTATTGCTGAATAACTCTCAGGGAAGGTAAAAAGCTGCAGCAAGGCTGTGGCTGTGATTGTGGTGTACTAAAATTGTCTAATTGAACAAATAGCTCCGGTTTGCTCATTTTAAGGGTTAAAGCCTTGAAACTTGGTGTGCAATACTTTCAAGGCATTAGGACTCTGGGGTGAAAATTTTGTTAAAATCGGACATTGCCTTCATTGTTTTTCAATATATCAGAAATAAAGTGTGCCTGTTTATTATTTAAAGGGACAGTAACACTTTTCTTTAAAAACGCTTTTATTGCATTATTAGCCTGCCAAATCCTGTCTAACATGTCTATACCTTCAGATGGCTTATGTTCTGTGTGTATGAAAGCCAAGGTGGTTCCCCCAATTAATGTATGCGCAAATTGTGTCATAGCGTCCAAACAAAGTATGTACTGCCACATTGAATAAGATTGCCCAAGATGATTCTTCTAATGAAGGTAGTGGGGATAGTTCTTCATCCTCTCCTTCTGTGTCAACACCAGTTTTGCCCGCGCAGGCGATACCTAGTACATCTAGCGCGCCAATGCTTGTTACTATGCAACAATTAACAGCAGTAATGGATAATTCTATAGCAAATCTGTTATCCAAACTGCCATCCTACCCTAGAAAGCGTGACAGCTCAGTTTTAAATACAGAAGATGAGCAGGTTGGCTCTGAGGACAATTTATCAGTTATACCCTCACATCAATCTGAATTGGCAGTGAGGGAGGGCCTGTCTGAGGGGGAAATTTCTGATTCAGGAAAAGTTTCTCAGCAGGCAGACACTGATGTCGTAACATTTAAATTTAAGTTAGAACATCTCCGCGCCCTGCTTAAGGAGGTCCTAACTACTCTTGATGACTGTGATTCTTTGGTAATTCCAGAGAAATTGTGCAAGATGGACAAATTCTTAGAGGTCCCAGTGCACGCTGATGCCTTTCCGATACCCAAGCGGGTGGCGGATATAGTGACTAAGGAGTGGGAAAAGCCAGGTATACCTTTTGTTCCACCTCCTATATTCAAGAAAATGTTCCCCATTGTTGACCCCAGAAGGGACGCATGGCATACGGTTCCTAAGGTTGAGGGGGCAGTGTCAACGTTAGCTAAGCGCACAACTATTCCTATTGAGGACAGTTGCGCTTTTAAAGATCCTATGGATAAAAATTTGGAAGGATTGCTAAAAAAGATATTTGTTCAGCAAGGTTTCCTGCTTCAACCAATCTCGTGCATTATTCCTGTCACCACGGCAGCGTATTTTTGGTTCGAGGAACTAGAAAATTTGCTCCAAAAAGAGACTCCATATGATGAAGTCATGGACAGAATTCACGCACTAAAGTTGGCTAATTCCTTTATTTTGGATGCCGCTTTCCAATTGGCTAAGTTAGCGGCGAAAAATTCAGGGTTTGCAATAGTGGCGCGCAGAGTGCTTTGGCTAAAATCCTGGTTGGCGGATGTGTCGTCCAAGAATAAATTGCTTAATATTCCTTTCAAGGGTAAGACCCTTTTCGGGCCGGAATTGAAAGAGATTATTTCAGACATTACTGGTGGAAAGGCACATGCCCTCCCACAGGATAGGCCTTTCAAGGCTAAGAACAAATCTAATTTTCGTTCCTTTCGCAATTTCAGGAACGGACCGAATCCTAACTCTGCGGCCTCCAGACAAGAAGGCAACTCTTCCCAGCCTAAGCCAGCATGGAAACCATTGCAAGGATAAACAGGCCAAGAAGCCTGCTGCTGCTACCAAGACAGCATAAAGGGGTAGCCCCCGATCCGGGACCGGATCTAGTAGGGGGCAGACTTCTCTCTTCGCTCAGGTTTGGGCAAGAGACGTTCAGGATCCCTGGGCACTAGAAATAGTCTCTCAGGGGTATCTTCTAGAGTTCAAGGAACTTCCTCCAAGGGGAAGGTTCCACATGTCTCTCTTATCTTCAGACCAGATAAAGAGACAGGCATTCTTACATTGCGTAGGAGACCTATTAAAAATGGGTGTGTTAAACCCAGTTCCAACAGCGGAACAAGGTCTGGGTTTTTACTCAAACCTGTTTGTAGTTCCCAAAAAAGAGGGAACTTTCAGGCCAATTCTGGATCTAAAAATTCTAAACAAATTCCTCAGAGTTCCATCATTCAAAATGGAAACCATTCGGACAATTTTACCAACAATCCAGGAGGGTCAATATATGACTACCGTGGACTTAAAGGATGCGTACCTGCATATTCCTATCCACAAAGATCATCATCAGTTCCTGAGGTTTGCCTTTATGGACAAACATTACCAGTTCGTGGCTCTTCCGTTCGGTTTAGCCACTGCTCCCAGAATCTTCACAAAGGTGCTAGGGTCCCTTCTAGCAGTTCTACGACCGAGGGGCATTGCTGTAGCACCTTACCTAGACGACATTCTAATCCAAGCGTCGTCTCTTTCCAAAGCAAAGGCTCATACAGACATTGTTCTAGCCTTTCTCAGATCTCACGGGTGGAAGGTGAACGTAGAAAAGAGTTCCCTGTCTCCGTCAACAAGAGTTCCCTTTTTGGGAACAATAATAGATTCTTTAGAAATGAAGATCTTCCTGACAGAGGTCAGAAAGTCAAAGCTTCTAAACGCTTGTCAAGTTCTTCACTCTATTCTTCAGCCTTCCATAGCTCAGTGCATGGAAGTAGTAGGATTGATGGTTGCAGCAATGGACATAGTTCCTTTTGCTCGAATTCATCTAAGACCATTACAACTGTGCATGCTCAATCAGTGGAATGGGGACTATGCAGACTTGTCTCCCCAGATTCAAGTAGACCAGGTAACCAGGGATTCTCTCCGCTGGTGGTTGTCTCACGATCACCTGTCTCAGGGAATGAGTTTCCGCAGACCAGAATGGGTCATTGTCACGACCGACGCCAGTCTCTTAGGCTGGGGAGCGGTCTGGGACTCTCTGAAAGCTCAAGGTCTATGGTCTCGAGAAGAGTCTCTTCTTCCGATAAACATTTTAGAACTGAGAGCGATATTCAATGCGCTCCTGGCGTGGCCTCACCTAGCAAAGGCCAAATTCATAAGGTTCCAGTCGGACAACATGACGACTGTAGCGTACATCAATCATCAGGGGGGAACAAAGAGTTCCTTAGCGATGAGAGAGGTATCCAAGATCATCAAATGGGCGGAGGATCACTCCTGCCATCTATCTGCAATTCACATCCCAGGAGTGGACAACTGGGAGGCGGATTATTTGAGTCGTCGGACTTTTCATCCGGGGGAGTGGGAACTCCACCCGGAGGTTTTTGCCCAGTTAACTCAACTATGGGGCATTCCAGATATGGATCTGATGGCTTCTCGCCAGAACGCAAAGGTTCTTCGATAAGGGTCCAGATCCAGGGATCCCAAGGCGACACTGGTGGATGCATTAGTGGCGCCTTGGTCGTTCAACCTAGCTTATGTATTTCCACCGTTCCCTCTCCTTCCCAGGCTTGTAGCCATGATCAAACAGGAGCAGGCCTCGTGATTCTAATAGCCCCTGCGTGGCCACGCAGGACTTGGTATGCAGACCTGGTGAATATGTCATCGGCTCCACCATGGAAGCTACCTTTGAGGCAGGATCTTCTAGTACAAGGAAATTGAACGCTTGATTCTATCTAAGCGTGGGTTTTCAGATACAGTCATAGATACTCTGGTTCAAGCCAGAAAACCTGTAACTAGGAAGATTTACCATAAGATATGGCAAAAATATATCCGTTGGTGTGAATCCAAGGGATTCCCTTGGAGTAAAATTAAAATACCTAGGATACTTTCCTTTCTCCAAGAAGGTCTGGATAAAGGTTTGTCAGCTAGTTCCTTAAAAGGACAGATATCTGCTCTGTCTGTTTTGTTACACAAACGCCAGATGTACAGGCGTTAGTTAGAATCAAGCCTGTTTACAGACCCATGACTCCTCCTTGGAGTCTAAATTTAGTTCTTTCAGTTCTTCAGGGGGTTCCGTTTGAACCCATGCATTCCATAGATATTAAGTTACTATCTTGGAAAGTTCTGTTTTTGGTTGCTATTTCTTCTGCTAGAAGAGTTTCTGAATTATCTGCTTTGCAGTGTACTTCTCCCTATCTGGTATTCCATACAGATAAGGTAGTTTTACGTACCAAGCCTGGTTTTCTTCCAAAGGTTGTTTCCAACAGGAATATTAACCAGGATATTGTTGTTCCTTCTCTGTGTCCGAATCCAGTTTCAAAGAAGGAACGTTTGTTACACAATCTAGATGTGGTCCGTGCTTTAAAGTTCTATTTAGAAGCAACAAAGGATTTCAGACAGACATCATCCTTGTTTGTTGTGTATTCTGGTAAGAGGAGAGGGCAGAAAGCTACTGCTACCTCTCTTTCTTTTTGGCTGAAAAGCATCATCCGATTGGCTTATGAGACTGCCGGACGGCAGCCTCCTGAACGAATTACAGCTCATTCTACTAGAGCTGTGGCTTCCACATGGGCCTTCAAGAACGAGGCTTCTGTTGATCAGATCTGTAAGGCAGCGACTTGGTCTTCTCTGCATACTTTTGCCAAATTTTACAAATTTGATACTTATGCTTCTTCGGAGGCTATTTTTTGGGAGAAAGGTTTTGCAAGCCGTGGTGCCTTCCGTTTAGGTAACCTGGTTTGCTCCCTCCCTTCATCCGTGTCCTAAAGCTTTGGTATTGGTTCCCACAAGTAAGGATGAAGCCGTGGACCGGACACACCAATGTTGGAGAAAACAGAATTTATGTTTACCTGATAAATTTCTTTCTCCAGCGGTGTGTCTGGTCCACGGCCCGCCCTGGTTTTTAATCAGGTTTGAAAAATGTCTTTCTTTATACACTACAGTCACCACGGCACCCTATGGTTTCTCCTTTTTCTCCTAACCGTCGGTCGAATGACTGGGGGGCGGAGCCAGAGGGGGAGCTATATGGACAGCTCTTGCTGGGTGCTCTCTTTGCCATTTCCTGTAGGGGAAGAGAATATCCCACAAGTAAGGATGAAGCCGTGGACCGGACACACCGTTGGAGAAAGAAATTTATCAGGTAAACATAAATTCTGTTTTCTTGATACTAGCCTGTTATGATTACCTGTCCCTGTTCTGATGTGAGCCACATTCTGTATTCATGAAATTCCTTTTTTTCCAGGACACCTCTTATGCTTGCTGTTATGAATGGGCATGTTGACTGTGCTCACCTGCTGCTGGAAAAAGGTGCCACAGTGGATGCTGGAGATAAGAAAGGGAGGACCACACTGCACAGAGCAGTGAGTATTTGTAGCATATAATGTGTTGGACATTCATTTGGTAGATTATTGTGCCTAATTATGTGGATTTAAATAATTTGACTTGTGTATATGATACATTAAAGGGGCACTAAAGTCAAAATTTAACTTTCAGGATTCAAGTAGAGAACACAATTTTAAACAACTTTCCAATTTACTTCCATTACCAAAATGTGTACAGTCTTTTTATATTTAAGACATCAGTTCCTACCTTAGCATGTGCATGACTTCACAGAATATACGTATATGCATTTGTGATTGGTTGATGCCTGTTACATGTTACAGAAGGAGTGGAATAGATACAAATTGGAAATTTGTCTGAAAAACTAAATTTACTACTCATTTGACGTTCAGACGAAGTGCTATTACTTTGTCTTTTTATCATGCATTGGTTGATTATGCAAATCTACTGAATTAAGTGGTCCTTTAAATCTGTTTTTTTTTATTTATTTTTTTAAAGTTTTTATTTTGAAATAGAAATGCAGTACAATCATATTCAATGTATGTTTCCTTACATCATAAAATTACAATACAGTATCGTAAGAGTGATGGTTTGCTTTTTAACAATTATTAATTTGCTGTTGTCACCCTACTACTATTTTATTTATTTATATCTTTTTTTTTTAAATTTCTTTATTGAAAATCTGTGCACATACAAACATGTTAAGCGACATATCTCGCTAATGTTAAAAGTATGGGATTGAATGAGTAAGTTAACAATAATGTCTAAAAATTAAGAGTATAGTATTTCTTACAGTGCAACTATATCACATATTAACAATGGATAATAACATTTTCAGTCATTGTACAAAAATTGTGCTATTGTCTACATTTTAATGGTACAAGAGTGAGGGATAGGTTCTATAGAATATTGATATGCTAACAGTTCAAGCATGATTCCCAAAAAATCAACATATTATAGTAAAAAGCAAGGTTATCCCTTGTAAAATAGTGGTATCTTTCAGCTAGATTATGAGTTTTGCGTTATGAGTGAAAAAGCAGCGTTATGGGTTATAACGCTGCTTTTTCACTACCGCTGCTATTAAGAGTCTTGTCAAAAAAGCTGTACCGCACACTTTTTTGGCCGTAACACAAATTAGCTTACGCAATTTTTCAATGGGACTTCTAGAGCGCCGATATTACAAGCTTTTTCTGGGAGGCCAAAAAGTGAGCGGTACAGCCTATCCCGCAAGATTCGTACCGCAATCTAAAGTCAGTAGTTATGAGTTTTACGCTACAAAGCTGTAGCATAAAACTCATAACTAAAGTGCTAAAAAGTACACTAACACCCATAAACTACCTATTAACCCCTAAACCGAGGCCCTGACGCATTGCACACTAAAATAAAATTATTAACCCCTAATCTGCCGCTCCAGACATCGCCGCCACTATAATAAACATATTAACCCTTAAACTGCCACACTCCCGCCTCGCAAACACTAGTTAAATATTAACCCCTAATCTGCTTTCCCTAACATCGCCGCAACCTACATTAGTTATTAACCCCTAATCTTCTGCCTCTAACGTCGCCACCACTATACTAAAGTTATTAACCCCTAAACCTAAGTCTAACCCTAACACCCCCTAACTTAAATATAATTAAAATAAATCTAAATAAAAATTACTATCATTACCTAAATAATTCCTATTTAAAACTAAATACTTACCTATAAAATAAACCCTAAGCTAGCTACAATATAACTAATGGTTACATTGTAGCTAGCTTAAGTTTTATTTTTATTTCTTTTGCAAGATGTACCGAGTCCACGGTTTCATGCTTACTTGTGGGATATTATCCATCCTAACAGGAAGTAGCAAAGAGAGCACCCACAGCAGAGCTGTCTATATAGCTCCCCCTTAACTCCACCCCCTAGTCATTTTCTTTGCCGGCTCTAAGCAGGAAGTGAAAGAGGTGATAAACTGTTCGTTTTTATTTTTCTTCAAGCAAGAGTTTGTTATTTTTAAATGGTACCGGTGTGTACTATTTACTCTCAGGCAGGAGATGGATGAAGATTTCTGCCTAGAGGATGATCTTAGCATTTGTAACTAAGGTCCACTGCTGTTCCCACAGAAGCTGAGGAGTACAGGAAAACTTCAGTGTGAGGAACGGTTTCTTGCTATACAGCAATGAGATATGTTTAGTCATTTTTTCTGGAGAGACTGTGATATTTCAGAAAGGCTGACAGTATCCCCATGAGGGTAAGGGTAAGCAGTAATCCTAGAGCTAAAAAGAAGGGCATTACTTAGCTTGCTTATGGGGCCAATTACATATATGGTTGACACTGAATGTAAAATGTTTGTGTGCAAACGTTTTTTGGATGGGAGTGCTTTAACGTTTTTTGTGGGCAATAATCGTGTTGGGCAACTTTATTAGGACACACATGGCTTATTCTTAGGGTCTTGGAACCCACATGGCTAGTTATAACCGCTCTGGTGCGGTTCTTTAAGGCTCAGGGAACATCGAGTGAGATGAGCGGGGCCTATTTTCGCGCCTCAGTTGCGCACTTAGTTTTGTACAACAAGCAGCAAGCTAACTCCTGAGGGCCCTGGTGTATGTTTGGGTCCAAATCGAAGCTTTTACCCCACACTATCGATCCCTGAGGGCAGGTAGGGCTGTGGCAAGGTGCTGAGGTTTTTTTTTTCCGGATTTGGGCCTATTTTCGATCCTGTTTGGACATTAAGGGGTTAATTGGTAAAAAAAACTACCTATTGTGTGCCTACATACAACATTTTGAAAAATTTGGTGCATGTTTAGGCGTTTTTGCAGAATGTGTATGCTTTTTTCTCTTAAAGGCACAGTACTGTTTTTTAAGATTATTTTTTTTCACTAAATAAAGTGTTTTCATGCTTGTCTGTAGTCATTACTAGCCTGTTCAACATGTCTGACATTGAGGAAAGTCAATGTTTAATATGTTTAGAAGCCATTGTGGAACCTCCACTTAGAATGTGTCCCTCATGCACTGAAAGGTCAATAAATTGTAAAGAACATATTTTAGCTACTAAAAGTATGTCACAGGATGATTCTCAGTCAGAAGAGAATCAGGTTATACCATCTAATTCTCCCCAAGTGTCACAACCGTTAACGCCCGCACAAGCGACGCCAAGTACTTCTAGTGCGTCTAATTCTTTCACCCTGCAGGATATGGCCGCAGTTATGAATACTTCTCTCACTGAGGTTTTATCTAAGCTGCCAGGGTTGCAAGGGAAGCGCAGTAGGTCTGGTGTGAGAACAAACACTGAGCCCTCTGACGCTTTATTAGCTATATCTGATGTACCCTCACAATGTTCTGATGTGAGAGATTTGCTGGCTGAGGGAGAGATTTCTGACTTAGGAAATATGTTCCCTCAGACGGATTCAGATATGACGGCTTTTAAATTTAAACTAGAACACCTCTGCTTATTAGCTCAGGGAGGTTTTAGCGACTGGATGATTGTGACCCTATTGTAGTTCCAGAGAAATTGTGTAAAATGGACAAATTCCTAGAGGTTCATGCCTACACTGTTTTTCCAGTCCCTAAGAGGATTTCGGAAATTGTTACTAAGGAGTGGGATAGACCAGGTATTCCGTTCGCTCCCCCTCCTACTTTTAAGAAAATGTTTCCCATATCAGACGCCGTGCGGGACTCGTGGCAGACGGTCCCTAAGGTGGAGGGAGCTATTTCTACCCTGGCTAAGCGTACAACTATACCTATTGAGGACAGTTGTGCTTTCAAAGACCCTATGGATAAAAAAATTAGAGGGTCTCCTGAAGAAAATATTTGTTCTTCAAGGTTTTCTTCTCCAACCTATAGCGTGCATTGTTCCTGTAACTACTGCAGCGTCCTTTTGGTTCGAGGCTCTGGAAGAGGCTCTTCAGGTTGAGACTCCATTAGAGGATATTCTAGATAGAATTAGGACTCACAAGCTAGCTAATTCTTTCATTACAGATGCCGGTTTTCAATTGGCTAAATTAGCGGCAAAGAATTCAGGTTTTGCCATTTTAGCGCGCAGAGCATTATGGCTCAAGTCCTGGTCTGCTGATGTGTCATCAAAAGCTAAGTTTTTAGCCATCCCTTTCAAGGGTAAGACCCTATTCGGGCCTGAACTGAAAGAGATCATTTCAGACATCACTGGAGGGAAAGGCCATGCCCTTCCTCAGGATAAGATGAATAAGATGAGGACCAAACAAAATAATTTTCGTTCCTTTCGAAACTTCAAGGTGGTCGCTCTTCCTCTGCCGCGAAGCAAGAGGGGAATTTTGCTCAATCCAAGTCAGTCTGGAGACCTAACCAGACTTGGAACAAGGGTAAACAGGCTAAGAAGCCCGCTGCTGCTACCAAGACAGCATGAAGGGGTAGCCCCCGATCCGGGACCGGATCTAGTAGGGGGCAGACTTCTCTCTTCGCTCAGGCTTGGGCAAGAGATGTTCAGGACTCCTGGGCTTTAGAAATAGTAACCCAGGGGTATCTTCTAGATTTCAAAGATTCTCTCCCAAGGGGGAGATTCCATCTTTCTCAATTGTCTGTAGAACCAGGCAATAAGAGAGGCGTTCTTACGTAGGCGTTCTGCGTAGAAGACCTATATTCCATGGGAGTGATCTGCACAGTTCCGAATACAGAACAGGGGCAAGGGTTCTACTCCAATCTGTTTGTGGTTCCCAAAAAAGAGGGAACTTTCAGACCAATTTTGGATCTCAAGATCCTAAACAAATTCCTCAGAGTCCCATCCTTCAAGATGGAGACCATTCGGACTTCGCCTTTCTGGACAAACATTACAAGTTTGTGGCTCTTCCCTTCGGGTTGGCCACGGCTCCCAGAATTTTTACAAAGGTGCTAGGGTCCCTTCTGGCGGTTCTAAGGCCGCGGGGCATAGCTGTGGCGCCTTATCTGGATGATATCTTAATCCAGGCGTCAACTTACCAATTAGCCAAGTCTCACACGGACATCGTGTTGGCTTTTCTAAGATCTCACGGGTGGAAGGTGAACGTGCAAAAGAGTTCACTTATCCCGTTCCATTTCTGGGAACTCTGATAGATTCGGTGGACATGAAATTTTTTTCCTACGGCGGTCAGGAAATCAAAGATTTTATCCATCTGCGGAGCTCTTCATTCCATTCCTCAGCCGTCAGTGGCTCAGTGTATGGAGGTAATCGGTTTAATAGTAGCGGCACTGGACATAGTTCCGTTTGCTCGCTTGCATCTCAGACCACTGCAACTTTGCATGCTCAAACAGTGGAATGGGGGTTATGCAGATTTATCTCCTCGGATAAATCTGGACCAAGAGACCAGACACTCTCTTCTTTAGTGGTTGTCACAGGATCATCTGTCCAAGGGAATGTGTTTCCGCAGGCCAGCATGGGTCATAGTGACGACTGACGCCAGCCTTTTGGGCTGGGGTGCAGTCTGGACTTCCCTGAAAGCACAGGGATTGTGTACTCAGGAGGAGGCTGCTCTCCTGATAAATATTCTAGAAATATTCAACGCGCTTCAGTCGTGGCCTCAGCTGGCGTCGGCCAGATTCATAAGATTCAATCATCAAGGGGGAACAAAGAGTTCTCTAGCGATGATAGAGGTTTCCAAAATAATTCAATGGGCAGAGACTCACTCTCGCCATCTATCAGCAATCTATATCCCAGGAGTGGAGAACTGGGAAGCGGATTTTCTAAGTCATCAGACTTTTCATCCGGGGGAGTGGGAACTCCATCCGGAGGTGTTGCACAATTGATTCAGCAATGGGGCACACCAGAATTGGATCTGATGGCGTCTCGTCAGAATGCCAAACTTCCTAGATACGGGTCCAGGTCAAGGGATCCTCAGGCAGTACTGATAGATGCTCTAGCAGTGCCCTGGTCGTTCAACCTGGCTTATGTGTTTCCACCATTTCTTCTCCTTCCTCGTTTGATTGCCAGAATCAAACAGGAGAGAGCTTCAGTGATTTTGATAGCACCTGTGTGGCCACGCAGGACTTGGTATGCAGACCTGGTGGGCATGTCATCTCTTCCACCATGGACTCTGCCACTGAGACAGGACCTTCTGATTCAAGGTCTGTTCCAGCATCCAAATCTAGTTTCTCTGCGACTGACTGCTTGGAGATTCAACGCTTGATCTTTTCCAAGCGGGGGTTCTCTGAGTCGGTCATAGGTACCTTGATTCAGGCTCGAAAGCCTGTCACTAGGAAAATTTATCATAAGATATGGCATAAATATCTTTATTGGTGCGAATCCAAAGGCTACTCATGGAGTAAGATCAGGATTCCTAGGATTTTGTCCTTTCTCCAAGAAGGATTGGAGAAGGGATTATCAGCTAGTTCCTTAAAAGGACAGATATCTGCTTTGTCTATTCTATTGCACAAACGTCTGGCAGATGTCCCAGACGTTCAGGCGTTCTGTCAGGCTTTAGTTAGAATCAAGCCTGTGTTTAAACCTGTGGCTCTGCCATGGAGTTTGAATTTAGTTCTTAAAGTTCTTCAAGGGGTTCCGTTTGAACCCATGCATTCCATAGATATTAAGCTTCTATCTTGGAAAGTTCTGTTTCTATTTGCTATCTCTTCAGCTCAAAGAGTTTCTGAACTGTATGCATTACAATGCGACTCGCCTTATCTTGTTTTCCATGCTGATAAGGTGGTTTTGCGTACCAAACATGGGTTCCTCCCTAAGGTTGTTTCTAACAGGAATATCAATCAGGAAATTGTTGTTCCTTCTCTGTGTCCTAATCCTTCTTGTAAGGAACTTGTGTTGCACAACTTGGACGTGGTTCGTGCTTTGAAGTTTTATTTGCAGGCAACCAAAGATTTTCGTCAAACATCTTCTTTGTTTGTGTTCTATTCTGGAAAGCATAGAGGTCAAAAGGCTACGGCTACCTCTTTCCTTTTGGCTGAAAAGCATCATCCGTTTGGTTTATGAGACTGCTGGACAGCAGCCTCCTGAAAGAATTACAGCTCACTCTACTAGAGCGGTGGCTTTCACATGGACTTTTAAAAATGATGCTTCTGTTGAACAAATTTGTAAGGCTGCGACTTGGTCTTTGCTTCATACCTTTTCCAAATTTTCCAAATTTGATACTTTTGCTTCTTCAGAGGATGAAACCGTGGACTTGGTACATCTTGCAAAAGAAAACAAAATTTATTCTTACCTGATAAATTTCTTTCTTTTGCGATGTACCGAGTCCCCGGCCCGCTTTGTCTTTTCAAGACAGATAGTATTTTTTATTGAAAACTTCAGTCACCTCTGCACCTTGTAGTTTCTCCTTTTTCTTCCTTGGCCTTCAGTTGAATGACTGGGGGGTGGAGTTAAGGGGGGAGCTATATAGACAGCTCTGCTGTGGGTGCTCTCTTTGCCACTTCCTGTTAGGAAGGATAATATCCCACAAGTAAGGATGAAACCGTGGACTCGGTACATCGCAAAAGAGAGAAATTTATCAGGTAAGCATAAATTTTGTTTTCAAAGGCAAGTTTGTATTTATTTTAACTAGGTAGAATAGTTACTAAATAGTTATTAGCTATTTACTAACTACCTAGCTAAAATAAATACAAATTTACCTGTAAAATAAAACCTAACTTGAGTTACACTAACACCTAACCTTACACTACAATTAAATAAATTGCCTAAATTAAATACAATTACCTAAATTACAAAAACAAACACTAAATTACACAGAATAAAAAAGAAATTACAGATATTTAAACTAATTACACCTAATCTAATAGCCCTATCAAAATTAAAAAAAGCCCCCCCCCCAAAAAAAAACACAAAACCCTAGTCTAAGCTAAACTACCAATAGCCCTTAAAAGGGCCTTTTGCTGGGCATTGCCCCAAAGAAAT
The DNA here is from genome assembly GCF_027579735.1 of Bombina bombina. Taxonomy (NCBI): domain Eukaryota; kingdom Metazoa; phylum Chordata; class Amphibia; order Anura; family Bombinatoridae; genus Bombina; species Bombina bombina. The sequence goes on from NC_069501.1 coordinate 986,144,549, forward strand.
CGGCTTTTACCTGTAAAAGAAAATACAAACACCCCCCCAACAGTAACACCCACCACCCACACAACCAACCCCCCAATTAAAATCCTAACAAAAAAAACCTAAGCTCCCCGTTGCCCTGAAAAGGGCATTTGGATGGACATTGCCCTTAAAAGGGCATTTAGCTCTTTTTCAATTGCCCAATCCCTAATCTAAAAATAAAACCCACCCAATAAACCCTTTAAAAAACCTAACACTAACCCCCGAAGATCCACTTGCAGTTTTGAAGACCAGACATCCATCCTCAACGAAGCCGGGAAAAGTCTTCATCCAAGCCGGCAGAAGTGGTCCTCCCAGATTGGAACAGGTGAACAGCCAATATAATGCAAGCTCAATCTTATTGGCTGATTGCATCAGCCAATAGGATTTTTTCACCTTTAATTCCGTTTGACTGATAGAATTCTATCAGCCAATCGGAATTCAAGGGACGCCATCTTGGATTGAAGATGATGCTCCGCGCCAGATGTCTTGAAGATGCACCTGCTCCGCGCCGGATGGATGAAGATAGAAGATACTGTCTGGATGAAGACTTCTGCCCGTCTGGAGGACCACTTCTGCCTGCTTGGATGAAGACTTCTCCCGGCTTCGTTGAGGATGGATGTCCGGTCTTAAAAACTGTAAGGGGATCTTCGGGGGTTAGTGTTAGGCTTTTTAAGCGTTTATTGGGTGGGTTTTATTTTTAGATTAGGGTTTGGGCAATTGGAAAACAGCTAAATGCCCTTTTAAGGGCAATGTCCATTCAAATGCCCTTTTCAGGGCAATGGGGAGCTTAGGTTTTTTTAGTTAGGATTTTATTTGGGGGGTTGGTTGTGTGAGTGGTGGGTTTTACTGTTGGGGGTTGTTTATTTTATTTTTTTACAGGTAAAAGAGCCGATTTGTTTAGGGCAATGCCCCGCAAAAGGCCCTTTTAAGGGCTATTTGTAGTTTAGTTTATGCTAGGGTTTTTATTTTGGGGGGGGCTTTTTTATTTTGATAGGGCTATTAGATTCGGTGTAATTAGTTTAAATATCTGATAATTTCTTTTTTTATTTTGTGTAATTTAGTGTTTGTTTGTTTTTTGTAATTTAGGTAATTGTATTTAATTTAGGTAATTTATTTAATTGTAGTGTAAGGTTAGGTGTTGGTGTAACTCAGGTTAGGTTTTATTTTACAGGTAAATTTGTATTTATTTTAGCTAGGTAATTAGTAAATAGTTAATAACTATTTAGTAACTATTCTACCTAGTTAAAATAAATACAAACTTGCCTGTAAAATAAAAATTAACCCTAAGATAGCTGCAATGTAACTATTAGTTATGTTGTAGCTATCTTAGGGTTTATTTTATAGGTAAGTATTTAGTTTTAAATATGTATTATTTAGGTAATGATAGTAAGTTTTTTTTTTTATTTAGATTTATTTGAATTATATTTGAGTTAGGGGGTGTTAGGGTTAGGGTTAGACTTGGGTTTAGGGGTTAATAAATTTAGTATAGTGGCGGCGACATTGGGGGCAGCAGATTAGGGGTTAATAAATGTAGGTAGTGGCGACGATGTTAGGGGCGGCAGATTAGTGGTTAATAATAAACTAGTGTTTGCAATGCGGAAGTACGGCGGTTTAGGGGTTAATATGTTTATTTTGGGGCGGCAGATTAGGGGTTAATAAGTGTAGGTAGGTTGCGGCGACATTGGGGGTGGGAGATTAGGGGTTAATAAATATAATGTAGGTGTCTGCGATGTTGGGGGCAGCAGATTAGGGGTTAATAAGTATAATGTAGGTGTCGGTGATGTCAGGGACGGCAGATTAGGGGTTAATAAATATAATGTAGGTGTCAGGAGCGGCAGATTAGGGGTTAATAAGTGTAAGATTAGGGGTGTTTAGACTCGGGGTTCATGTTAGGGTGTTAGGTGTAAGCATAAATTTTGTTTCTCCATAGGAATCAATGGGGCTGCGTTGCAGAGCTTTACGCTGCTTTTTTGCAGGTGTTAAACTTTTTTTCAGCCGGCTCTCCCCATTGTTGTCTATGGGGAAATCGTGCACAAGCACGTAAAACCAGCTCACCGCAGCTTTTAGCAGCGCTTGTATTTGAGTGCGGTATGGAGCTCAATTTTGCTCTACGCTCACTTCTTGCCTGCTAACGCCGGGTTTTTATAAACCTGTAATACCAGCACTGTAGGTAAGTGAGCGGTGACAATAATGTGCAAATTAGCACCGCACCCCTCATACCGCAAAACTCGTAATCTAGCCATTTGTGAGGTGAGTTTGGAATTGTTCAAGCCACCTATTTAGAGGGGATATTGTCTTTTTTCCATAATCGGGGTATTATTTGTCTCGCACTGTTCAAAGCGATCCGCATTAGAGCTGCATGTACTTTTGAGTCTAATTTTGGGATTATATTGAATAGGAAAAGAGTTGTCTCTGGTTCAATATCACAACTAAGCAGTTTATTAATAAAAGTGCATATGTCTTGCCAGTATTGGGTTAATTTGGGGCATTCCCACCAAATATGATATGGGGTAATCTGTTGTTTTTTATTTGTTTGTTTTTCTTTTTGTAAACTCTTCAGTCAGTGACAGGCTGTGAGGACTGTGTTGGGGCTCTACTGGACCACGATGCCTTTGTGCTGTGTCGGGATTTCAAGGGACGCACACCTATTCACTTTGCTTCAGCTTGCGGGCATGCCTCACTGGTTCATGTGTTCCTGCAGGCTGCTCTCTCTACAGACCCACTGGATGCAGTGGTGGATTATAATGGATACACTCCCATGCACTGGGCTGCTTACAATGGTACAATAAAGTAACCATAGGGTATTATTATATTTCTATTAGTGTAAGAGAAAAGTTTCATGTATGTATTTCAATTTCAAAATTCTCAGGGCACGAAGATTGTTTGGAACTGTTACTTGAACACAACCCATTTGCTTACCTCGAAGGAAATCCCTTTACCCCTTTGCACTGTGCAGTGTGAGTATCAGACTTCATGGAATTGTATGCGATGATCTGCTGTTTGCTAGACTATAAATATCCATTAACATTTTTTTTTACTTTATTTGCTCATGTTCTATAACCTGTCTTATAGAATTAATGGCCAAGAAGGTACAGCTGAGATGCTGGTGGAAGTGTTAGGTGCCAAGATTGTGAATAGCAGAGATGCCAAAGGGAGGTTGGTATAATATATTGTAACATTTCCTTTTTCCATTGGTATAATAGACATACGACATGTTCCAAACCAGTTATCAGAAAATATAACATTATGATGAAAAGCTGGTTTAACTTTATTGATGAATAATGCACGAGGTCTTAATGTCAGTCTCCAGAATGATATTTAGTCATAAAAAAATGTTTGTGTATATGACACGTTTACATTGAGTGTATTATAGTGCAAAGATAACATAGTAATTTCACCCATGGTTTGTAACCTGAAATATTAACCACATTCATCTTGTTCCTTTTAGTCCTAACAATAAGTTGATTATTTATATATTTAATAATATGGGCATGTTTGCTTCAGGACTCCTCTTCATGCTGCAGCCTTTGCTGACAACGTGCATGGCTTACAAATGCTCCTGCGCCACCAGGCTGAAGTAGATACCACAGACCAAGCTGGTCGGACGCCTCTAATGATGTCAGCTGAGAATGGGAGGACTTCAGCAGTTGGTAAGTGTGTACTACTAAAGTGGAAAACTTTCCTGACTTAAAGGGACAGTCTACTCCAGAATTATTGTTTAAAACGATAGATAATTACTTTTATTACCCATTCTCCAGTTTTTGCATAACTAACACTGTTCTATTAATACACTTTTTACCTCTGTGATTACCTTGTATTTAAGCCTCTGCAGACTGCTCCCTTATTTCAGTTCTTCTGACAGACATGTATTTTAGGCAATCAGTGATGGCACACAAGTAACTCCACAGGAGGGAGCACAGTTGTGTATATGGCACACATGAACTAGCACTGTCTAGTTGATAAAAACAGTCAAAATGCACTGAGATAAGAGGCATCCTTCAAGGGCTTAGAAATTACCATATGAGCCTACCTAAGTTTAGCTTTTAACAAAGAATACCAAGAGAACAAGCAAATTTGATAATAAAAATAAATGGGAAAGTTGATTAAAATTGCATGCCCTATCTGAATTATGATTTTAATTTTGACTAGACTGTCCTTTTAATGTATATAACTTTCTGTGTTTAATTGCTGACGGGAATTATCTTCTGGTTCTAGAGTTCCAGCTGTATCATATGAAGGCGGATTTAACTGTGATGGACATCAACAAGAACACAGCTCTTCACCTAGCCTGCAGCAAGGTGCCTGGTCTTGTTTACTGACAGCTAGGGAATAATGTTGTTGTTCTACCTACTTCATAAGAGAATGTCACAAACGCTACATAAAATTATATATAGTGGCACTATGATAATAAATAAAATTAAATATACTCAACACTGTGAATAGAAAGTAGGATATGAATAGTATTGCAGATAAATGTATAAAACTATGTCCTCTTGAGTATATATCAGGGAAACCTTAAAAAGAAACTAAAAAGTCCCATAGCGGTATACTGTTTCCATTATTTATCAAATGTGTTCCAAGCAACCGCACTCAGACTTTGGAGAGCTACTATTAGCTCTAAGATAAGTGTTCAATAATGGAGAATGCCCAGTTTAACAGGGGGGTCCACTTTTATTCATTACCATAATAGATTTTTAAAAAAATCCCTCGGTGGCCATCAGAACTCTATACACAATGTTAAGCACACATACAAGCTGTAACAAGCATTTGGAAACAACGTCCTGCGCTTATTGTATCACCACTCCTCCTCGTTATGATGTGGAAGTCCAATCCAACGTACGTTTCACCAATATGTTTGTTTTTGTTTTTTTTATGATAATAAATGTTCTGTTGCTACCATAACATTACTGTCACCAAACAAAGCAGAAGGGAAAAAAAGAGGAACATAGGATTTAAATAAGCAAATTTATGTCTCCACAGCAATTTTACATAGTTTAACTCAAGTGTGTTTGTGTATCTAAATCTAATTTTCCACATCAGTCTTCATTCATAAAGGCTATTATGCCTTCTCATGTAAAAAAACTAAACTTTTTTTTTTTTTTACCTTTTTCTTTTTCCCCTTTTTACTTTTTTTTTCCACAAAAAAAAACCCTTATCTTGTCTTTTAGATAATGACACAAGTACAGTTTTGTTGTGTAATGGGCTGCATCTCATAACTTTTCTGTTGACATTTAAACACAAAGCTCTTGTAGTATGTGTGAAGAATACAATAGACATTTTTTTATTATTTTTTCTTGTCCGAATGTTACATTTTATTTTGTGCTCACTTTTTAAAGAGATATTAAGCTGTATGATATTGAAATATAAAATGTGTAGTTAAAAATTATTTGCAATATACTTGTATTATTTATTTTGTCCCCATTTCCTGTTTTTTTTAAAGGGACAGTCTACTCCAGAATTATTTTTTTTTATTAAAATATAGACTATCCCTTTTTTCTCCAACATAGGTGTGTCCGGTCCACGGCGTCATCCTTACTTGTGGGATATTCTCCTCCCCAACAGGAAATGGCAAAGAGCCCAGCAAAGCTGGTCACATGATCCCTCCTAGGCTCCGCCTACCCCAGTCATTCTCTTTGCCGTTGTACAGGCAACATCTCCACGGAGATGGCTTAGAGTTTTTTAGTGTTTAACCAAAATCATTCTATGGGCGGAGTCTCACTCCTGCCACCTGTCTGCTATCCACATCCCAGGAGTGGAAAATTGGGAAGCGGATTTTCTGAGTCGTCAGACATTGCATCCGGGGGAGTGGGAACTCCATCCGGAAATCTTTGCCCAAGTCACTCAGCTGTGGGGCATTCCAGACATGGATCTGATGGCCTCTCGTCAGAACTGCAAAGTTCCTTGCTACGGGTCCAGATCCAGGGATCCCAAGGCGGCTCTAGTGGATGCACTAGTAGCACCTTGGACCTTCAAACTAGCTTATGTGTTCCCGCCGTTTCCTCTCATCCCCAGGCTGGTAGCCAGGATCAATCAGGAGAGGGCGTCGGTGATCTTGATAGCTCCTGCGTGGCCACGCAGGACTTGGTATGCAGATCTGGTGAATATGTCATCGGCTCCACCTTGGAAGCTACCTTTGAGACGAGACCTTCTTGTTCAGGGTCCGTTCGAACATCCGAATCTGGTTTCACTCCAGCTGACTGCTTGGAGATTGAACGCTTGATCTTATCGAAGCGAGGGTTCTCAGATTCTGTTATCGATACTCTTGTTCAGGCCAGAAAGCCTGTAACTAGAAAGATTTACCACAAAATTTGGAAAAAATATATCTGTTGGTGTGACTCTAAAGGATTCCCTTGGGACAAGGTTAAGATTCCTAGGATTCTATCCTTCCTTCAAGAAGGATTGGAAAAAGGATTATCTGCAAGTTCCCTGAAGGGACAGATTTCTGCCTTGTCTGTGTTACTTCTCAAAAAGCTGGCCGCTGTGCCAGATGTTCAAGCCTTTGTTCAGGCTCTGGTTAGAATTAAGCCTGTTTACAAACCTTTGACTCCTCCTTGGAGTCTCAATTTAGTTCTTTCAGTTCTTCAGGGGGTTCCGTTTGAACCCTTACATTCCGTTGATATTAAGTTATTATCTTGGAAAGTTTTGTTTTTAGTTGCAATTTCTTCTGCTAGAAGAGTTTCAGAATTATCTGCTCTGCAGTGTTCTCCTCCTTATCTGGTGTTCCATGCAGATAAGGTGGTTTTACGTACTAAACCTGGTTTTCTTCCAAAAGTTGTTTCTAACAAAAACATTAACCAGGAGATTATCGTACCTTCTCTGTGTCCGAAACCAGTTTCAAAGAAGGAACGTTTGTTGCACAATTTGGATGTTGTTCGCGCTCTAAAATTCTATTTAGATGCTACAAAGGATTTTAGACAAACATCTTCCTTGTTTGTTGTTTATTCCGGTAAAAGGAGAGGTCAAAAAGCAACTTCTACCTCTCTCTCTTTTTGGATTAAAAGCATCATCAGATTGGCTTACGAGACTGCCGGACGGCAGCCTCCCGAAAGAATCACAGCTCATTCCACTAGGGCTGTGGCTTCCACATGGGCCTTCAAGAACGAGGCTTCTGTTGATCAGATATGTAGGGCAGCGACTTGGTCTTCACTGCACACTTTTACCAAATTTTACAAGTTTGATACTTTTGCTTCTTCTGAGGCTATTTTTGGGAGAAAGGTTTTGCAAGCCGTGGTGCCTTCCATTTAGGTGACCTGATTTGCTCCCTCCCTTCATCCGTGTCCTAAAGCTTTGGTATTGGTTCCCACAAGTAAGGATGACGCCGTGGACCGGACACACCTATGTTGGAGAAAACAGAATTTATGTTTACCTGATAAATTACTTTCTCCAACGGTGTGTCCGGTCCACGGCCCGCCCTGGTTTTTTTTTAATCAGGTCTGATAATTTATTTTCTTTAACTACAGTCACCACGGTACCATATGGTTTCTCCTATGCAAATATTCCTCCTTAACGTCGGTCGAATGACTGGGGTAGGCGGAGCCTAGGAGGGATCATGTGACCAGCTTTGCTGGGCTCTTTGCCATTTCCTGTTGGGGAGGAGAATATCCCACAAGTAAGGATGACGCCGTGGACCGGACACACCGTTGGAGAAAGTAATTTATCAGGTAAACATAAATTCTGTTATTACCCATTCCTTAATTTTGCATAACCAACATGGTTATATTAAAACACTTTTTACCTCTGTGATTACCTTGTATCTAAGCCTCTGCAGACTGCCCCCCCCCTTATTTCAGTTTTTTTTTTACAGACTAGCATTTTTGTCAATCAGTAAACAACTCCAAGAAAGTGAGCACAATTGTATCTATATGGCACACATGAACTAGTACTGTCTAGCTGTGAAAAACTGTCATTAGATAAGAGGCGGCCTTCAAGGGCTTAGATATTGGCATATGAGCCTACCTAGGTTTAGCTTTCAACAAAGTATACCAAGAGAACAAAGCAAATTTGAAGATAAAGTAAATTGGAAAGTTGTTTAACATATCTTGTTCTATCTGAATCATGAAAGTTTAATTTTGACTAGACTGTCCCTTTAACTCTGTAAATAGTTTTCTAAATTCCAGAGTTTCTATACAGTAAAGGGCACCGTCATGTTTTAACTCGTTTCCCCTTATTTGTCTTTCCCGTTAGGGCAGATATAAAACAGGCAATAAAAAAGTGTCCTAAGTATACAATTATCCAACTGGGTTTCTACACAGACTTGTTTGCACAAAGATAAATAGAAAACCAGTTAAAACATGGTGGTGCCCATGACTGTTATAGAAACTATACCTTTACACTTTTATATTTGCAATATTTAAACAAGTAATATAATTGTAAAAAAATACATCTACATATTCCAAGGCTAATCTTTGCTTTGAATACATCATTATGTCTTGTTTTTAACGTTTAACAGCTCTTTAAGAAATTGAAAACTCTTTCCTTAATGGAAAAAATATATATAAATTCACAGAAAATGTTGACAACCAGGTGGCATTATAAAGTAGCCAGGTGGGGGAAGTGTAATACTTTCTAATATAACATTTTCTGCTATCCAAAGCACTGATTAATTGCATAATTTAACATAAATGTATTTAATGATAATTTGAGCAATAAACTTTGAAAATTTTTAATGTTAGCCAATCTTAGCTTATTTTTGGTTGCGATTTTAGCCGGGTGGTGCACTCATTAAAAAGGTCCTGTGGAAAGCAACAACACAACAGATCAACCTGCAGCAACTTTTATTTTTTTTTATAATAAAAGCTCAGTATGACTGTTCTGTCCACTGCATTAATGAGTTTTTTTATTTCCAGGGTCATGAGAAGTGTGCCTTGCTGCTTCTTGGGGAAACGCGGGACCTTGGCCTTATCAATGCAACAAACAGCATGCTGCAGATGTGAGTAAAGCCAGGGGGGTAATATCAAGTACTGGGTATGAGAACGAGAAGTTTGGTTTATATAAAAAAAAAAAAAAGAGGGGCTAGGCCCGTGGTTACTAGAATTGGTTGCAGGCTAAAAAAAAATGTTACCTTACGGGTATATATCCTTTTCAGTGGGTTTTTTTTCAACTTTTTTTTTTCTCTTTAGAACACCTTTGGTGTAGTTTTTAAATTACACCCAAATGTTTTCATTTTAAGACTGACATCCAGTTAATTATTATTAATAAACAATATTATAATAAAATGAAGTGTAAAGTCAGTAGTATTGCAGAAAACTGGTATAGTTGTTGAGCACAAAATATACTAAATACATACATGCCATTTTGTGCTCTGAGGACAGGGGTGAAACCCTGAAACATCATGTCATAATAAATGTTATTTATGACTTGGAATACAGTGCCTTACCTTCAGTTAATATGGGATCATACTTTTGAAGAGCAGCCTGGTAGCTGCTTTTTTAGAAGCGCTTGTTAAGCCCAGACTAAATATTTTATTATATAGAGAGAGATAGAGAGAGATGTGTGTATATGTGTGTGTGTGTATATATATATATATATATATATGTGTATATATATGTATATATATATATATATATATATATATATATATATATATATATATATATATATATATATATATATATATATATATATATATATATATATATATATATATATCTCCACTAATATTGGCACCCTTGGTAAATATGAGCAAAGAAGGTTTGAAAAAATGGTCTTTATTGTTTAACCTTTTGTTAAAAAAATTCACAAAAATACTCTTCTCTTATGGATATAAACACAACATAGGTTTATCCCAAAATTATTGGTACCCTTTTAGTGAATACTTTGTGCTACCTCCCTTTGCCAAGATAAAACCTCTGAGTCTTCACCTATAATGCCTGGCAAAGGATCTGAGACCATTCCTCCATACAGAATCTCTTCAGATTCTTCACATTTATCTATAGGATGCAGTGATGTGTTCATTTAATATCTGTTGATATTTGATAGTCAATGATGCCATGTATCCTAACAAAATGTCCAGGTCCTCTGGCAGAAAAACAGCCCCAAAACATTTAAAGAGCCACCACCATATTTAACCATGGGCATGAGGTACTTTTCCATATGGTTACCTCTCTGTGTGCACCAAACCTACCTCTGGTGTTTATTGCCAAAAATCTCTATTTTGGTTTTATCTGACTATAGAACCCGATCCAATTTGAAGTTTCAGTAGTGTCTGGCAAACTGAAGACGCTTGAGTTTGTTTTTGGATGAATGTAGAGGCGTTTTTTTTTTTTTTTAAACCCTTCAAAACAACTTGTGGTGGTGACGTTGGATTGTAGTTTTGGATACTTTCTGACCCCAATATGCAACTAACTTCTGCAGTTCTCCATCTGTGATCCTTGGAGATATTTCTTTCATGTAATTAGCAAGAGTCCATGAGCTAGTGACGTATGAGATATACATTCCTACCAGGAGGGGCAAAGTTTCCCAAACCTCAAAATGCCTATAAATACACCCCTCACCACACCCACAAATCAGTTTTACAAACTTTGCCTCCTATGGAGGTGGTGAAGTAAGTTTGTGCTAGATTCTACGTTGATATGCGCTCCGCAACAGGTTGGAGCCCGGTTTTCCTCTCAGCGTGCAGTGAATGTCAGAGGGATGTGAGGAGAGTATTGCCTATTTGAATGCAATGATCTCCTTCTACGGGGTCTATTTCATAGGTTCTCTGTTATCGGTCGTAGAGATTCATCTCTTACCTCCCTTTTCAGATCGACGATATACTCTTATATATACCATTACCTCTGCTGATTTTCGTTTCAGTACTGGTTTGGCTTTCTACAACATGTAGACGAGTGTCCTGGGGTAAGTAAGTCTTATTTTCTGTGACACTCTAAGCTATGGTTGGGCGCTTTTTTTTATAAAGTTCTAAATATATGTATTCAAACATTTATTTGCCTTGACTAAGGATGTTCAACATTCCTTATTTTCAGACAGTCAGTTTCATATTTGGGATGATGCATTTGAATCAATCATTTTTTCTTACCTTAAAAAATTTGACTTTTTCCCTGTGGGCTGTTAGGCTCGCGGGGGCTGAAAATGCTTCATTTTATTGCGTCATTCTTGGCGCAGAAAAATCTTTTCTGTTTCCGGCGTCATACGTGTCGCCGGAAGTTGCGTCATTTTTTACGTTCTTTTGCGCCAAAAAAGTCGGCGTTCCGGATGTGGCGTCATTTTTGGCGCCAAAAGCATTTAGGCGCCAAATAATGTGGGCGTCTTATTTAGCGCTAAAAAATTATGGGCGTCGCTTTTGTCTCCACATTATTTAAGTCTCATTTTTCATTGCTTCTGGTTGCTAGGAGCTTGTTCTTTGGCATTTTTTCCCATTCCTGAAACTGTCATTTAAGGAATTTGATCAATTTTGCTTTATATGTTGTTTTTTCTCTTACATATTGCAAGATGTCTCATGTTGCATCTGAGCCAGAAGATACTTCAGGAAAATCGCTGCCTGGTGCTGGAACTACCAAAGCTAAGTGTATCTGCTGTAAACTTTTGGTAGCTGTTCCTCCAGCTGTTGTTTGTATTAAATGTCATGACAAACTTGTTAATGCAGAAAATATTTCCTTTAGTAAAATACCATTACCTGTTGTAGTTCCATCAACATCTAATGTTCAGAGTGTTCCTGATAACATAAGAGATTTTGTTTCTGAATCTATTAAGAAGGCTATGTCTGTTATTCCTCCTTCTAGTAAACACAAAAAGTCTTTTAAAACTTCTCTTTATCCAGATGAATTTTTAAATGAACATCATCATTCTGATTCTAATGATTCTTCTGGTTCAGAGGATTCTGTTTCAGAGGTTGATGCTGATAAATCTTCATATTTATTTAAAATGGAATTTATTAGTTCTTTACTTAAAGAAGTCCTAATTGCATTAGAAATTGAGGATTCTGGTCCTCTTGATACTAAATCTAAACGTTTAGATAAGGTCTTTAAATCTCCTGTAGTTATTCCAGAAGTTTTTCCTGTTCCTGGTGCTATTTCTGAAGTAATTTCCAGGGAATGGAATAAATTGGGTAATTCATTTACTCCTTCTAAACGTTTTAAGCAATTATATCCTGTGCCGTCTGACAGATTAGAGTTTTGGGACAAAATCCCTAAAGTTGATGGGGCTATCTCTACCCTTGCTAAACGTACTACTATTCCTACGGCAGATGGTACTTCCTTTAAGGATCCTTTAGATAGGAAAATTGAATCCTTTCTAAGAAAAGCTTATTTCTTTCATGTAATTAGCAAGAGTCCATGAGCTAGTGACGTATGAGATATACATTCCTACCAGGAGGGGCAAAGTTTCCCAAACCTCAAAATGCCTATAAATACACCCCTCACCACACCCACAATTCAGTTTTACAAACTTTGCCTCCTATGGAGGTGGTGAAGTAAGTTTGTGCTAGATTCTACGTTGATATGCGCTCCGCAGCAAGTTGGAGCCCGGTTTTCCTCTCAGCGTGCAGTGAATGTCAGAGGGATGTGAGGAGAGTATTGCCTATTTGAATGCAGTGATCTCCTTCTACGGGGTCTATTTCATAGGTTCTCTGTTATCGGTCGTAGAGATTCATCTCTTGCCTCCCTTTTCAGATCGACGATATACTCTTATATATACCATTACCTCTGCTGATTCTCGTTTCAGTACTGGTTTGGCTTTCTACAAACATGTAGATGAGTGTCCTGGGGTAAGTAAATCTTATTTTCTGTGACACTCTAAGCTATGGTTGGGCACTTTGTTTATAAAGTTCTAAATATATGTATTCAAACATTTATTTGCCTTGACTCAGAATGTTCAACTTTCCTTATTTTTCAGACAGTCAGTTTCATATTTGGGATTATGCATTTGAATTATTCATTTTTTTTCTTACCTTAAAAAATTTGACTCTTTTTCCCTGTGGGCTGTTAGGCTCGCGGGGGCTGAAAATGCTTCATTTTATTGCGTCATTCTTGGCGCGGACTTTATTGGCGCAAAAATTATTTTCCGTTTCCGGCGTCATACGTTTCGCCGGAAGTTGCGTCATTTTTTGACGTTATTTTGCGCCAAAAATGTCGGCGTTCCGGATGTGGCGTCATTTTTGGCGCCAAAAGCATTTAGGCGCCAAATAATGTGGGCGTCTTATTTGGCGCTAAAAAAAATATGGGCGTCGCTTTTGTCTCCACATTATTTAAGTCTCATTTTTCATTGCTTCTGGTTGCTAGAAGCTTGTTCTTTGGCATTTTTTCCCATTCCTGAAACTGTCATTTAAGGAATTTGATCAATTTTGCTTTATATGTTGTTTTTTCTCTTACATATTGCAAGATGTCTCACGTTGCATCTGAGTCAGAAGATACTACAGGAAAATCGCTGTCTAGTGCTGGATCTACCAAAGCTAAGTGTATCTGCTGTAAACTTTTGGTAGCTATTCCTCCGGCTGTTGTTTGTATTAATTGTCATGACAAACTTGTTAATGCAGATAATATTTCCTTTAGTAAAGTACCATTGTCTGTTGCAGTTCCTTCAACATCTAAGGTGCAGAATGTTCCTGATAACATAAGAGATTTTGTTTCTGAATCCATCAAGAAGGCTATGTCTGTTATTTCTCCTTCTAGTAAACGTAAAAAATCTTTTAAAACTTCTCTCCCTACAGATGAATTTTTAAATGAACATCATCATTCTGATGACTCCTCTGGTTCAGAGGATTCTGTTTCAGAGATTGATGCTGATAAATCTTCATATTTATTTAAAATGGAATTTATTCGTTCTTTACTTAAAGAAGTATTAATTGCTTTAGAAATAAAGGATTCTGGTCCTCTAGATACTAATTCTAAACGTTTAGATAAGGTATTTAAATCTCCTGTGGTTATTCCAGAAGTTTTTCCTGTTCCTAATGCTATTTCTGCAGTAATTTCCAAAGAATGGCATAAATTGGGTAATTCATTTACTCCTTCTAAACGTTTTAAGCAATTATATCCTGTTCCGTCTGACAGGTTAGAATTTTGGGACAAAATCCCTAAAGTTGATGGGGCTATTTCTACCCTTGCTAAACGTACTACCATTCCTACGTCAGATGGTACTTCGTTTAAAGATCCTTTAGATAGGAAAATTGAATCCTTTCTAAGAAAAGCTTATCTGTGTTCAGGTAATCTTCTTAGACCTGCTATATCATTGGCTGATGTTGCTGCAGCTTCAACTTTTTGGTTGGAAACTTTAGCGCAACAAGTAACAAATCATGATTCTCATGATATTATTATTCTTCTTCAGCATGCTAATAATTTTATCTGTGATGCCATTTTTGATATTATCAGAGTTGATGTCAGGTTTATGTCTCTAGCTATCTTAGCTAGAAGAGCTTTATGGCTTAAGACTTGGAATGCTGATATGGCTTCTAAATCAACTCTACTTTCTATTTCTTTCCAGGGTAACAAATTATTTGGTTCTCAGTTGGATTCTATTATTTCAACTGTTACTGGTGGGAAAGGAACTTTTTTACCACAGGATAAAAAATCTAAAGGTAAAAACAGGGCTAATAATCGTTTTCGTTCCTTTCGTTTCAACAAAGAACAAAAGCCTGATCCTTCATCCTCAGGAGCAGTTTCAGTTTGGAAACCATCTCCAGTCTGGAATAAATCCAAGCCTGCTAGAAAGGCAAAGCCTGCTTCTAAGTCCACATGAAGGTGCGGCCCTCATTCCAGCTCAGCTGGTAGGGGGCAGGTTACGTTTTTTCAAAGAAATTTGGATCAATTCTGTTCACAATCTTTGGATTCAGAACATTGTTTCAGAAGGGTACAGAATTGGTTTCAAGATGAGACCTCCTGCAAAGAGATTTTTTCTTTCCCGTGTCCCAGTAAATCCAGTGAAAGCTCAAGCATTTCTGAATTGTGTTTCAGATCTAGAGTTGGCTGGAGTAATTATGCCAGTTCCAGTTCTGGAACAGGGGCTGGGGTTTTATTCGAATCTCTTCATTGTACCAAAGAAGGAGAATTCCTTCAGACCAGTTCTGGATCTAAAAATATTGAATCGTTATGTAAGGATACCAACATTCAAAATGGTAACTGTAAGGACTATCCTGCCTTTTGTTCAACAAGGGCATTATATGTCTACAATAGATTTACAGGATGCATATCTGCATATTCCGATTCATCCAGCGCACTATCAGTTTCTGAGATTCTCTTTCCTAGACAAGCATTACCAGTTTGTGGCTCTGCCGTTTGGCCTAGCAACAGCTCCAAGAATTTTTACAAAAGTTCTCGGTGCCCTTCTATCTGTAATCAGAGAACAGGGTATTGTGGTATTTCCTTATTTGGACGATATCTTGGTACTTGCTCAGTCTTCACATTTAGCAGAATCTCATACGAATCGACTTTTGTTGTTTCTTCAAAATCATGGTTGGAGGATCAATTCACTAAAAAGTTCATTGATTACTCGGACAAGGGTAACCTTTTTGGGTTTCCAGATAGATTCAGTGTCCATGACTCTGTCTTTGTCAGACAAGAGACGTCTAAAATTGATTTCAGCTTGTCGAAACCTTCAGTCACAATCATTCCCTTCGGTAGCCTTATGCATGGAAATTCTAGGTCTTATGACTGCTGCATCAGACGCGATCCCCTTTGCTCGTTTTCACATGCGACCTCTTCAGCTCTGTATGCTGAACCAATGGTGCAGGGATTACACAAAGATATCTCAATTAATATCTTTAAAACCGATTGTACGACACTCTCTGACGTGGTGGACAGATCACCATCGTTTAGTTCAGGGGGCTTCTTTTGTTCTTCCGACCTGGACTGTAATTTCAACAGATGCAAGTCTTACAGGTTGGGGAGCTGTGTGGGGGTCTCTGACAGCACAAGGGGTTTGGGAATCTCAGGAGGTGAGATTACCGATCAATATTTTGGAACTCCGTGCAATTTTCAGAGCTCTTCAGTCTTGGCCTCTTCTGAAGAGAGAATTGTTCATTTGTTTTCAGACAGACAATGTCACAACTGTGGCATACATCAATCATCAAGGAGGGACTCACAGTCCTCTGGCTATGAAAGAAGTATCTTGAATTCTGGTTTTGGCGGAATCCAGCTCCTGTCTAATCTCTGCGGTTCATATTCCAGGAATAGACAATTGGGAAGCGGATTATCTCAGTCGCCAAACGTTGCATCCGGGCGAATGGTCTCTTCACCCAGAGGTATTTCTTCAGATTGTTCAAATGTGGGAACTTCCAGAAATAGATCTGATGGCTTCTCATCTAAACAAGAAACTTCCCAGGTATCTGTCCAGATCCCGGGATCCTCAGGCGGAGGCAGTGGATGCATTATCACTTCCTTGGAAGTATCATCCTGCCTATATCTTTCCGCCTCTAGTTTTTCTTCCAAGAGTAATCTCCAAGATTCTGAAGGAATGCTCGTTTGTTCTGCTGGTAGCTCCAGCATGGCCTCACAGGTTTTGGTATGCGGATCTTGTCCGGATGGCCTCTTGCCAACCGTGGACTCTTCCGTTAAGACCAGACCTTCTGTCGCAAGGTCCTTTTTTCCATCAGGATCTCAAATCCTTAAATTTAAAGGTATGGAGATTGAACGCTTGATTCTTGGTCAAAGAGGTTTCTCTGACTCTGTGATTAATACTATGTTACAGGCTCATAAATCTGTATCTAGAGAGATATATTATAGAGTCTGGAAGACTTATATTTCTTGGTGTCTTTCTCATCTTTTTTCCTGGCATTCTTTTAGAATTCCGAGAATTTTACAGTTTCTTCAGGATGGTTTAGATAAAGGTTTGTCCGCAAGTTCCTTGAAAGGTCAAATCTCTGCTCTTTCTGTTCTTTTTCACAGAAAGATTGCTAATCTTCCTGATATTCATTGTTTTGTACAAGCCTTGGTTCATATAAAACCTGTCATTAAGTCAATTTCTCCTCCTTGGAGTTTGAATTTGGTTCTGGGGGCTCTTCAAGCTCCTCCGTTTGAACCTATGCATTCATTGGACATTAAATTACTTTCTTGGAAAGTTTTGTTCCTTTTGGCCATCTCTTCTGCCAGAAGAGTCTCTGAATTGTCTGCTCTTTCTTGTGAGTCTCCTTTTCTGATTTTTCATCAGGATAAGGCAGTGTTGCGAACTTCTTTTGAATTTTTACCTAAGGTTGTGAATTCCAACAACATTAGTAGAGAAATTGTAGTTCCTTCATTATGCCCTAATCCTAAGAATTCTAAGGAGAAATCATTGCATTCTTTGGATGTTGTTAGAGCTTTGAAATATTATGTTGAAGCTACTAAGAATTTCCCGAAAGACTTCTAGTCTATTTGTCATCTTTTCCGGTTCTAGAAAAGGCCAGAAAGCTTCTGCCATTTCTTTGGCATCTTGGTTGAAATCTTTAATTCATCATGCCTATGTTGAGTCGGGTAAAACTCCGCCTCAGAGGATTACAGCTCATTCTACTAGGTCAGTTTCTACTTCCTGGGCGTTTAGGAATGAAGCTTCGGTTGATCAGATTTGCAAAGCAGCAACTTGGTCTTCTTTGCATACTTTTACTAAATTCTACCATTTTGATGTGTTTTCTTCTTCTGAAGCAGTTTTTGGTAGAAAAGTACTTCAGGCAGCTGTTTCAGTTTGAATCTTCTGCTTATGTTTTCATTTAAACTTTATTTTGGGTGTGGATTATTTTCAGCAGGAATTGGCTGTCTTTATTTTATCCCTCCCTCTCTAGTGACTCTTGCGTGGAAAGATCCACATCTTGGGTAGTCATTATCCCATACGTCACTAGCTCATGGACTCTTGCTAATTACATGAAAGAAAACATAATTTATGTAAGAACTTACCTGATAAATTCATTTCTTTCATATTAGCAAGAGTGCATGAGGCCCACCCTTTTTTTGTGGTGGTTATGATTTTTTTTTGTATAAAGCACAATTATTCCAATTCCTTATTTTTTATGCTTTCGCACTTTTTTCTTATCACCCCACTTCTTGGCTATTCGTTAAACTGATTTGTGGGTGTGGTGAGGGGTGTATTTATAGGCATTTTGAGGTTTGGGAAACTTTGCCCCTCCTGGTAGGAATGTATATCCCATACGTCACTAGCTCATGGACTCTTGCTAATATGAAAGAAATGAATTTTTCTTTCATGTAATTAACAAGAGTCCATGAGCTAGTGACGTATGGGATATACATTCCTACCAGGAGGGGCAAAGTTTCCCAAACCTTAAAATGCCTATAAATACACCCCTCACCACACCCACAAATCAGTTTTACAAACTTTGCCTCCAAGGGAGGTGGTGAAGTAAGTTTGTGCTAGATTCTACGTTGATATGCGCTCCGCAGCAAGTTGGAGCCCGGTTTTCCTCTCAGCGTGCAGTGAATGTCAGAGGGATGTGAAGAGAGTATTGCCTATTGAATGCAGTGATCTCCTTCTACGGGGTCTATTTCATAAGGTTCTCTGTTATCGGTCGTAGAGATTCATCTCTTACCTCCCTTTTCAGATCGACGATATACTCTTATATTTACCATTTCCTCTACTGATTCTCGTTTCAGTACTGGTTTGGCTTTCTACAAACATGTAGATGAGTGTCCTGGGGTAAGTAAGTCTTATTTTCTGTGACACTCTAAGCTATGGTTGGGCACTTTATTTATAAAGTTCTAAATATATGTATTCAAACATTTATTTGCCTTGACTCAGAATGTTCAACTTTCCTTATTTCCAGACAGTCAGTTTCATATTTGGGATTATGCATTGAATTATCATATTTTTTCTTACCTCAAAAATTTGACTTTTTTCCCTGTGGGCTGTTAGGCTCGCGGGGGCTGAAAATGCTTCATTTTATTGCGTCATTCTTGGCGCGGACTTTTTTGGCGCAAAAATTCTTTTCCGTTTCCGGCGTCATACGTGTCGCCGGAAGTTGCGTCATTTTTTTGACGTTATTTTGCGTCAAAGATGTCGGCGTTCTGGATGTGGCGTCATTTTTGGCGCCAAAAGCATTTAGGCGCCAAATAATGTGGGCGTCTTTTTTGGCGCTAAAAAATATGGGCGTCATTTTTGTCTCCACATTATTTAAGTCTCATTATTTATTGCTTCTGGTTGCTAGAAGCTTGTTCACTGGCATTTTTTTTCCCATTCCTGAAACTGTCATTTAAGGAATTTGATCAATTTTGCTTTATATGTTGTTTTTTTCTTTTACATATTGCAAGATGTTCCACGTTGCAACTGAGTCAGAAGATACTACAGGAAAATCACTGCACAGTGCTGGAGCTACCAAGCTAAGTCTGCTATAAACTTTTGGTATCTGTTTCTCCAGCTGTTATTTGTATTGCATGTCATGTCAAACTTATTAATGCAGATAAAATTTCCTTTAGTACTATTACATTACCTGTTGCTGTCCGTAAACATCTAATTTTCAGAGTGTTCCTGATAACATAAGAGATTTTATTTTTTAAATCCATTAAGAAGGCTATGTCTGTTATTTCTCCTTCTAGTATACATAAAAGTCTTTTAAAACTTCTCTTTTTTTCAGATGAATTTTTAAATGAACATCATCATTCTGATACTGATAATGGTTCTTCTGGTTCAGAGGTTTCTGTCTCAGAGGTTGATGCTGATAAATCTTTGTATTTGTTCAAGATGGAATTTATTCGTTCTTTACTTAAAGAAGTGTTATTTGCATTAGAAAAGAGGATTCTGGTCCTCTTGATACTAAATGTAAACGTTTAAATAAGGTTTTTAAATCTCCTGTAGTTATTCCAGAAGTGTTTTATCTCCCTGATGCTATTTCTGAAGTAATTTCCAGGGAATGGAATAATTTGGGTAATTTATTTACTCCTTCTAGACGTTTAAGCAAATTATATCCTGTGCCATCTGACAGATTAGAGTTTTTTGGGACAAAAATCCCTAAGGTTATGGGGCTGTCTCTACTCCTGCTAATGTACTACTATTCCTATGGCAGATAGTACTTCATTTAAGGATCCTTTAGATAGGAAAATTGAATCCTTTCTAAGAAAAGCTTACTTATGTTCAGGGAATCTTCTTAGACCTGCTATATTTTTAGCGGATGTTGCTGCAGCTTCAACTTTTTGGTTAGAAGCTTTAGCGCAACAAGTATCAGATCATAATTTTATAGCATTATTATTATTCTTTAACATGCTAATAATTTTATTGGTGATACCATCTTTTGATATCATTAGAGTTGATGTCAGGTATATGTCTCTAGCTATTTTAGCTAGAAAAGCTTTATGGATTAAGCTTGGAATGCTGACATGTCTTCTAAGTCAATTTTGCTTTCCCTTTCTTTCCAGGGTAAATAATCATTTCTTCTGTTATGTGTGATCAGTCCACGGGTCATCATTACTTCTGGGATATTATCTGCTCCCCTACAGGAAGTGCAAGAGGATTCACCCAGCAGAGTTGCTATATAGCTCCTCCCCTCTACGTCACCTCCAGTCATTCTCTTGCACCCAAAGACTAGATAGGAGGTGTGAGAGGACTATGGTGATTATACTTAGTTTTTATAACTTCAATCAAAAGTTTGTTATTTTACAATAGCACCGGAGCGTGTTATTACTTCTCTGGCAGAGTTTGAAGAAGAATCTACCAGAGTTTTTCTTATGATTTTAACCGGAGTAGTTAAGATCATATTGCTGTTTCTCGGCCATCTGAGGGAGGTAAAAGCTTCAGATCAGGGGACAGCGGGCAGTTGAATCTGCATTGAGGTATGTAGCAGTTTTTATTTTCTGAATGGAATTGATGAGAAAATCCTGCCATACCGTTATAATGACATGTATGTATACTCTACACTTCAGTATTCTGGGGATGGTATTTCACCGGAATTACTCTGTAAAAGTACATTAAACCTTTTAATAGGTATTTAATTCATGTTAAACGTTTTTGCTGGAATGTAGAATCGTTTGCATTTCTGAGGTACTGAGTGAATAAATATTTGGGCATTATTTTTCCACTTGGCAGTTTGCTTGTTTTGATTATGACAGTTTCGTTTCTCTCTCACTGC
Organism: Bombina bombina; assembly: GCF_027579735.1. NCBI lineage: Eukaryota > Metazoa > Chordata > Amphibia > Anura > Bombinatoridae > Bombina > Bombina bombina. Next base: position 986,165,538 of record NC_069501.1, read on the forward strand.
TGTGTGTGAGGGGGAGGGGCCGTTTTTGGCGCTCTTTGCTACGCATCAAAAATTTCCAGTCAGTTACTCTTGTATTTTCTGCATGATCCGGTTTATCTCTAACAGAACTCAGGGGTCTTCAAACTTCTTTGAAGGGAGGTAGATTCTCTCAGCAGAGCTGTGAGACTTATGTAGTGACTGTGTTTTAAAACGTTGCTCTGTGATTTTTATGTTTAAAATTTAATTAGTGTTACTTTACTAATGGGAACAAACCTTTGCTAACAAGTTGTGTTGTTTTTAAAGAGTGATGCTATAACTGTTTTTCAGTTCATTTTTTCAACTGTCATTTAATCGTTTAGTGCTTCTTTGAGGCACAGTACGTTTTTGTTAAATAAGATTGTAACCAAGTTGCATGTTTATTGCTAGTGTGTTAAACATGTCTGATTCAGAGGAAGATACCTGTGTCATTTGTTCCAATGCCAAGGTGGAGCCCAATAGAAATTTATGTACTAACTGTATTGATGCTACTTTAAATAAAAGCCAATCTGTACAAATCGAACAAATTTCACCAAACAGCGAGGGGAGAGTTATGCCGTCTAACTCGCCTCACGTGTCAGTACCTGCGTCTCCCGCCCGGGAGGTGCGTGATATTATGGCGCCTAGTACATCTGGGCAGCCATTACAGATAACATTACAAGATATGGCTACTGTTATGACTGAAGTTTTGGCTAAGTTACCAGAACTAAGAGGCAAGCGTGATCACTCTGGGGTGAGAACAGAGTGCGCTGATAATTCTAGGGCCATGTCTGATACTGCGTCACAGCTTGCAGAGCATGAGGACGGAGAGCTTCATTCTGTAGGTGACGGTTCTGATCCAAGCAGATTGGATTCAGATATTTCAAATTTTAAATTTAAATTGGAAAACCTCCGTGTATTACTAGGGGAGGTCTTAGCGGCTCTTAACGATTGTAACACTGTTGCAATACCAGAGAAAATGTGTAGGTTGGATAAATACTTTGCGGTACCGGCGAGTACTGACGTTTTTCCTATACCTAAGAGATTAACTGAAATTGTTACTAAGGAGTGGGATAGACCCGGTGTGCCGTTCTCACCCCCTCCAATATTTAGAAAGATGTTTCCAATAGACGCCACCACACGGGACTTATGGCAAACGGTCCCTAAGGTGGAGGGAGCAGTTTCTACTTTAGCTAAGCGCACCACTATCCCGGTGGAGGATAGCTGTGCTTTTTCAGATCCTATGGATAAAAAATTAGAGGGTTACCTTAAGAAAATGTTTGTTCAACAAGGTTTTATATTGCAACCCCTTGCATGCATCGCGCCGATTACGGCTGCGGCAGCATTTTGGATTGAGTCTCTGGAAGAGAACCTTAGTTCCGCTACGCTGGACGACATTACGGACAGGCTTAGAGTCCTTAAACTAGCTAATTCATTCATTTCGGAGGCCGTAGTACATTTAACCAAACTTACGGCTAAGAATTCAGGATTCGCCATTCAGGCACGTAGGGCGCTGTGGCTAAAATCCTGGTCGGCTGATGTAACTTCTAAGTCCAAATTACTTAATATACCTTTCAAGGGGCAAACTTTATTTGGGCCCGGTTTGAAAGAAATTATCGCTGACATTACAGGAGGTAAGGGCCACGCTCTACCTCAAGACAAAGCCAAAGCTAAGGCTAGACAGTCTAATTTTCGTCCCTTTCGGAATTTCAAAGCAGGTGCAGCATCAACTTCCACTGCACCAAAACAGGAAGGAGCTGTTGCTCGTTACAGACAAGGCTGGAAACCTAACCAGTCCTGGAATAAGGGCAAGCAGGCCAGAAAACCTGCTGCTGCCCCTAAGACAGCATGAACCGAGGGCCCCCGATCCGGGACCGGATCTAGTGGGGGGCAGACTCTCTCTCTTCGCCCAGGCTTGGGCAAGAGATGTCCAGGATCCCTGGGCGCTAGAGATCATATCTCAGGGATACCTTCTAGACTTCAAATTATCTCCCCCAAGAGGGAGATTTCATCTGTCAAGGTTGTCAACAAACCAAATAAAGAAAGACGCGTTTCTACGCTGTGTACAAGATCTATTATTAATGGGAGTGATCCATCCGGTTCCGCGGTCGGAACAAGGACAAGGGTTTTACTCAAACCTGTTTGTGGTTCCCAAAAAAGAGGGAACTTTCAGGCCAATCTTGGATTTAAAGATCCTAAACAAATTCCTAAGAGTTCCATCGTTCAAAATGGAAACTATTCGGACAATCTTACCCATGATCCAAAAGGGTCAGTACATGACCACAGTGGATTTAAAGGATGCTTACCTTCACATACCGATTCACAAAGATCATTACCGGTATCTAAGGTTTGCCTTCTTAGACAGGCATTACCAGTTTGTAGCTCTTCCATTCGGATTGGCTACGGCTCCAAGAATCTTCACAAAGGTTCTGGGTGCCCTTCTAGCGGTTCTGAGACCGCGAGGAATTTCGGTAGCTCCGTACCTAGACGACATTCTGATACAAGCTTCAAGCTTTCAAACTGCCAAGTCTCATACAGAGTTAGTTCTGGCATTTCTAAGGTCGCATGGATGGAAAGTGAACGAAAAGAAGAGTTCTCTCTTGCCTCTCACAAGAGTTCCATTCTTGGGGACTCTTATAGATTCTGTAGAAATGAAGATTTATCTGACAGAAGACAGATTAACAAAGCTTCTAAATACATGCCGTGTCCTTCATTCCATTCAACTCCCGTCAGTAGCTCAATGCATGGAGGTGATCGGCTTAATGGTAGCAGCAATGGACATAGTACCCTTTGCACGCCTACATCTCAGACCGCTGCAATTGTGCATGCTGAGTCAGTGGAATGGGGATTACTCAGATTTGTCCCCCACTCTGAATCTGGATCAAGAGACCAGAAACTCTCTTCTATGGTGGCTTTCTCGACCACATCTGTCCAGGGGGATGCCGTTCAGCAGGCCGGACTGGACAATTGTAACAACAGACGCCAGCCTTCTAGGTTGGGGCGCTGTCTGGAATTCTCTGAAGGCTCAGGGACAATGGAGTCAGGAGGAAAGTCTCCTGCCAATAAACATTCTGGAATTGAGAGCAGTTCTCAATGCCCTTCTAGCTTGGCCCCAGTTAAAGACTCGGGGGTTCATCAGGTTTCAGTCGGACAACATCACGACTGTAGCTTACATCAACCATCAAGGAGGGACAAGAAGCTCCCTAGCAATGATAGAAGTATCAAAGATAATTCGCTGGGCAGAGTCTCACTCTTGCCACCTGTCAGCAATCCACATCCCGGGAGTGGAGAACTGGGAGGCGGATTTCTTGAGTCGCCAGACTCTTCATCCGGGGGAGTGGGAACTTCATCCGGAGGTCTTTGCCCAAATACTTCGGCGTTGGGGCAAACCAGAGATAGATCTCATGGCGTCTCGCCAGAACGCCAAACTTCCTCGCTACGGATCCAGATCCAGGGATCCGGGAGCGGTTCTGATAGATGCTTTGACAGCACCTTGGAACTTCAGGATGGCTTATGTGTTTCCACCCTTCCCGCTGCTTCCTCGATTGATTGCCAAAATCAAACAGGAGAGAGCATCAGTGATTCTAATAGCGCCTGCATGGCCGCGCAGGACTTGGTATGCAGATCTAGTGGACATGTCATCCTGTCCGCCTTGGTCTCTACCTCTAAGACAGGACCTTCTGATTCAGGGTCCATTCAAACATCAAAGTCTAACTTCTCTGAAGCTGACTGCTTGGAAATTGAACGCTTGATTTTATCAAAACGTGGTTTTTCTGAGTCGGTTATTGATACCCTGATACAGGCTAGGAAGCCTGTTACCAGAAAGATTTACCATAAAATATGGCGTAAATACCTATACTGGTGTGAATCCAAAGATTACTCCTGGAGTAAGGTTAGGATTCCTAGGATATTGTCTTTTCTACAAGAAGGTTTAGAAAAGGGTTTATCGGCTAGCTCATTAAAGGGACAGATCTCAGCTCTGTCCATCTTGTTACACAGGCGTCTGTCAGAAAATTCAGACATCCAGGCCTTTTGTCAGGCTTTAGCTAGGATCAAGCCTGTGTTTAAAACTGTTGCTCCGCCATGGAGTTTAAACTTAGTTCTTAACGTTTTACAGGGTGTTCCGTTTGAACCCCTTCATTCCATTGGTATAAAATTGTTATCTTGGAAAGTTCTATTTTTAATGGCTATTTCCTCGGCTCGAAGAGTCTCTGAGTTATCAGCCCTACATTGTGATTCTCCTTATCTGATCTTTCACTCAGACAAGGTAGTTCTGCGTACTAAACCTGGGTTCTTACCTAAGGTTGTCTCTAACAGGAATATCAATCAAGAGATTGTTGTTCCATCCTTGTGTCCAAATCCTTCTTCAAAGAAGGAACGTCTTCTACACAATCTGGATGTAGTTTGTGCCCTCAAGTTCTACTTGCAGGCAACTAAAGATTTTCGCCAAACTTCTTCCCTGTTTATCGTTTATTCTGGACAGAGGAGAGGTCAAAAAGCTTCTGCTACCTCTCTCTCTTTTTGGCTTCGTAGCATAATACGTTTAGCCTATGAGACTGCTGGACAGCAGCCTCCTGAAAGAATTACAGCTCATTCCACTAGAGCTGTGGCTTCCACTTGGGCCTTTAAGAATGAGGCCTCTGTTGAACAGATTTGCAAGGCTGCAACTTGGTCTTCGCTTCATACTTTTTCCAAATTTTACAAATTTGACACTTTTGCTTCTTCGGAGGCTATTTTTGGGAGAAAGGTTCTTCAGGCAGTGGTTCCTTCTGTATAATGAGCCTGCCTATCCCTCCCGTCATCCGTGTACTTTTGCTTTGGTATTGGTATCCCAGAAGTAATGATGACCCGTGGACTGATCACACATAACAGAAGAAAACATAATTTATGCTTACCTGATAAATTCCTTTCTTCTGTTGTGTGATCAGTCCACGGCCCGCCCTGTTTTTTAAGGCAGGTACATATTTTTTAAATTATAATTCAGTCACCACTACACCCTTGGCTTCTCCTTTCTCGTTGGTCTTTGGTCGAATGACTGGAGGTGACGTAGAGGGGAGGAGCTATATAGCAACTCTGCTGGGTGAATCCTCTTGCACTTCCTGTAGGGGAGCAGATAATATCCCAGAAGTAATGATGACCCGTGGACTGATCACACAACAGAAGAAAGGAATTTATCAGGTAAGCATAAATTATGTTTTCGTTCCTTTCCTCACAACAAGGAACAAAAGCCTGATCCTTCATCCTCAGGAGCGGTATCAGTTTGGAAACTATTTCCAGTTTGGAATATATCCAAGCCTTATAGAAACCTATAGCCAGCTCCTAAGTACCTATGAAGGTGCGGCCCTTATTCCAGCTCAGCTGGTATGGGGCAGATTACGTTTTCTTCAAAGAACTTTGGATCAATTCCGTTCTTAATCTCTGGTTTCAGAAACATTGTTTCAGAAGGGTACAGAATTGGCTTCAAGTTAAGGCCTCCTGCTAAGAGATTCTTTTCTTTCCCGTGTCCCAGTTGTCACAGCAAGGCTCAGCATTTCTGAAATGTGTTTCAGATCTAGAGTTGGCTGGAGTATTTATGCCAGTTCCAGTTCTGGAACAGGGGCTGGGGTTTTATTTTATCTCTTCATTGTACCAAAGAAGGTCAATTCCTTCAGACCAGTTCTGGATCTATCATTATTGAATCGTTATGTTAGGATACCAACATTCAAGATGGTTACTGTAGGACTATCCTGCCTTTTGTTTATCAAGGGCATTATATGTCTACAATAGATTTTCAGGATGTGTATCTGCATATTCCGATTCATCCAGATCACTTTTAGTGTCTGAGATTCTCTTTTTAGACAAGCATTACCAGTTTTGTGGCTCTACTGTTTGGCCTAGCCTCAGTTCCAAGAATTTTTTTCAAAGGTTCTCGGTGCCCTTCTTTCTGTAATCAGAGAATAGGGTTTTGGTATTTCCTTATTTGGACGATATCTTGGTACTTGCTCAGTCTTCTCATTTTCGAAGAATCTCATACGAATCGACTTGTGTTGTTTCTTCAAGTTCATGGTTGGAGGATCAATTTACCAATCAGTTCATTGATTCCTCAGACAAGGGTAACCTTTTTAGGTTTCTAGATAAATTCAGTGTCTATGACTCTGTCCTTGTCAGACAAGAGAAGTTTAACATTGATATCAGCTTTTCAAAACCTTCAGTCACAATCATTCCCTTTGGTAGCCTTATGCATGGAAATGTTGGGTCTTAGGACTGCCGCATCAGATGCGATCTCCTTTGCTCGTTTTCACATGCGACCTCTTCAGCTCTGTATGCTGAACCAATGGTGCAGGGATTACTCAAAGATATCTCAATTAATATCTTTAAACCGATTTTACGACACTCTCTGACATGGTGGACAGATCACCATCGTTTAGTTCAGGGGGCTTCTTTGTTCTTCCGACCTGGACTATAATCTCAACAGATACAAGTCTTACAGGTTGGGGAGCTGTGTGGGGGTATCTGACGGCACAAGGGGTTTGGGAATCTCAGGAGGTGAGATTTCCGATCAATATTTTGGAACTCCGTGCAATTTTCAGAGCTCTTCAGTCTTGGCCTCTTCTGAAGAGAGAGTTGTTCATTGTTTTCAGATAAGACAATGTCACAACTGTGGCTTACATCAATCATCAAGGAGGAACTCACAGTCCTCTGGCTATGAAAGAAGTATCTCGAATTTTGGTTTGGGCGGAATCCAGCTCCTGTCTAATCTCTGCGGTTTATATCCCAGGTATGGACAATTGGAAAGCGGATTATCTCAGTCGCCAAACGTTGCATCCGGGCGAATGGTCTCTTCACCCAGAGGTATTTCTTCAGATTGTTCAAATGTGGGAACTTCCAGAAATAGATCTGATGGCTTCTCATCTAAACAAGAAACTTCCCAGGTATCTGTCCAGATCCCGGGATCCTCAGGCGGAGGCAGTGGATGCATTTTCACTTCCTTGGAAGTATCATCCTGCCTATATCTTTCCGCCTCTAGTTCTTCTTCCAAGAGTAATCTCCAAGATTCTGAAGGAATGCTCGTTTGTTCTGCTGGTAGCTCCGGCATGGCCTCTCAGGTTTTGGTATGCGGATCTTGTCCGGATGGCCTCTTGCCAACCGTGGACTCTTCCGTTAAGACCAGACCTTTTGTCTCAAGGTCCTTTTTTCCATCAGGATCTGAAATCCTTAAATTTAAAGGTATGGAGATTGAACGCTTGATTCTTGGTCAAAGAGGTTTCTCTGACTCTGTGATTAATACTATGTTACAGGCTCGTACATCTGTATCCAGAGAGATATATTATAGAGTCTGGAAGACTTATATTTCTTGGTGTCTTTCTCATCATTTTTCTTGGCATTCTTTTAGAATACCGAGAATATTACAATTTCTTCAGGATGGTTTAGATAAGGGTTTGTCCGCAAGTTCCTTGAAAGGTCAAATCTCTGCTCTTTCTGTTCTTTTTCACAGAAAGATTGCTATTCTTCCTGATATTCATTGTTTTGTACAAGCTTTGGTTCGTATAAAGCCTGTTATTAAGTCAATTTCTCCTCCTTGGAGTTTGAATTTGGTTCTGGGGGCTCTTCAAGCTCCTCCATTTGAACCTATGCATTCATTGGATATTAAATTACTTTCTTGGAAAGTTTTGTTCCTTTTGGCCATCTCTTCTGCTAGAAGAGTTTCTGAATTATCTGCTCTTTCTTATGAGTCTCCTTTTCTGATTCTTCATCAGGATAAGGCGGTGTTGCGAACTTCTTTTGAATTTTTACCTAAAGTTGTGAATTCCAACAACATTAGTAGAGAAATTGTGGTTCCTTCATTATGTCCTAATCCTAAGAATTCTAAGGAGAAATCGTTGCATTCTTTGGATGTTGTTAGAGCTTTGAAATATTATGTTGAAGCTACGAAATCTTTCTGTAAGACTTCTAGTCTATTTGTTATCTTTTCCGGTTCTAGGAAAGGCCAGAAAGCTTCTGCCATTTCTTTGGCATCTTGGTTGAAATCTTTAATTCATCTTGCCTTTGTTGAGTCGGGTAAAATTCCGCCTCAGAGAATTACAGCTCATTCTACTAGGTCAGTATCTACTTCCTGGGCGTTTAGGAATGAAGCTTCGGTTGACCAGATCTGCAAAGCAGCAACTTGGTCCTCTTTGCATACTTTTACTAAATTCTACCATTTTGATGTATTTTCTTCTTCTGAAGCAGTTTTTGGTAGAAAAGTTCTTCAGGCAGCGGTTTCAGTTTGAATCTTCTGCTTATGTTTTTTGTTAAACTTTATTTTGGGTGTGGATTATTTTCAGCAGGAATTGGCTGTCTTTATTTTATCCCTCCCTCTCTAGTGACTCTTGTGTGGAAAGATCCACATCTTGGGTAGTCATTATCCCATACGTCACTAGCTCATGGACTCTTGTTAATTACATGAAAGAAAACATAATTTATGTAAGAACTTACCTGATAAATTCATTTCTTTCATATTAACAAGAGTCCATGAGGCCCACCCTTTTTTGGGGTGGTTATGATTTTTTTGTATAAAGCACAATTATTCCAATTCCTTATTTTATATGCTTCGCACTTTTTTTCTTATCACCCCACTTCTTGGCTATTCGTTAAACTGATTTGTGGGTGTGGTGAGGGGTGTATTTATAGGCATTTTAAGGTTTGGGAAACTTTGCCCCTCCTGGTAGGAATGTATATCCCATACGTCACTAGCTCATGGACTCTTGTTAATATGAAAGAAATGAATTTATCAGGTAAGTTCTTACATAAATTATGTTTTTGGCCACTCAAACCATCCTCTTCACAGTGTGTTGAGACAATATAGACACACGTTCTCTTTCAGGTTGATTCCTAACATTTCCAGTTGACTGGATCTTCTTAAAATGATGGTAAACTTTGATGAATGAAAGCCCGTTTTTAAAAATACTATTAAAAACATTCATTCATCAAAGTTTACAAATCAGCCGTTTTGATTAAAAACTTATCATTTTTCTTTTCACAGCCAGAGCAGCTTCCCCCTCCTGGAAATCCTCTCTTCACACGTCAGCAATGACTAATCCGGCTTCCTCCAATCACGGCTTTCCCCCCAGGGTAGTCATTGCCTGAGGCCATGCTGTGATTGGAGGATGCCGGATTAGCCATTGCTGACGTGTGAAGAGAGAATTTGCAGGAGGGGGAAGCTGCTCTGGCTGTGACAAGAAAAAAAGTTAAGTTTTTAATCAAAATGGCTGATTTGTAAACTTTGATGAATGAAAGTGCCCCTGTTTTTAATAGTATTTTTAAAAAACGGGCTTTCATTCATCAAAGTTTACCTTCACCTTTAATTATTGCCCTGATAGTGGAAATGGGCATTTTCAATGCTTTACCTATTTACTTATAGCCACTTCCCATTTTGTGAAGCTCAACAACCTTTTGCCACACATCACAGCTATATTCCTTGGTCTTAAAGGGACAGTCTACACCAGAATTTTTATTGCTTTAAAAGATAGATAATCCCTTTATTACCCATTTCCCAGTTTTGCATAACCAACACAGTTATAATAATATACTTTTAACCTCTGTGATTATCTTGTATCTAAGCCTCTGCAAACTGCCCCTTTTTTCAGCTCTTTTGACAGACTTGCAGTCTAGCCAATCAGTGCCTGCTCCCAGATAACTTCTCGTGCACGAGCACAGTGTTATCTATATGAAATACGTGAACTAACACACCCTCTAGTGGTGAAAAACTGTTAAAATGCAATCTGAAAGAGGTGGGCTTCAAGGTCTAAGAAATTAGCATGAGAACAAAGCAAAATTGGTGATAAAAGTAAATTGGAAAATTGTTTAAAATTATATGCCCTATTTAAATCATGAAAGTTTATTTTGGCCTAGACTGTCCCTTTAACCATTGTGATGAATAACTAAGGGAATTTGGCCTATGTGTTGCCTCATATATTTATACTCCTGTGAAACATGGTTGAACAATTTCCTGTTACTAGTCAACCAGGTGTACTAGAACATGAAAAAATAATCAATGGGAATATACTTAAAATATATTTTCCTCATATGAATTCATAAGGCTGCCAATAATTGTGCCACACATATATTTAAAGGGGCAGTATACACCAATTTTCTTTTAACTGCATGTAATATGCACTACTATAAAGAATATTATGCACAGATACTGATATAAAAATCCAGTGTAAAACGTTTCAAAAACTTACTTAGAAGCTCCCAATTTAACACTGTTAATGAGATAAGCATGGGACACCCACTGAAATGGGCTGATAGCAGAACCTTCTCCCTCCCCCGCATATGAAAAGACCCATTATACAAACAGAAGCAGTCTTAAAGTCAGTATACCTCTAAAACTTTTGGGCTTGGTTAGGAGTCTGAAAATCAGCACAATTTTATTTAAAATTAAGCAAAACTATACATTTTTACAAAAACACACCCAGATGGGCTTTATAAATGGATCATCTACAAAACATTTATGCAAAGAAAGAAGGGACCTGCTTGCTTTTAATCACTCGGGGTCCCTGTCAGAGAGTCGCTACAAGGCTGTCACACTTGAGAGGCTGTATCTGTTTCCACAGCATGGATCCTAGAGGTTATGTCTGCTTTATTGTTATAGCAGGGACTCCTGTATAGGGTCACAGTGTGACTCCTCTATACCTCAATAGGATGAAGGGTTAATATCTCCTTTTAGGGAGATTATTGGGAACAGATGGGGATTTTTATGTTCTGCATTAGGTTTGCGCTCATAAGACTGTGTGGCTTGGGAACAGACAGGTTTCACTTTCGTTTTTTTAATGTTGCGCAGCTCATGTTAGCTTAACACTCTGCTGCAGACAGCACTCCTGAGGAGAGCGTTTCTCTGATCATTTGTCTTTGGTCTAGGAGGTGGTAAGTGCCCCAGAGATTGGGATTGTAAAGGTGCCTGTTTATATTAAAAACGCTTGTTTTTTGTAACTTTTTTATTCCATCTGTGGAATTGCATACCAAAGCTATGGAGGACTCTGATACTACGTTAGAGGGTTCCACTCCTATGATATAGTGAATAATAGCTGTTTATATTGTGAGGAGGCTGTGGTTTGCCCGCCTGCTCAATTATGTTCCAATTGCCTAAATCTGCCAATACCCATAGCGCAATTAGTCCCTGTGAGCCATCAACCTCTCAGGATTCTATGACCAGAGAGATTTCTGCCCTGTCTACTCAAACCGCTTCACATGTAGTTCCCTGTGGCACAGCTAATTCTCCATCTGGAAGGGGCCCTTTTCCTGCAGCCTGTACCGCACAGCTACAATCGTCGGTGTCTCTGGGAAACATAAGAGAAAGGTTAAACATAGTTCTTTCGACTTAGTCATCTAAATTCCTATCGGATCTAGCCTGTATGTCTCAGATATCTGAGGATGAGTTAACCTCTGTAGCATCAGAGGATGAACTTTCTGATTTGGAGACGTCTGTTACGAAGTCTCCTCCGGCGGAGGAACCCTCCTTTTAGATTCAAAATTGAACATTTGCGTTTTTTACTAAAGGAGGTCCTGTCTACGCTAGAGTTTCCAGAGGCTATGCTACCTGTGGAACCTAAGATCCCTAAGTTAGACAGGGTGTACGAAGACAGGAAGGTCCCAGAGACTTTTCCTGTACCAGTTCGTATGGCGAACATTATTATTTACGAATGGGAAAGAATCAGAACTTCTTTTTCTCCCTTGGCAACTTTTAAGAAATGTTTCTTGGTCCCTGACTCTTAAATAGAATTGTGAAGTTCCATACCTAAGGTGGATGGCGCCATTTCCACGCTAACTAAGCGTGCTACTATCCCCCTTGAGGATAGTTCGTCCTTTAGATAGCCTATGGACAAGATGTTGGAAACTTTCCTGAGGAGAATGTTCCAACACACAGGATCATTACTCCAAGCTGCGGCAGCAGTAGCCGTGGTGGCGGAAACCGCTGTATACTGGTGCGACTCTTTCTGAACTTATTGAGGTGGAATCTCCCCTCGAGGATATTCAGGAGAGAATTAAGGCATTAAGAATTGCTAACTTCTTCATCTGTGATGCGAATATACAAATTATTCGCCTGAACTCAAAGGCTTCAGGTTTTGCGGTTCTAGCGCCCACAGGGCTCTCTGGTTAAAGTCTTGGTCTGCGGATAAGACCTATCAAATTCAGTTTACTTTCTCTTCCCTTCAAGGGGAAGATCTTATTCGGACCAGGTCTGGACGCCATCATTTCCACGGCTACCGGAGGGAAAGTAGCCTTTCTGCCACAGGATAAAAAGAACAGACCTAAGGGACGACAGTCGTAGAATTTTCGTTTGGACAAATCCCAACGATCTCAATACTCATCCAAGCCCTAGCAGCTTAAGAGTACTTTGAAGCCTGGTCAGTCCTGGAACAAGTCCAAACAGACAAAGAAGCCCGCCAATAACAAGTCGGCATGAAGGGATGGCCCCCGATCCGGGATTGAATCGAGTAGGGGGAATATTGTCTCTTTTCTCAGACGCTTGGTTTCAGGATGTTCAGGACCCTTGGGTTCTGGAGGTCGTATCTCAGGGATACCGGATAGGATTCAAGTCCCATCCACCCAGGGGCAGATTCCTTCTCTCCAGACTGTCTACAAGACCAGAGAAGAGGACTGCCTTTTTAGGTTGCTTACAGGACCTAGTCTCTTTAGGAGTAATTGTTCCGGTACCTGCATCAGAAAGAGGTCTGGGGTTCTATTCAAACCTCTTTGTGTTTCCCAAGAAGGAGGGAACTTTTTTGTCCAATCTGGACTTGAAGTGCCTAAACTAATTTCTAAGCGTCCCATCCTTCAAGATGGAGACAATAAGATAGATCCTTCCTCTGGTTCAGGAAGGACAGTTTATGACTACCATAGACCTGAAGGATGCATACCTTTACGTTCTGTACACAGGAAACATTTTCAATTCCTGAGGTTTGCATTTCTGGACCAACACTTCCAGTTCATAGCACTTCCGTTTGGCTTAGCTACTGCTCCAAGAATATTTACTAAGGTTCTGGGAGCTCTCCTAGTGGTTGCCAGAACACAAAGTATCGCAGTAGCACCTTACCTGGACGATATCTTGGTACAGGTACCATCTTTTCGTCCAGCAAGGGAGCACTCAGAATTCCTTCTACGTCTTCGGTCACATGGATAGAAGATAAACTTGGAAAAGAGTTCTCTTACTCCACATACCAGGGTTAATTTCCTGGGTACAGTTATAGACTCTGTATGCATGAAGATCTTTCTAACGGATCAGAGACGTTGCAAGCTTGCCTTGCCCTCCAGGCCTCCCTAGGTCCTTCGGTGGCCCAGTGTATGGAGGTGATTGGCCTCATGTTGTCTTGTATGGACATCATTCCCTTTGCCAGATTCCATCTCAGACCCTTACAACTATGTATGCTGAGACAATGGAACGGCAACCATTCAGACCTGTCCCAACAGATAATACTGGATAGCCTGTCAAGAGATTCGCTCTCTTAGTGGCTCTGTCGAGATCACCTGTCCCAAGGCACGTGCTTCTTGAGACCATCCTGGAAAATTGTAACTACGGACACAAGTCTATCCAGCTGGGGAGCTGTTTGGGGTGCCAGGAAGGCACAGGGTCTGTGAACTCAAGAGGAGTCTATGTTGCCGATCAATATCTTGCATCTTCGGGCAATATTCAATGCCCTGAAGGTTTGGCCCCTTCTGGGTTCGTCCCAGTTCATCAGATTCCTATCGGACAATATAACTTTGGTTGCCTATATCAACCATCCGGTAGGAATGAGGAGTTCCTTAGCGATGATAGAGGTTTTGTCAGATCCTAAAATGGGCAGAGACCGACAACTGTGTGCTGTCAGCTATCCACATTCTGGGTGTGGACAACTGGGAAGCAGATTTCCTCAGCAGGCAATCTTTTTTCACCTGGGGGAATGGTCTCTCCACCCGAGGTATTTGCAGAGATGTGCTCCAGATAGGGGATGCTGGAGATAGACCTTATGGCCTCCCGTCTAAATGCCAAACTACCCAGGTACGGGTCGAGATATCAAGCAGAACTAGTAGAAGCTCTAGCCGTTCCCTGGAGGTTTCCGACTCGTATATCTATTTCCTCCTTTACCTCTTCTCCCCCGTGTGGTGGCTCGGATCAAGCAGGAGCGAGCACCAGTGATTCTATTTGCTCCATCCTGTCCACGAAGGACTTGGTTCATGGATCTGGTGGGCATGTCCTCATCTGGTTACCCTGTCGCTGGGACATGCTACTGCAGGGTCCCTTCCTACATCAAAATTTAGATTCTCGGAGGCTGACTGCGTGTTGATTGAACGCTTAGTCTTAGCCAAGAGAGGTTTCTTTGAGAGTGTTATTGACACTTTGATTCAAGCTTGTAAGCCAGTTACTAGACGCATCAACCATAAGGTGTGGCGGACTTATCTGCACTGGTGTGAAGAGGTGGGTAGTACTCTTCGAGATGGGACTGGAGTTTTAAGTAGTCCTGTCAGCCTCTCAGTGAGAGCATGGATGAAAGTTAGAGTCCGGAGATGCAGGGGGAGTCTTTCTGCAAAACCATCGAGACTCATATTAAAAGCTCCATAGGCAATCAGCGTTGACAAGTTTCGCTGCCTGCTTTCTTCACTGAAGTCCATGTCAGAAGCAATGCTACTATCTGTCACACTTGGTAAGATCGTTTCATATTTTATACATGTATGATAACGCAAGAAGACAGGGTCACAGTGTGACTCCTTTTAGGGGGATTATTGAACGGGGGGAATAATCTTATGTTTGTTTGTTTGATTTTATGCTGCTTTTATGTGTGAGATGGGCTTATAGGCTGTTACGGAATATACAGGTTTCACTTTGAGAGCCATGCAGCTTACAAGCTTGTCGCGCTTTCTAATAGCAGGGACGGTCCTGCTTTGTGCACCATGTGATTCATTCCCTTTTTCTTTCATGTAATTAGCAAGAGTCCATGAGCTAGTGACCTATGGGATATACATTCCTACCAGGAGGGGCAAAGTTTCCCAAACCTCAAAATGCCTATAAATACACCCCTCACCACACCCACAAATCAGTTTTTACAAACTTTGCCTCCTATGGAGGTGGTGAAGTAAATTTGTGCTAGAAGAGTTTCTGTACTATGTTACAGGCTCTTAAATCTGTATCTAGAAAGATATATTATCGAGTTTGGAAGACTTACATTTCTTGGTGTCTTTCTCATCAATTTTCCTGGCATTCTTTTAGAATTCCGAGAATTCTACAGTTTCTTCAGGATGGTTTGGATAAAGGTTTGTCTGCAAGTTCCTTGAAAGGACAAATCTCTGCTCTTTCTGTTCTTTTTCACAGAAAGATTGCTATTCTTCCTGATATTCATTGTTTTATGCAAGCTTTGGTTCGTATAAAGCCTGTCATTAAGTCAGTTTCTCCTCCTTGGAGTTTGAATTTGGTTCTGGGGGCTCTTCAAGCTCCTCCGTTTGAACCTATGCATTCATTGGATATTAAATTACTTTCTTGGAAAGTTTTGTTTCTTTTGGCCATCTCTTCTGCTAGAAGAGTTTCTGAATTATCTGCTCTTTCTTGTGAGTCTCCTTTTCTGATTTTTCATCAGGATAAGGCGGTATTGCGAACTTCTTTTCAATTTTTACCTAAGGTTGTGAATTCTAACAACATTAGTAGAGAAATTGTGGTTCCTTCATTGTGTCCTAATCCTAAGAATTCTAAGGAGAGATCATTGCATTCTTTGGATGTAGTTAGAGCTTTGAAATATTATGTTGAAGCTACTAAGAATTTCCGAAAGACTTCTAGTCTATTTGTTATCTTTTCCGGTTCTAGGAAAGGTCAGAAGGCCTCTGCCATTTCTTTGGCATCTTGGTTGAAATCTTTAATTCATCATGCTTATGTCGAGTCGGGTAAAACTCCGCCTCAAAGGATTACAGCTCATTCTACTAGGTCAGTTTCTACTTCCTGGGCGTTTAGGAATGAAGCTTTGGTTGATCAGATTTGCAAAGCAGCAACTTGGTCTTCTTTGCATACTTTTACTAAATTCTACCATTTTGATGTGTTTTCTTCTTCTGAAGCTGTTTTTGGTAGAAAAGTACTTCAGGCAGCTGTTTCAGTTTGATTCTTCTGCTTATAATTTCAGTTTTTCGTTATAAGATTTAAACTTTATTTTTGGGTGTGGATTTTTTTCAGCGGAATTGGCTGTCTTTATTTTATCCCTCCCTCTCTAGTGACTCTTGCGTGGAAGATCCACATCTTGGGTAGTCATTATCCCATACGTCACTAGCTCATGGACTCTTGCTAATTACATGAAAGAAAACATAATTTATGTAAGAACTTACCTGATAAATTCATTTCTTTCATATTAGCAAGAGTCCATGAGGCCCACCCTTTTTTGTGGTGGCTATGATTTTTTTTGTATAAAGCACAATTATTCCAATTCCTTATTTTTTATGCTTTCGCACTTTTTTCTTATCACCCCACTTCTTGGCTATGCGTTAAACTGATTTGTGGGTGTGGTGAGGGGTGTATTTATAGGCATTTTGAGGTTTGGGAAACTTTGCCCCTCCTGGTAGGAATGTATATCTCATACGTCACTAGCTCATGGACTCTTGCTAATATGAAAGAAATGAATTTATCAGGTAAGTTCTTACATAAATTATGTTTTTGGCCACTCATCACAGTGTGTTGAGACAATATAGACACACGTTCTCTTTCAGGTTGATTCCTAACATTTCCAGTTGACTGGAACTTCTTAAAATGATGGTAAACTTTGATGAATGAAAGCCCGTTTTTAAAAATACTATTAAAAACATTCATTCATCAAAGTTTACAAATCAGCCGTTTTGATGTGTGGTGAGGGGTGTATTTATAGGCATTTTGAGGTTTGGGAAACTTTGCCCCTCCTGGTAGGAATGTATATCCCATACGTCACTAGCTCATGGACTCTTGCTAATATGAAAGAAATTAATTTATCAGGTAAGTTCTTACATAAATTATGTTTTCCTGACCAGGTGTCTATCAGAGAGGAGTCATAAATCTATGTACTGTCTGGTTCATAGGAGGTGGTGAGTGCCCCAGCCATTGGGGTATAAGGGTGCTGTTTTTTGAATAAAATAAGATGTTATTTCTCTAATTATTCTGTTACTTTAGAGGGCACTCCCTCTATTCCTAATGAGTAATTCCTGTTTATATGGTGAGGAGGCCTTAGTTCCGCACTCTCAATTATGTTCCATATGCCTTGATAATGTGATAATGTCAAACATGTTTGATACCACGTAACTTCTGAGGAGTTGTCGTCCAGTGAGGTGTGTACCCTACATTCTTATATCTCTACACATGCAGTTTTCCCGTAGCATTGCTGATCCTCCATCTGGAGGGGGCCTTTTTTCACCAGACGTTACTGCACAGTTTAGACGGCCTTTAATGCTTTACCTCGTCCTGCTAAGCGCAAGCGAAAGGTTTCATATTGCACTTCTTCCCAGAGTACATCAGATAATTTATTGGATTTAACTGAGGGTTATCCAAGGATGAAGTTTTTTCTGAGGCTTCAGAGTATGAACATTCTGGGTCGGAGTCTGCTGCGCTTTCTTCTAAAGGAAGTTTTTGGCGCATTCAGAGGTTCCAGAGGCCAAATTGCCTGAAGAACCTTTAATTCCTAAATTGGATAAGAGTTTGAGGACAGGGTGGTACCTTATCCTTCCCTGCTCCTGTTAGATGGCAAACATTATTAAGAATGAATGGGACAGGATTGGATTCCTTTTACCCCTCTTCTCCCTTTTAACAAATTGTCTCTGGTCCTGGACTCTCAATGGAGTTGTGAGGTTCCGTCCCTAAATGGGATGGCGTTATCTTCACCCATGCTAAACGTACTACTATCCTGCTAGAGGATAGTTCTTCGTTCGAAGAGCCCATGGATAAAAGATGGAAACTCTGTTAAGAAAGATGTTTCAACATACAGGATATTTGTTTCAACCGGCGGTGGCTGTTGCCGCGGTTACTGGAGAAACTACCTTCTGGTGTGACTCCTTATAGGATTTGATCAGGGTGGAGGATCCCCTCTATGTTACTCAGAAAAGATTTACGGCCTTGAGGGTTTGTAATCCTTTTATCTGTGCTGCTATTAGGCAGTTTATTCGCTTGAATGCTATCGCTTCAGCTTTTTCTGTTCAGGCCCGTCAGGCTCTGGATGAAGTCATGGTCTGCGGAAATGACTTCTAAGTCTAGCCATCTTCCCTCCCTTTAAGGGAATGATTTTGTCTGGTCCAGGCCTGGACTCGATTATCTCCACGGTCACAGGGGGCAAGGGTGTCTTACCGCAAGAGTATATGAACTAATCTAAGGGACGATTTTCGTTCTGATAAAGCCCATGTCAGCAGTCCTCCGCTAAGCCAGAGCAAACCAAGAGCTCTCGGAAGCCGGCTCAGTCCTGGAATAAATCCAAGCAGAGCAAAAAGCCAGCCGAGTCTATGTCGGCATGAAGGGGCGATCCTCTTCTGGATCGTGTAGGGGGCAGTATGTCGCTCTTTTCAGTTGCTTGGTTCAGGGACGTGCAGGATACATGGGTCCTGGAGGTCATAGCTCAGGGTTACAAGATAGGTTTTAAGTCTCAACCACCCAAGGGCTGATTCTTCCTGTCTTCCTGACCGGAAAGGAGGGAAGCCTTTCTGGGGTGTGTACGGTGCCTATCGCAGTGAGAGGTTTGGGATACTATTCAAACCTTTTTGTGGTCCCTAAGAAGGAGGGAACTTTCCGTCCGATTCTGGACCTAAAGTGCTTAAGCTGGTTTTTAAATGTCCCCTTGTTTAAGATGGAGACAATAAGGTCCATTCTTCCCCTCGTTTGAAAGGGGTAGTTCATGATCACGATAGATGCTCTCTTCTCGTACCAATCCTCAAGGACCACTTCCAGTTCCTACGGTTTGCATTCCTGGACCAGCACTTCTAGTTTTATTGCCCTTCCATTTGGTCTAGCTAAAGACATTTTTCGAAGAGTGGACCATTCGGAATATCTCCTCTGTCTTTGATCCATTGGATGGCAGATAATCTAGAGAGAGTTCTCTTGTATCAAGTACCAGGGTAGAATTTTCGGGTACTATAATAGTCTCCATAGACATGAGTATATGTCTAACAGACCAGAGACATTGCAAGCTAGCTTCAACATGTCTTGCCCTCCAGATCTCCTCAAGGCCATCTGTGGCTCGGTGTATGGAGGGCATTGGTCTCATGGAGCTTGGACATCATTTCATTTGCCAGGTTTCACCTCAGACTGTTGCAACTGCGCATGCTGATCTAGTGGAACGGCGATCATTCGGATCTGTCTCAACAGATTTCTCTGGACAACCAGTCGGGAGAGTCGCTCTCTTGGTGGTTTTGTCAGGATCACTTGTCCTGAGGGACGTCCGTCTCAAGATCATCCTGGGTGATTGTGAGTACGGTTGTGAGTCTGTCAGGATGGGGAGCCGTTTGGCGTGCCAGGAAGGCACAGGGCCTCTGGTCTCAGGAGGTTAAGCTCCCTCCTGATCTCATTTTGGATCTTCGGGCAATATACAATGCTCTGAAGGCTTGGCCTCTGCTGGGTTCGTCCCAGTTAATCAGATTCCAATTAAACAATATATCCTCGGTGGCTTACATCAACCATCAGGGGGGAATGAGAAGATCCCTAGTTTTGAGGGAAGCATCTTGGATTCTGGTGTGGGGGAGACCCGCATTTGTCCACTGTCAGCGATCCACATTCCGGGTGTGGACAAGTGGGAAGCGGATTTCCACAGCAGACAATCCTTTCATCCGGGAGAATGGTCTCTCCATCCCGAGTGTTTGCTGAGATTTGCAAGAGGTCTCAATACCAAGATCCTCAGGTGCAGCTAACAGATGCATTAGCGGTGCCTTGGAGGTTCAATCTAATTTATCCTTTCCGACCATTACCACTACTACCTAGTGTAGTGGCTTGAGTCAAGTCTTGGCCGCGAAGGATATGGTTCACGGATCTAGTGGGGATGTCATCATCTTCTCCGTGGAGGTTACCTTGTCGCAGGGATCTGCTGACCAAGGTCTCTTTGTTCATCAATGTCTAGATGCTCTGAGGCTGACTGCGTGGAGATTGAACGCTTAGTCCTAGCCAAGAGAGGGTTTTCTGAGAGAGTTATTTTTACTCTCATTCAAGCTCGTAAGCTGGTTGCTCGTCGCATCTATCATAAGGTGTGGAGGACCTACTTATTCTGTTCTCCAGGATGAACTGGAGAAGGACTTTTCTGCAAGTCCCCTGAAGGGACAGTTTTCGGCCCTGTCTGTGTTACTGTACAAGAGGTTTGCAGAGCTTCCAGATGTGCAGCCATTTGTTAAGGCTCTGCTGGGATCAGACCTGTGTTTAGATCTAAGGCTCCTCCTTGGAGTTTAAATCTTTTCCTAAAGGTTTTGCAATGGGCTCTGTGGAGCCTATGCATAAAGTAGACATTAAATCGTTGTCTTGGAAGGTTTTCTTCCTAAGGTTGTGTCAAATTGCAACATCAATCAAGAGATTGTGGTTCTTTTTTTTTTTTTTTTTTTTTTTTTTTGGCCTAATCCCTCCTTCGTTGGAGGAACATTTACAACGTATTCTGGATGTGGTTTGTGCCTTGAAGTTCTATCTTCGGGCCGCAAAGGAAGGCGTAGGGGGAAGCGTAGGGGTCAGGGCCTCTTCGACTTCCTTATCTTTTTGTCTGAGGAGTGTCATCCATTTAGCATAGAAACGGCGGGACATAAGCCTCCTCTGAGGATTACGGCTCATTCTACGAGAGCAGTGGTTTCCTCTTGGGCCTTCATAAATCAGTCCTCTATGGATTAGATTTGTAAGTCGGCTACCTGGTTCTCCTTGCATATTTTTTCCAAAATTTTACAACTTTGTTGTTTTTGCTTATGCTGAAGTAGCCTTTGGGAGAGAGGTTTTGCAGGCTGTGGGGCCCTCAGATTAGGGTCCGCCTCTTTTTTTCCCTCCCGTTAGCATTCCGTGTACTCTAGAGCTTGGGTATATGTTTTCCACAAGTAAGGAATGCAGCTATGGACTCTTCCCATATTAAGATGGAAAACATAAATTATGCTTACCTGATAATTTCATTTCCATCTGTATGGGAAGAGTCCACAGCTCCCACACGTGTTCTCTGATGGGCGGCCTTAAATTTGAAATTTTTTCTTCTGGCATCTTTTTCACCCTGATATTTCTCCTACTGTTTCTTGTTCTCTCGGCAGAATGACTGGGGTTATGAGGAAGTGGGGGAGGTATTTAAGCCTTTGGCTGGGGTGTCTTTGCCTCTTCCTGGTGGCCAGGTTCAGTATTTCCCATGCAGCTGTGGACTCTTCCCATACAGATGGAAATGACATTATTAGATAAGCATAATTTGTTTTTATCACTTATAAATATGTTTTGCGCATTATCAAAGGAAAATGTATTATATCTATTTTCACTGCACTGTATTTTACGGTATTTCTCCTTTTTTGCTTAATAAAAAAAGCAGCAGCAAAAAATAAATTCAGTGTGGATGTGTTTTTTTTTTTTTTCTTTTTTCTTTAGGCCTCTTCATATTGCTGCCCGCAATGGGCTGGCATCGGTCGTCCAAGCTTTGCTTACAAGAGGAGCCACTGTGTTAGCGGTGGATGAAGAAGGTGAGAAATATAAATCAAGGTCATTTGATGGGGGTTGATAACACTTATTAAAGTGTAACAAAAATATTATGCCCCATTTAGGAAATTTTTATCCTTTATAAACTAAACATTAGATCATATGCAAGCCACTGTGATGGAGGTGCTATGAAAACATCTAGTGACAGCAAGTTTCTCAAATCCATTTCTCTTGTAAGGTGTATCCAGTCCACGGATTCATCCTTTACTTGTGGGATATTCTCCTTCCCAACAGGAAGTGGCAAAGAGAGCACACAGCAGAGCTGTCCATATAGCTCCCCCCTAGCTCCACCCCCCAGTCATTCTCTTTGCCGGCTCTAAGCAATTGGAAGGGTAAAGTGAATGTGGTGTTAGAATTGTAGTTTTTATTTTCTACAAGCAAGAGTTTATTTTAAATGCTACCGGTGTGTACTATTTACTCTCTAGCAGATAGGAGATGAAGATTTCTGCAGGGAGGAAGATGATTTTAGCATGTTGTAACTAAAATCCACTGCTGTTCCCACACAGGACTGAGGAGTACATGAGAACTTCAGTTGGGGGGAACGGTTTGCAGGTTAGGCTGCAATAAGGTATGTTCAGTCATTTATTTCTAGACAAGACTGTGATAATGCTAGAAAAGACTGTTAATATCCCCATGAGGGAAAGGGTAAGCTATATTCAGAGACTAAGTATGGAATTTCAAGCTTACATAACAGGGCTAGTTTTTGCTTGTTGACACTACTTCAGGGCAAAACGGTTTTTATTGAAAAATTCGTTTTTTGAGACACTTTGAAGGTTCCTTTGGGTTTCTTTCAGGGGTTGTTACCCACATGGCTATTACTAAAACACTTGGGAGTGTTTCTTTAGGCCTCACAAGCACCGGAGTGAGGTGGGAGGGGCCTAATTTCGCGCCTCAGATGCGCAGTTATTTTGACTAGAAGTTCAGGCTGTTTTCACTGCAGTTTGAGGGCCTATAAGAAGTTTTTCCCCCACAAATCTGGTCCCTAGGGGCAGGTAGGGCCACAGCAGAGCTGTGACAAGGTGCTGTAGTTTCTTTAACCGTTTTTTTGGCTTACTGTCGATCCGGTTTGGGCATTAAGGGGTTAATCGTTTTTATTGCTAGTTGTTCAATCTTACTAATGCTTTAGGTACATACTGTAAAAATTTCGAAAAGTTTACTGCATTTTTTCACTGTTTTGCAAATTTTTTTATTTCTTAAAGGCACAGTAACTTTTTTTTCAAAGTGTGTTTTTACTTGATTAAAGTGATTTCCAAGCCTGTTTATGTTACTACTAGTCTGTTAAACATGTCTGACACCAAGGAAAATCCTTGTTCAATGTGTTTAGAAGCCATAGTGGAACCCCCTCTCAGAATGTGTCCCACTTGTACTGATATGTCTATACACTTTAAAGAACATATTGTTGCACTTAAAAATGTGGCCCAAGATGATTCTCAGACAGAAGGTAACGAGGTTAGCCCGTCAACCTCTCCCCAAGTGTCACAACCAGTTACGCCCGCTCAAGCGACGCCTAGCACCTCTAGTGCGTCTAACTCTTTTACCTTGCAAGACTTGGCGGCAGTTATGAATAATACCCTCTCAGTGTTTTTATCTAAACTGCCCGTGTTACCTGCAAAGAGTGATAGCTCTGTTTTAAGAACAGATAATGAGCATTCTGACGCTTTAGTAGCCGTATCTGATATACCCTCACAACACTCTGAAGGAGAAATTTCCAATTCAGGAAAGGTTTCTCCTCAGACAGATTCAGATACATTGGCTTTTAAATTTAAACTAGAACACCTCCGCTTATTGCTCAGGGAGGTATTATTTACTCTGGATGACTGCGACCCTATGGTGGTTCCAGAGAAATTGTGTAAAATGGACAAGTACCTAGAAGTTCCTGTTTACACTGATGTGTTCCCGGTCCCTAAGAGGATTGCGGATATTGTTACTAGGGAGTGGGATAGACCAGGTATTCCCTTCGTTCCCCCTCCTGTTTTTAAGAAGATGTTCCCCATATCTAACCCCATGCGGGACTCGTGGCAGACAGTCCCTAAGGTGGAGGGGGCTGTTTCTTCACTTGCTAAACGCACAACTATTCCAATTGAAGAGAGTTGTGCTTTTAAAGACCCTATGGATAAAAAATTAGAGGGTTTACTTAAGAAAATTTTTGTTCAACAAGGTTTTCTTCTCCAACCTATTGCGTGTATTGTTCCTGTAACCACTGCAGCTGCTTTCTGGTTCGAGGTGCTGGAAGATGCGCTCCAGACGGAGACCTCATATGAGGACATTATGGACAGAATTAAGGCTCTTAAGCTGGCTAATTCTTTTATCACAGATGCCGCTTTCCAACTAGCTAAGTTAGCGGCAAATAATTCAGGTTTCGCCATTTTGGCGCGCAGGGCGCTGTGGCTAAAGTCCTGGTCGGCCGATGTGTCGTCAATCATTGCTAGGGAACAAGGAGTTCCCTAGCAATGATGGAAGTAACCAAAATAATCAGATGGGCGGAGGATCACTCTTGCCATCTCTCAGCAATTCACATCCCAGGAGTAGACAACTGGGAGGCAGATTTTCTAAGTCGTCAGACTTTTCACCCGGGGGAGTGGGAACTCCACCCGGAGGTATTTGCCCAGCTGACTCAGCTATGGGGCACTCCAGAATTGGATCTGATGGCGTCCCGTCAGAACACCAAACTTCGGGGGGGCGGAGCTAGCTGCCTAACAGAGCGGTCGCACTGAAGTGGAGCTCCTAGACAAATTGCCTTATAAATCTATTATAACTTCTTTCTTCCCTACCAAGAGATTTTAAAATCAATCCACTCAGAACCAGGACTGCTCTCCTGCACTCAAAGACTGTTTTTCGCATTTAACCTTACACCGGCCGGTGCTTGCGGTGGAAACCGCACTGAGTGCTACTATCGGACAGCCTAAACTGAATAATTGTGACCGGAGCACAACCGCCAGTCTCCCTGGCCAACGGCTACACCTAATCGCCGGCTCCGGAGAGTCGGAGCTCCGCTCCGGAGCTGTAGTGGCCCCAGCAGTCAGACCTTTCTCACGCCAGCTACAGATCGGGCGGGAGGCCACAGACCCGCCGCATATCTAATACCACCTAGGCCCGACAACAGCTACATAGCCAAGCGACTGCCGCCATCGTCCTGCTCTGCCACCTCCAGGACACAGAAGGGGTCCCCTGGCCGAGAGAAGGTGTACAATCGAGCCGGTAAGTGCATCCACGTTGCAGAGTAACAGAGCGTTGTGGCGCGAAAACGCCGCCATCTTACCTTGCTCAGCATACCTCTCCCATGCTCCCACGCCAGACCCGCACATATCCTTAAGTCTCTTCTGGTCACATAGCGGATAATAACCCCGAAGAAAGGGACAGTCATATAGCATTGGGGTATCAGATCTAGACGGCACCTAAAGTACCCACATATATGGACTTGGCAAAAGTTACTCAGGCCCTAGCCTTACCCTATATAGCTGACCAAGACTCCCCAAACTTCTAAGGGACACTACTGCTCGCAGACACACTATTGCTGCCCCTGGGCTCTCGCCACTAACTCCACCAAAAAAGAGACCTCCCTAACTGGAAGTATTTGCGTGTAGCTACACACAGCTTACGCAACAAACTATAACACAGAAAAACTTGCATAAGGAAGATTTGGGGTCATCACAGGCTCCCTATCTTTATTGCAACAGGGAGACACTATAGTGACTGTGAGAACACCACACCAGCAACGACACGCCAGAGCATTTTTGTTGCCTCACTTTGATATTGGCCTGTCCTGACTTAAAAGTCGCTGACCCCACTGCACCAACTGAAGTGAACCTTGTCCCCTCTCCCCACCATTTCCCACCTGTATCTGCAGGTGGGTCATATCCTCACTCCTTTTACCTACTTCGTCAATAGGAGACAAATCCCCTGGGGAGTGGGGCACATACTGAGGATTGCTGTTTGTCGCATATGGGATCCTAGAAAACAGAACCTAGATACACATTAAGCTCACGCCTCGTGAGAAGGGTCTGATATTTCCACACAGTATCATTAACCGCCTGCAAGAGATAAGACATTTGATCACAAGTCCTTAAAGAACATACTGTCCTTGCCTGAATATTATTTTCTCTGTGTGGGGATCGACCCATGCCAGCATGTAATTAGACACTAAGCATCTGTGACCCCGCCGGCCAATGTACGCCTATTAGCATATGCAGAGCAGGCAGGCTCTCAGCAGCAACACACAATTCTTAACGTGCAGTTCCATCTCCTATCGTAGCAGCATGTCACAGTCTCACAAAAGAAAGCAGAAACCCCATGCTACACCAAAAAGAACTGTTGTAGATCACTTCCATCCTCGCACAGGCACAGCCCGGACGAGATCGGAAGATGAGTACTCAGATACTGGAAGTGCCTCAGATACCCAGTCCGGGTCAGCGCTAATGCAAAAAGCTTCACAAGCCCTGGGGGCAACCAACAGCCCAAACAATAACATGATAGACGCCATCCAATCTCTGCTGTCCTCACATCATGATTCCCTAACCAAGAGATTTGACAGATCCCATGCAGACTTAAAGAGGGACATTGGCCTTATAGGAGAGCGTACAGACGCGCTGGAGCGCAGACAAGAGGACCTCGCAATAGACCATACCAATCTCCTCAGCTACTCCCAGTCTCTGGCCATTCAGATTACTGATTTGGAAATTAAACTGGCCGATCTAGAGGATAGATCGCGCCGCAATAACATAAGAATTAAGGGCATACCGGAATCAATATTACCACAAGACCTAGAGAAATACCTACATACCCTATTTGACACGGTACTGGGACCTGCAGCAAATACTGAAGCTCTTATAGACAGAGCACACAGAGCGCTTAGAGCACGGTCCGCAGACGGGGGGCAACCAAGAGACGTAATAGTGAGGCTGCACTACTATACATACAGGGAAAAACTCCTCAGAGCCCTAGCTAGAGATAAGCGCCTGCCTGAAGAATATGCTGGATTACAAGTTTACCCGGACCTCTCCACTTACACACTACAACTTCGCAGGCACTTTCAACCCTACACTAAAATCTTGAGGGAAAAAGAGCTAAAATACAGATGGGGGTTTCCAGTAAGACTTTTTATAACGAAAGATAGCCACCAATTTGTGGCCACCACCCCCCAACAGGCACGTGAATTGCTGCAAAAATGGGACATGCTCCCTAGAGATGAAATAGAACGCCCTACAGACCCAGGTCGGGGCACTGGCCTGAGAGCATCAGCCCCGCCATGGAAACCTTTGCCCCAAAGACCCCCTAGCTTCACTGGAAAGTCCACAGAGATCAACAAAAAACTCAGACTCTACAGAACCCCATCAGGAAATAGACACATAGAGAGCCTGCTTACATACCTTACTCACCTTACTCACTTTATTTAATGTACTCCTTGAAAGACAGTGAAAGGACTGTCTCAGGGGGACGTGTCCTCCAAAAAACTCACAGATGACCTCCCAGACCAAGCGGAGAGAAGACGGGTGAGATTAATCTACCTACTTATTATAGCTTACTTAACTATCTAAATAATGGACACTAACTACAGCCTTCTAATTTGTCTATTATCTATTGCTAATAATGTTGTTTGTTATCCATTCCTAATAACGCATCCACTGTTGTTATAATTGCATTGAAATGTACCACTGAACTCTTGGCTATCCCCACACTAAGACTTGGTACCCACTAAGACGTTGACCAGTGAAAGTGCTCGAACCTAGCTTGCACATACATCAGACAACACATAATGACTACATGACTACTATCTCCCTAGAAGCTACACTCACAGACCAGACGCACGCTCTGACCACGCCATAGATTAATGCCCCTTGTTGAGCTTAGCTTTACTTAACGACCGTAGAGTCGCTAACCTAACTGTCATAGGCATGCGAGATGACCATACTACTCCCCTCGCGACTTATGACAGTACATGACTGACGGTAACGACGAGTGGACCCACTGTAATCGGTCCATAACCCAAGAGAGACTCAGTACCCCCTCGAGATCCGGACCCACTAATAGTACTCTAGCTACCAGGCCTAGGCTTCTGATTGTAACTGAGGTACTGGACTACAACATGACATGTCCTAGTCTCTAACAAATCCTCCCTCTAATCAGACCCAGTTATAACAGAGCGCACACCATACCCCTAACAAGAGTCGAGCCTTACAACGCATTCGGCTCCATATTAATCGTAAGGGTTCACATACAGCTTGAAAAGGGAACAGTGGTTGTTGCTCCCCCGTTACCTCTCCGTATTATTGTTTAGCACTGTTAAGATTTAACCTGTTGAGTTCAGTGTTTTTGTTTCAAGGTTTACAGTATTGAATATTTTATCTTACATGACATGCATATGTTATCCTTTTGTTCCACAGTTTTCATTAAACTTTAAAGTACATTTTAGGCCGGCGGGGCCATGGACCCCTCTCCGCCTAGCTCCACCCCCAACACAGTAGTTGTGCCCCACTGGCTACGTCCAGTTTGTGCACTCATTGCGAAAGTGTATATCCATCACTTTTAACCAGTCACAGAAGGTTTATTCTGTTTCTTTTTTTCTTTCTTCTTTTTTTTTTTTTTTTTTTTTTTTTTTTTTGTCTTTTCCTCCCTGGTAATACTCCCCACATCATAGTGCATTGCGTACTCCTATCCCCCACAAGCGCCAATCTGAGTCTCCTCCAACTGAACACTAATTAGATCTCCTCTCCTTAGCGAGCTAGGCTACCGCTCCATCATCCATATAATGGCCCCCATCCGCATAGCCACACTTAACACACAGGGCCTGAACTCCCCTACCAAGAGGAAATTGTTACAGAATTATAGCTCGACACACAAAATCCACATCATGCTCTTACAAGAGACACACTGGATGGGGGAACCCCGGATCTCTGGAATTTCCCGGCTTTATCCGGTGTGTGAAACTGCCTCCAATGCGGATGGCAGGACCAAAGGAGTTGCCATTTTGATCAGTAGAGACCTGTCCTTCAAAATGGAATATGTTGAAAGAGATAGTGAGGGTAGATTCCTGATACTGATTTGCATACTCAATCAGACACTATTTACTTTAGTCTCGCTATATGCACCTAACTCCAAGCAGATCCCTTTTCTTCGCAAGCTCCTAACACACATAGACCAGATTAAAAGGGGTCATCTGATTATTGGAGGGGACTTCAACATGGTTTGGGACCCAACCGTAGACAAACAGTCCACCCTCACGACACACTCCGACAGAAACATTTCCTCCACCTCCAATGCCTTCCGAAAACTCATATATCAACACAACCTGTATGACGCTTGGAGGTGCTTGGCACCCTCAGTGAAAGACTTCACTCATCACGCAAAGGCCCATAATTCATATTCCAGACTGGATTATATATTCTGTGACTCGTGGTCCCTGGACCAATTCACTAATCCCACCATTAGGCCCTGTACATGGTCAGACCATGACATGGTCTACCTCGATCTTATCGCATTACAAGCCCTAACGCATAGGCCCCCCTGGAAACTCTCCGAGCAATGGCTATCAGATATAGAACTGCCTGCACTCCAGGCGGTTGTGCAGGAGTTCTTATCACATAATGACACGGGTGACACTGCTATAGACATCCTTTGGGCCGCTCTCAAAGCGTACCTCCGGGGTCACTTTATCAAAAAAACAGCCCAACGGCATAAAGAGGGTAGCCAGCCCTTAGCGGCTCTGTACAGCGATCTGCGTGCCCTTGAGCAGACAAACAAGCAGAATCCCAGTACCCAAGTAGCCCGTCAAGTCGGACTCATTAGGGAAGAGATCTCCAAGAGAGATCAATTACGGGTTCAGGAAAATTTACATAAACTCAAACAATTATACTACCATAAAGGGAATAGGGCAGACAAACTTCTGGCCAACAAACTCCGCCAGCGCACACTGCAGAACAGGATACCCCGCATTGCAACCAGCAGAGGCGAGGTATACTCACCTAAAGAAATAGGTGAAGCATTCGCTACCTATTATAACTCCCTGTACAATATTAAAACTTCTGAACAGACTAGTGAAGTTGACAGTAGCAATATCCCTGAGTTCCTGGGAAAACTACCTATGCCCACTCTAACTGAGGAGTCCAGGACCGAATTAGGACGGCAGTTCACCCTAGATGAGGTCAAAATCGCCATTAAAGATCTAGCCCCACACAAGGCCCCTGGACCAGATGGGTTCACAGTGCTGTTTTATAGAGCACTTAGCCCACTCATAACCCCGATACTACTCCGCGTATTTCAGAATGTAGCTACTAAGGGCGCATTCATTGCAGAATTTCTGGAAGCAAACATCACCACAATTCATAAAGAGGGTAAGGACCCGTCACTGTGCTCCAGCTATAGGCCCATATCACTTATTAATGTAGATGCTAAAATCTACGCTAAAATATTGGCAAACAGGCTAGGGAAACACCTGCACTCAATAATACATCTGGATCAGGTGGGCTTTATCCAAGGGAGGCAGGGAACTGATAACACTCGACGCCTCCTAAACATCTTTTCTGAGGCTGCAGATATGGGACTTCCGGTACTCGCCCTGTCATTGGATGCCGAGAAGGCGTTTGACAGGGTGAGGTGGGATTACCTATTCCAAACCATGTCAGCATTTGGAATACCAGATCCTTTTATCACAGCGGCTAAGGCCTTATACTCGGCCCCTACTGCGGTCGTTAGAGGCCTGGGATTTTGCTCCCCTAAAATCTCAATTAGCAATGGAACCAGGCAGGGATGCCCTCTCTCCCCTCTACTATTCGTCCTAGCTATTGAGCCCCTGGCGATTGCCATTAGGGAGTCAACGCTAATACATGGCGTGCAGCTGCACGACATTCCCCAGAAGCTAGCCCTCTTTGCGGACGACCTCACGGTCTTCCTATCAGATCCGGTAGATTCTCTCCCCCCATTACTGACCCTTTTCCAACAATTTGGGGAAATCTCCTATTATAAACTGAATGTGACCAAGACAGAGGCCTACTCTATCAATATCCCACAGGATGAGAGAGAGGCTATACAGCACACCTATTCCTTCAAGTGGTCATGCAGGGGAGTCCGCCACTTAGGGGTCTTCCTATCACATAACAAATCGATAGTGATTAAGGAAAACTTTGAAAAACTACTCACAGCTATCACTTCGGAACTCAAATCGAAGAGATATAATGACATCTCCTGGATGGGCAGAATAGCCGCCCTCAAGATGATGATATTGCCAAAGCTCACCTACCTATTCCGCTGTATTCCATTGCCAGTTCCATGTACACTGATAAGGAAATATCAGACCCTCTTCAACACATATACCTGGCACGACAAGAGACCCCGAGTGGCCGCGAGTATTCTGCAAATTCCGATAGAGAAAGGAGGCCTTGGGCTCCCTAATATCAGGAAATATCACGACGCAGCAATGTTAACTCACGCTGCAGCGTGGGGTAAAGATCTTCCCCCGACGAGGTGGAGAGAACTAGAACAAGCCTCACTACAAGCATTTATTAACCTTGAGGACCTGCTTTGGTTACCCCCACATTGGCAATCCAAAATCCACGTCGCAAACAGCATAGTGAAAGGATGCCAAGGCGCTTGGACTAAACTGAGACACAACAAATTGGTGGCCCCACATCCCTCGCCAATCCACCCAATAAGGGGTCTCCTAATGGGACTACCCAACACTCCTATTAATGTATGGGCTACCACAGACATAAACAATGTGGGAGACTTTTATCAGAACGGACAGTTAAAGACACATAGAGACATGTTAGACCTTCCCACACTGAACCCCAAACTCCACTTTGACCTACTGAGACTGCGTACGCTCATGAAATCCTGGGGCTTTCTAGGCGACTCACAGAGAGACCTTACTGTATGGGAGACGCGATGGGTAACTAACACTCAACAATCCAAACCCCTCACAGTACACTACCACTGTCTGTTGGAAGAAGAGGCGATCCCAAAAACAATCCATATGACTGCTTGGGAGGGGGATTTGCAAGCTACTTTCACACCAGAATCCTGGAGCAAGGCCATCAGCCTAACGAAAAGAGCAACTCATTGCGTCACGCTATATGAGTTATATTTCAAGGTGATCACAAGATGGCACTTAGTTCCCACAAAACTGCGAAAGCTCTATCCCGGGCACTCGCAGCTGTGCTGGAGGGAGTGTGGAGAGCCGGGGTCCCCTATTCATGTTTGGTGGACTTGCCCTAAATTGACAGCCTATTGGCAGAAAGTAGAAAAGATCTGCAAAGATCTAAACTTAACGCCATCTTTAAGTCCAGCCATGGCCATCTTACACCTAGAAATTGATAAGTTTCCGAAACACAAGCGAAACCTCCTGATCTATATCCTGCTCTCCGCTAAGTTGTTGGTGGCCAGAAATTGGAAAAAGAGCCAACCCCCCAGACTGCAGAGCGTGATAGAGGGGATAAACTACATCAAAAATATGGAAAACTACGTGGCTAGGGAACAGCGCCAGCTGAACAACTATTGCTTAATCTGGGAACCCTGGGAATCCATGTTTACCCGTATAACCCCTGCCTAGACACTCAGAAAAGGGGAGATGAATAGGGAAATGTCATCCCTAACCACCTTCACCTCCCACCCCACCCATATCTCTTTTCTGCTCACCCCATACCCTGACATCTGTCTAAATGCCGAAATGGTAGTCTGCCGCACTAATTTACAACCAACTGGCGGAGAGGGGCCGGAAGGCCCCCCAACCTAATAGGAGTCTGAGACATAATGCACTAGTCTGATATATACTGTTTTTCTTTTTCTTGTACTTCCATTGACTGGTTTATTGACCTAAAGAAAACACCTTTGTAATATAGCAATCTATGATTATATATCCTTGAAGAGTCATTGTCTATTCCAAAAGGTGACCTCTGTAAAAACGAGGATTCTCCTGTAGGGGGAAATCTGTATTCTCATTCTGTTTTTGTCTGTACTTGTTGAACCCTACACTTATGTATGTATCTTTCATGCATTATCACATGTGAACATTGTCGTTATTTTTACTACTGAAAGATTGTATGTTCAAATATAACCTCAATAAAAAGTTTAAAAAAAAAAAAAAAAAAAAAAGAACACCAAACTTCCTCTTTACGGGTCCAGGTCCCGGGATCCCCAGGCGGTGCTGATAGATGCTCTAGCAGCGCCTTGGTCCGTCAATCTGGCCTATGTTTTTCCACTGTTTCCTCTCCTCCCTCGTCTGGTTGCCAGAATCAAGCAGGAGAGGGCTTCGGTGATTCTAATAGCGCTTGCGTGGCCACGCAGGACCTGGTATGCAGACCTAGTGGACATGTCATCTGTGCCACCATGGACACTACCAATGAGGCAGGACCTTCTAATACAAGGTCCTTTCAAACATCCAAATCTAATTTCTCTGCGTCTGACTGCTTGGAGATTGAACGCCTAATTCTATCAAAGCGTGGTTTCTCTGAGTCGGTTATTGATACCCTGATTCAGGCTAGAAAGCCTGTCACCAGGAAAATCTACCATAAGATTTGGCGAAAATATCTTTTTTTGGTGTGAATCAAAGGGTTACTCATGGAGTAAGGTTAGGATTCCCAGAATTTTGTCCTTTCTCCAAGACGGATTGGAGAAAGGATTATCAGCTAGTTCCTTAAAGGGACAGATATCTGCTTTGTCTATTCTTTTTCACAAACGTCTGGCAGAGGTACCAGACGTTCAAACGTTTAGTCAGGCTTTAGTCAGAATCAAGCCTGTTTATAGATTTGTGGCTCCGCCATGGAGTCTGAATTTAGTTCTTTCAGTTCTGCAAGGGGTTCCGTTTGAACCTTTACATTCCATAGATATTAAGCTTTTATCTTGGAAAGTTTTGTTTTTGGTAGCTATCTCTCCTGCTCGAAGAGTTTCAGAGTTATCTGATTTACAGTGTGATTCAGCTTACCTGGTGTTCCATGCAGATAAGGTAGTTTTGCGTACCAAACTCGGTTTTCTTCCTAAGGTTGTGTCTAATAAGAATATTAATCAGGAAATTGTTGTTCCTTCTCTGTGTCCTAATCCTTTGTCGAAAAAAGGAACGTCTGTTACACAATCTTGAT
This sequence comes from Bombina bombina, assembly GCF_027579735.1. Taxonomy (NCBI): domain Eukaryota; kingdom Metazoa; phylum Chordata; class Amphibia; order Anura; family Bombinatoridae; genus Bombina; species Bombina bombina. The sequence goes on from NC_069501.1 coordinate 986,199,207, forward strand.
GTGGTTCGTGCTTTAAAGTTCTATTTACAAGCAACTAAGGATTTCAGACAAACAACTTCTTTGTTATCTATTCTGGTAAGAGGAGAGGTCAGAAGGCGACCGCTACCTCTCTTTCCTTTTGGCTGAAAAGCATCATCCGTTTGGCCTATGAGACTGCTGGCCAGCAGCCTCCTGAAACAATTACTGCTCATTCTACCAGAGCAGTGGCTTCCACATGGGCTTTTAAAAATGAGGCTTCTGTTGAACAGATTTGTAAGGCAGCGACTTGGTCTTCGCTGCATACTTTTTCCAAATTTTCCAAATTCGATACTTTTGCTTCTTCGGAGGCTATTATTGGGAGACAGGTTTTACAAGCAGTGGTGCCTTCCGTTTAAGGTACCTGTCTTGTTCCCTCCCTTCATCCGTGTCCTAAAGCTTTGGTATTGGTATCCCACAAGTAAAGGATGAATCTGTGGACTGGATACACCTTACAAGAGAAAACAGAATTTATGCTTACCTGATAAATTTTATTTCTCTTGTGGTGTATCCAGTCCACGGCCCGCCCTGTCATTTTAAGACAGGTGGTTTTTATTTTTAAACTACAGTCACCACTGCACCCTATGGTTTCTCCTTTTTCTTCGAATGACTGCGGGGTGGAGCTAGAGGGGGAGCTATATGGACAGCTCTGCTGTGTGCTCTCTTTGCCACTTCCTGTTGGGAAGGAGAATATCCCACAAGTATAGGATGAATCTGTGGACTGGGTACACCACAAGAGAAATTTATCAGGTAAGCATAAATTCTGTTTTCTTTCTAATGACACGGTGAGTCCACGGATCAGCTCTAATTGCTATTGGGAATATTACTCCTGGCCAGCAGGAGGAGGCAAAGAGCACCACAGCAGAGCTGTTATAGGGACACTGAACCCAATTTTTTTTTCTTTCGGGATTCAGATAGAGCATGAAATTTTAAGCAACTTTCTAATTTACTCCTATTATCAATTTCTCTTGTTAAGTGTATCTAGTCCACGGATCATCCATTACTTATGGGATATTCTCCTTCCCAACAGGAAGTTGCAAGAGTTCACCCACAGCAGAGCTGCTATATAGCTCCTCCCCTAACTGCCATATCCAGTCATTCTCTTGCAACTCTCAACATACTTAGTTTATTTCTTCAATCAAAAGTTTGTTATTTTTAAATGGTACCGGAGTGTACTGTTTATCTCAGGCAGTATTTAGAAGAAGAATCTGCCTGCGTTTTCTATGATCTTAGCAGAAGTAACTAAGATCCATTGCTGTTCTCACATATTCTGAGGAGTGAGGTAACTTCAGAGAGGGAATGGTGTGCAGGTTTTCCTGCAATAAGGTATGTGCAGTTAATATTTTTCTAGGGATGGAATTTGCTAGAAAATACTGCTGATACCGGAGTAATGTAAGTAAAGCCTTAAATGCAGTGATAGCGACTGGTATCAGGCTTATTAATAGAGATACATACTCTTTTAAAAGTGTAATTTAAAACGTTTGCTGGCATGTTTAATCGTTTTTTATATATGTTTGGTGATAAAACTTATTGGGGCCTAGTTTTTTCCACATGGCTGGCTTAAATTTTGTTCAGAAACAGTTTCCTCAGGCTTTCCACTGTTGTAATATGAGTGGGAGGGGCCTATTTTAGCGCTTTTTTGCGCAGTTAAAATTACAAAATGAATCCTCCAGCTTCCCTCAGCAGTCCCATGAATACTACAGGACATCTCTAAAGGGCTAAAAAGGCTTCCAAAATCGTTTATAGGGAAGGTAATCCACAGCACAGCTGTGGCAGTTTTGTTGTGTCTGTTAAACGTCTGTCGGGGTTTTTTTTAGCCGTTTTTTGCATTAAGGAGTTAATCATCCATTTGCAAGTGGGTGCAATGCTCTGTTAACTTATTACATATACTGTAAAAATTTTGTTTGATTTACTGCCTTTTTTCACTTTTTTTCAAATTTTGAAAAAATTTGTTTCTCTTAAAGGCACAGTAACATTTTTTTATATTTGCTTGTTAACTTGATTTAAAGTGTTTTCCAAGCTTACTAGTCTCATTACTAGTCTGTACTAACATGTCTGACATAGAGGAAACTCCTTGTTCATTATGTTTAAAAGCTATGGTGGAACCCTATCTTAGAATGTGTACCAGATGTACTGATTTCATGTTAAGCAATAAAGATCATTTTTTGTCTTTAAAAATATTATGACCAGAGGATTCTGTCGAGGGGGAAGTTATGCCGACTAACTCTCCCCACGTGTCAGACCCTTTGACTCCCGCTTCAGGGACTCACGCTCAAATGGCGCCAAGTACATCAAGGGCGCCCATAGCGTTTATTTTACCTGAGGATTCTGTCAAGGGGGAAGTTATGCCGACTAACTCTCCCCACGTGTCAGACTCTTCGACTCCCGCTTCAGGGACTCGCGCTCAAATGGCGCCAAGTACATCAAGGGCGCTCATAGCGTTTATTTTACAAGACATGGCGAAAGTTATGAATAATACTCTGGCAGCGGTATTAGTCAGACTACCTGAAATTAAAGGAAAGCAAGATAGCTCTGGGGGTAGATACAGAGCATACAGATGCGTCAAGAACCATGTCTGATACTGCCTCACAATATGCAGAAGCTGAGGGGAGCTTCAGTCTGTGGGTGATATTTTTGACTCAGGGAAGATGATTTAACCTGATTCCGATATTTCTACATTTAAAATTTATGCTTGAGATCCTCCACTTGTTGCTCAGGGAGGTTTTAGCAGCTCTGAATGACTGTTACAATCACAGTGCCAGAGAAATTGTGTAGACTGAATAAATACTATGCAGTGCCGGTGTGTACTGATGTTTTTCCAATACCTAAAGAAGTTTACAGAAATTATTAATAAGGAATGGGATAGACCAGGTGTGCCGTTCTCTTCCCCTCCTATTTTTAGAAAAATGTTTCTAACAGATGCCACCACACGGGACTTATGGCATAGTCCCTAAGGTGGAGAGAAGAGTTTCTATTCTAGCTAAGCGTACCACTATCCCTGTCGAGGACAGTTGTGCTTTTTTAGATCCAATGGATAAAAAATTAGAGGGTTACCTTAGGAAAATGTTTATTCAACAAGGTTTTATCCTGCAGCCCTTGCATGCATTGCTCCTGTCACTGCTGCTGCGGTGTTCTGGTTGGAGTCTCTGAATGAGGCTTTACAGGTAGCGACTCCATTGGATGAATATACTTGTCAAGCTTAGAGCACTTAAGCTAGCCAATTCCTTTGTTTCTGATGCCTTTGTTCATTTGACTAAACTAACGGCTAAGAATTCTGTTTTTACTATACTGGCTCGCAGAGCGCTATGGCTTATATCATGGTCAGCTGTCGTGACTTTAATAAATAAGCTACTTAACTTCCCTTCAAGGGGCAGACCCTATTAGGGCCTGGTTTGAAGGAGATCATTGCTAATATCACTGGAGGAAAAGGTCATGCCCTTCCTCAGGACAGGTCCAAATCAAGGGCCAAAAAAGTCTAATTTTCGTGCCTTTCGAAACTTCAAGGTAGGTGTGGCATCAACTTCCTCTAAGGCAAATCAAGAGGGTACTTTTGCTCAGTCCATGATGGTCTGGAGACAACCGGACCTGGAACAAAGATAAGCAGGCCAAGGAGCCTGCTGCTGCCTCTTAGACAGCATGAAGGAACGGTCCCCTATCCGGTAACGGATCCTGTAGGGGGCAGACTTTCATTTTTCGCCCAGGCGTGGGCAAGAGATGCCCAGGATCCCTGGGCATTGGAAATTATATCCCAGAGATATCTTCTGGATTTCAAAGCTTCCCCTCCGAAAAAGGGGAGATTTTACCTTTCACAATTATCTGCACACCAGATAAAGAAAGAGGCATTCTTGCATTGTGTACGAGACCCATCCAGTTCCAAGACAGGAACAGGGACAGAGTTTTTCTCAAATCTGTTTGTAGTTCCCAAGGAGAGGGAACCTTCAGACCTATTTTGGATTTAAAGATCTTAAACAAATTCCTTAGAATTCCATCATTTAAGATGGAAACTATTCGTACCATCTTAACTATGATCCAGGAGAGTCAATAGAGGACTACAATGGATTTGAAGGATACTTATCCTCACATAATGATGCATAAGGATCACCATCGTTTTTCAGGTTTGCCTTTCTAGACAGGCATTACCAGTTTGTTGCTCTTTCCTTTGGGTTAACTACAGCCCCAAGAATCTTTATGGAGGTTCTGGGGTCGCTTTGGCGGTCCTTAGGCCGCGGGGCATAGAAGTGGCCCATTATTTAGGCTTCGAACATCCAAATTGCCAAGTCTCATACGGATGTAGTACTGGCATTTCTGAGATCGCAGGGGTGGAAAGTGAACAAGGAAAGAGTTCTCTATCCCCAATCTCAAGGGTTTCCTTCCTAGGGACTCTGATAGATTCTGCAGAAATGAAAATTTACCTGACGGAGTCCAGGTTGTCAAAGTTTCTAAATTACTGCCGTGTTCTTCATTCCATCCGCGCCCTTCGGTGGCTCGGTACATGAATGTAATCGGCCTAATGGTAGCGGCAAGGAACATAGTACCGTTTGCACGCTTACATTTCAGACCGCTGCAACTATGCATGCTCAGTCAATGGAACGGGGATTACAGATTTGTCCCCTTCTTAAATCTGGACCAAGAGGCCAGAGATTATCTTCTCTGGTGGCTATTTCGGGTCCATCTGTCCAAGGGTATGACCTTCCGCAGGTCCGATGGGACAGTTGTTACAACAGATGCCAACCTTTCAGGTTGGAATACAGTCTGGGACTCCCTGAAGACTCAGGGATAGTGGACTCAGGAGGAGACCCTCCTTGTAATAAATATTCTGGAACTGGGAGCAATAGTCCATGCTCTTCAGGCTTGGCCTCAGTTAGCAACTCTGAGGTACATCAGATTCAGTCGGACAATATCACGACTGTGGCTTACATCAACCATCAAGGGGGAACAGAAGTTCCCTAGCGATGTTAGAAGTCTTAAAAAAATTCACTGGACAGAGACTCTCTCTTGTCTATCAACTCTCCATATCCCAGGTGTTGAGAACTGGGAGGTGGATTTTCTAAGTTGTCAGACTTTTCTCCCGGGGAAGTGGGAATTCCCTCCGGAGGTCTTTGCACAAGATCAAGCAGGAGAGTGCTTTGGTGTTTTTAACAGCGCCTGCGTGGCCACGCAGGACCTGGTATGCAGATCTGGTGGACATGTCATTCTTTCCATCATGGTCTCCATCCAAGGGTTACTCATGGAGTAAAGTCAGGATTCCCAGGATACTATCTTTTCTCCAAGATGATTTGAGAAAAGGGTTGTCAGCTAGTTCCTTAAAAGGACAGATTCCTACTCTGTCTATTCTTTTGCACAAGCGTCTGGCAGATACTCCAGACGTTCAGGCGTTTTGTCAGGCTTTGGTTAGAACCAAGCCTGTGTCTAAACCTGTTGCTCCGCCATGGAGCTTAAACCTGATTATTAAGGTTCTTCAAGGAGTTCCGTTTGAACCTCTTCATTCTATAGATATCAAACTTTTTATCTTGGAAAGTTCCTTTTTGATAGATATTTCCTCGGCTTGTAGAGTCTCCGAGTTATCTGCTTTATAATGTGATTCTCCTTATCTGGTCCTCCGTACGGATAAGGTAGTCCTGCGTATCAAAACTGGGTTTTTTACCTAAGGTGGTATCCAACAAGAATATCACTCAAGAGAGTGTTGTTCCATTCTTGTATCCTAATCCTTCTTCAAAGATGGAACGTCTATTACACAATTTGGACGTGGTTCGTGCTTTAAAGTTTTACTTACAAGCTACTTCAGATTTTCATCAAACATTTACTTTGTTGTCTACTCTGGACAGAGGAGAGGTCAAAAGACTTCAGCAACCTCTCTTTCTTTTTGGTTAAAAGCATAATTCGTTTAGCTTATGAGACTGCTGGACAGCAGCCTCCTGAAGGGATTACAGCTCATTCTACTAGAGCTGTGGTTTTCACTCGGGCCTTTTTAAAATGAGCCTTTTGTTGAACAGATTTACAAGACGGCGTCTTGGTCTGCGCTTCATACTTTGCTTCTTCGGAGGCTATTTTTGGGAGAAAGGATTTTTTTTCAGGCAGTGGTACCTTCTGTTTAAGTACCTGCCTTGTCCCTCCCTTCATCCGTGTACTTTAGCTTTGGTATTGGTATCCCATAAGTAATGGATGATCCGTGGACTGGATACACTTAACAAGAGAAAACATAATTTATGCTTACCTGATAAATTTATTTCTCTTGTAGTGTATCCAGTCCACGGCCCGCCCTGTCATTTTAAGGCAGGTAATTTTTTCATTTGAACTACAGTCACCACTGCACCCTATGGTTTTTTCCTTTCTCTGCATGTTTTCGGTCGAATGACTAGATATGGCAGTTAGGGGAGGAGCTATATAGCAGCTCTGCTGTGGGTGAACTCTTGCAACTTCCTCTTGGGAAGGAGAATATCCCATAAGTAATGGATGATCCGTGGACTGGATACATTACAAGAGAAATAAATTATGTTTCTCTTGTTAAGTGTATCCAGTCCACGGATCATCCATTACTTGTGGGATATTCTCCTTCCCAACAGGAAGTTGCAAGAGTTCACCCACAGCAGAGCTGCTATATAGCTCCTCCCCTCACTGCCATATCTAGTCATTCTCTTGCAACTCTCAACTAAGATGGAGGTCGTAAGAGGACTGTGATGTTTTATACTTAGTTTATTTCTTCAATCAAAAGTTTGTTATTTTTAAATGGTACCGGAGTGTACTGTTTATCTCAGGCAGTATTTAGAAGAAGAATCTGCCTGCGTTTTCTATGATCTTAGCAGAAGTAACTAAGATCCTTTGCTGTTCTCACATATGGTAACTTCAGAGGGGGAATAGCGTGCAGGTTTTCCTGCAATAAGGTATGTGCAGTTAAAATATTTTTCTAGGGATGGAATTTGCTAGAAAATGCTGCTGATACCGAAGTAATGTAAGTAAAGCCTTAAATGCAGTGATAGCGACTGGTATCAGGCTTATTAATAGAGATACATACTCTTATAAAAGTGTATTTTAAAATGTTTGCTGGCATGTTTAATCGTTTTTTACATATGTTTGGTGATAAAACTTATTGGGGCCTAGTTTTTTCCACATGGCTGGCTTGAATTTTGCCTAGAAACAGTTCCCTGAGGCTTCCCACTGTTGTAATATGAGTGGGAGGGGCCTATTTTGGCGTTTTTTTGCACAGCAAAAATTACAGACACCGACATCCAGCTTCTTCCTGCATGATCCAGGACTTTTCTGGAGGGCTCAAAAGGCTTCAAAAGTCGTGTTGAGGGAGGTAAAAAGCCACAGTAGAGCTGCTGTTGTCATTTGTTATTCCGTTTTTGGTATTAAGGGGTTAATCATCCATTTGCAAGTGGGTGCAATGCTCTGCTAACTTATTGCATACACTGTAAAAATTTCGTTAGTGTAACTGCATTTTTTCATTGTTATTTCAAAATTTGGGAAAATTTGTGTTTCTTAAAGGCGCAGTAACGTTTTTTATATTGCTTGTAAACTTGTTTTAAAGTGTTTTCCAAGCTTGCTAGTCTCATTGCTAGTCTGTTTAAACATGTCTGACACAGAGGAACCTACTTGTTCATTATGTTTGAAAGCCATGGTGGAGCCCCATAGGAGAATGTGTACTAAATGTATTGATTTCACCTTAAACAGTAAAGATCAGTCTTTATCTATAAAAGAATTATCACCAGAGGGTTCTGTCGAGGGGGAAGTTATGCCGACTAACTCTCCCCGCGTGTCAGACCCTTCGCCTCCCGCTCAGGGGACGCACGCTAATATGGCACCAATTACATCAGGGACGCCCATAGCGATTACCTTGCAGGACATGGCTGCAATCATGAATAATACCCTGTCAGAGGTATTATCTAGATTGCCTGAATTAAGAGGCAAGCGCGATAGCTCTGGGGTTAGGAGAGATACAGAGCGAGCAAATTCTGTTAGAGCCATGTCTTATACTGTGTCACAGTATGCAGAACATGAGGACGGAGAGCTTCAGTCTGTGGGTGACATCTCTGACTCTGGGAAACCTGATTCAGAGATTTCTAATTTTAAATTTAAGCTTGAGAACCTCCGTGTATTGCTTGGGGAGGTATTAGCTGCTCTGAATGACTGTAACACAGTTGCAATTCCAGAGAAATTGTGTAGGCTGGATAGATACTATGCGGTGCCGGTGTGTACTGACGTTTTTCCTATACCTAAAAGGCTTACAGAAATTATTAGCAAGGAGTGGGATAGACCCGGTGTGCCATTTTCCCCACCTCCTATATTTAGAAAAATGTTTCCAATAGACTCCACTACACGGGACTTATGGCAGACGGTCCCTAAGGTGGAGGGAGCAGTTTCTACTTTAGCAAAGCGTACCACTATCCCGTTGAGGACAGTTGTGCTTTTTCAGATCCAATGGATAAAAAATTGGAGGGTTACCTTAAGAAAATGTTTATTCAACAAGGTTTTATTTTACAGCCCCTTGCATGCATTGCACCTGTCACTGCTGCAGCGGCATTCTGGTTTGAGACCCTGGAAGAGGCCATCCAGACATTCCATTGAATGAAATTGACAAGCTTAGAACGCTTAAGCTAGCTAACTCATTTGTTTCTGATGCCATTGTTCATTTGACTAAACTAACGACTAAGAATTCCGGATTCGCCATCCAGGGCGCTATGGCTTAAATCCTGGTCAGCTGACGTGACTTCAAAGTCTAAATTACTCAACATTCCTTTCAAGGGGCAGACCTTATTTGGGCCTGGCTTGAAGGAAATTATTGCTGACATTACTGGAACCAAGGGTCATACCCTTCCTCAGGACAGGGCCAAATCAAAGGCCAAACAGTCTAATTTTCGTGCCTTTCGAAATTTCAAGGCAGGAGCAGCATCAACTTCCTCCGCTTCAAAACAAGAGGGAACTGTTGCTCATTCCAGACAGGCCTGGAAACCTAACCAGCCCTGGAACAAGGGCAAGCAGGCCAGGAAGCCTGCTGCTGCCCCCAAGACAGCATGAAGGAACGGCCCCCTATCCGGAAACAGATCTAGTGGGGGGCAGACTTTCTCTCTTCGCCCAGCCGTGGGCAAGAGATGTTCAGGATCCCTGGGCGTTGGAGATCATATCTCAGGGATATCTTCTGGACTTCAAAGCTTCTCCTCCACAAGGGAGATTTCATCTTTCAAGGTTATCATCAAACCAGATAAAGAAAGAGGCATTCCTAAGCTGTGTGCAAGACCTCCTAGTAATGGGAGTGATCCATCCAGTTCCGCGGACGGAACAAGGACAGGGATTTTATTCAAATCTGTTTGTGGTTCCCAAGAAAGAGGGAACCTTCAGACCAATCTTGGATCTAAAGATCTTAAACAAATTCCTCAGAGTTCCATCATTCAAAATGGAAACTATTCGGACCATCCTACCCATGATCCAAGAGGGTCAGTACATGACCACAGTGGACTTAAAGGATGCCTACCTTCACATACCAATTCACAAAGATCATCATCGGTTCCTAAGGTTTGCCTTTCTAGACAGGCATTACCAATTTGTAGCTTTTCCCTTCGGGTTGGCCACTGCCCTGAGAATTTTTACAAAGGTTCTGGGCTCACTTCTGGCGGTTCTAAGACCGCGAGGCATAGCGGTGGCTCCGTATCTAGACGACATCCTGATACAGGCGTCAAGCTTTCAAATTGCCAAGTCTCATACAGAGATAGTTCTGGCATTTCTGAGGTCGCATGGGTGGAAAGTGAACGTGGAAAAGAGTTCTCTATCACCACTCACAAGAGTCTCCTTCCTAGGCAATGGACATAGTGCCATTTGCGCGCCTGCATCTCAGACCGCTGCAATTATGCATGCTAAGTCAGTGGAATGGGGATTACTCAGATTTGTCCCCTCTACTAAATCTGGATCAAGAGACCAGAGATTCTCTTCTCTGGTGGCTTTCTCGGGTCCATCTGTCCAAGGGTATGACCTTTCGCAGGCCAGATTGGACGATTGTAACAACAGATGCCAGCCTTCTAGGCTGGGGCGCAGTCTGGAACTCCCTGAAGGCTCAGGGATCGTGGACTCAGGAGGAGAAACTCCTCCCAATAAATATTCTGGAGTTAAGAGCAATATTCAATGCTCTTCTAGCTTGGCCTCAGTTAGCAACACTGAGGTTCATCAGATTTCAGTCGGACAACATCACGACTGTGGCTTACATCAACCATCAAGGGGGAACCAGGAGTTCCCTAGCGATGTCAGAAGTCTCAAAGAATTCGCTGGGCAGCGTCTCACTCTTGCCACCTGTCAGCGATCCACATCCCAGGCGTAGAGAACTGGGAGGCGGATTTTCTAAGTCGTCAGACTTTTCATCCGGGGGAGTGGGAACTCCATCCGGAGGTGTTTGCTCAACTGGTCCATCGTTGGGGCAAACCAGAACTGGATCTCATGGCGTCTCGCCATAACGCCAAGCTTCCTTGTTACGGATCCAGGTCCAGGGACCCGGGAGCAACGCTGATAGATGCTCTAGCAGCTCCTTGGTTCTTCAACCTGGCCTATGTGTTTCCACCATTTCCTCTGCTCCCTCGACTGATTGCCAAAATCAAACAGGAGAGAGCATCGGTGATTCTGATAGCGCCTGCGTGGCCACGCAGGACCTGGTATGCAGACCTAGTAGACATGTCATCTCTTCCACCATGGACTCTGCCTCTGAGGCAGGACCTTCTAATACAAGGTCCTTTCAATCATCCAAATCTACTTTCTCTGAGACTGACTGCATGGAGATTGAACGCTTGATTCTATCAAGGCGTGGCTTCTCCGAGTCAGTCATTGATACCTTAATACAGGCTCGGAAGCCTGTCACCAGGAAAATCTACCATAAGATATGGTGTAAATATCTTTATTGGTGTGAATCCAAGAGTTACTCATGGAGTAAGGTTAGGATTCCTAGGATATTGTCCTTTCTCCAAGAGGGTTTGGACAGAGGCTTATCAGCTAGTTCTTTAAAAGGACAGATCTCTGCTCTGTCTATTCTTTTGCACAAGCGTCTGGCAGAAGTTCCAGACGTCCAGGCATTTTGTCAGGCTTTGGTTAGGATTAAGCCTGTGTTTAAAACTGTTGCTCCCCCGTGGAGCTTAAACTTGGTTCTTAAAGTTCTTCAGGGAGTTCCGTTTGAACCCCTTCATTCCATTGATATTAAACTTTTATCTTGGAAAGTTCTGAGTTATCTGCCTAACATTGTGATTCTCCTTATCTGATTTTTCATTCAGACAAGGTAGTTCTGCGTACCAAACCTGGGTTTTTACCTAAGGTGGTTTCTAACAGGAATATCAATCAAGAGATTGTTGTTCCATCATTGTGTCCTAATCCTTCTTCAAAGAAGGAACGTCTTTTGCATAATCTGGACGTAGTCCGTGCCTTGAAGTTTTACTTACAGGCTACTAAAGATTTTCGTCAAACATCTGCCCTGTTTGTCGTTTACTCTGGACAGAGGAGAGGTCAAAAAGCTTCGGCAACCTCTCTCTCCTTTTGGCTTCGGAGCATAATACGCTTAGCCTATGAGACTGCTGGACAGCAGCCCCCTGAAAGGATTACAGCTCATTCTACTAGAGCTGTGGCTTCCACCTGGGCCTTTAAAAATGAGGCCTCTGTTGAACAGATTTGCAAGGCTGCGACTTGTTCTTCGCTTCACACCTTTTCAAAATTTTACAAATTTGACACTTTTGCTTCTTCGGAGGCTGTTTTTGGGAGAAAGGTTCTACAGGCAGTGGTTCCTTCCGTTTAAGTTCCTGCCTTGTCCCTCCCATCATCCGTGTACTTTAGCTTTGGTATTGGTATCCCACAAGTAATGGATGATCCGTGGACTGGATACACTTGACAAGAGAAAACATAATTTATGCTTACCTGATAAATTTATTTCTCTTGTAGTGTATCCAGTCCACGGCCCGCCCTGTCCTTTTAAGGCAGGTCTAAATTTTAATTAAACTACAGTCACCACTGCACCCTATGGTTTCTCCTTTCTCGTCTTGTTTCGGTCGAATGACTGGATATGGCAGTCAGGGGAGGAGCTATATAGCAGCACTGCTGTGGGTGATCCTCTTGCAACTTCCTGTTGGGAAGGAGAATATCCCACAAGTAATGGATGATCCTTGGACTGGATACACTACAAGAGAAATAAATTTAACAGGTAAGCATAAATTATGATTTTTTCTTCGTTCTCTTGCTATCTTTATTTGAATAAGAAGGCATCTAAGCTTTTTTTTGGGGGGGTTCAGCACTTTGGACAGCACTTTTTTTATTGGTTGATGAATGTATCCACCAATCAGCAAGGACAACCCAGGTTGTTCACCAAAAATGGGCCGGCATCTAAACTTACATTCTTGCATTTCAAAAAAAGATACCAAGAGAATGAAGGCAATTTGATAATATGAGTCAATTAGAAAGTTGCTTAAAATTTCATGCTCTATCTGAATCACGAAAGAAAAAATTTGGGTTTAGTGTCCCTTTAAGTATCACTTCCCTTCCCACAAACCCCAGTCATTCTCTTTGCCTCTAGTACAAGGAAGAGGTGAAGTAATGAGGTGTCCTGATTAAGATTCTTCTATCAAGATTTTTTTCTCTTCAGCAGGGTTGTGCTGGCTTTAAAGCAGTTAGGAAAACGCAGCAAAGCCAATTTTACAAGTTCCTAACATGTTGCTGCCCTGGTATAGAAAGCCTGAGTAAGCTTACTCTGTCTTTTTACACAGGTCTCTGTGAGGAGCGGCATCCTCTCAAACTTTGTAAGTTGCCTGACTGCCGGGTGGCTTGAATGCAGGTAAGTGCCTTTTGTTCTTCTGGGGCTAGAAGGCTGGCACTGGAGGGGTTAAAGGGCCCTCTGCTGTTAGTGGAACAAATCCTGAGGGATACTTAGGCAGTATGCAGGCACATTAACATGAGACTTGGAAACCAGGGGTTAATCTCCTTTATAGTAAGGAAGGGGTTAAGCCTTGTGGCTTAAATCTAATTAGATTTTTGTTTGAATTTTATCTGTATTTGGGCTTCCTCTAATACGGAGAGAGCGCATAGGACTCCATTTCTAAGGAACTGCATAGCTGGAAAAACATTGCCTTATGAGAAGCATTGTCGCTGAGTTGGGTATCCTATTCCGCTCATTTAGGACGCGGTGTGATAATAAACATTTAAGAGCCTTGTGCGTTAGGATTAAGCGCAATGTTTGCGTGCTTCATCTCCATGCCGTTTCAGTGATTCCTGCCTCCTTCCTCTCGAATAAGAGAAGCGCCATATTGGATTGCAGTTTTCGAGAGCTCCACCTCGTTCTCCGACCGAAAGCGGAGCAACATTTTCTTTTCCAAGCATTTGGATAGTGTTGTGAGGCAGTGTCAACCAGGTTTAGTTTCTTAGCTCCATAATCAGGTTCTCTTTGGTAATTATATAACGGAGCTTGTATTGACTCTTTAACTTTTGAGCTGAGTATCTATTTATAGCTCGTTGAGCTATGGCACTGCTGATTGAACATTTGGGTTTAAAATGTGCAAATTAAAGCGATGAAACACTGTCTCCTTTTATTTATCATCTTGCTTTCTGTGAATAACAAGGAAAAAGTGTTTGCATTGAACAAATGGAAATGATTTGTTGTTACTCTGATATGGTACTTAATTGCAATTTTTTAAATGTTTCATAGGTCTCATACATTTATCTTGTTTATCTTAGAGCCCTTCACATAAGCAAATAATATCATAATTCCTATTTAGATTTTTTTTTTTGCCAAAGATGGAACTGAGGACTGTTCCTAAGTTTGTTTTTGTTTGTTTGTTTTTTTTGTGTTTTTTTATGATCCAGCAAGTCTATATAATTTTAAAGTGACAGTCATTTTAAATCTTTGTAAATAATTATCTTCAAAATTATTTTAGCCTCATGTCTCCCTGGATGATGCTGTTCAGGTTAATGCCACAGCTTCTCCTCAAACGTCCCAAGTCCCTTTTTTATGGCGTCACATGCAGTTCCCTGCAGTTCCTCTCACTCTCTTGGAAGAGTTATATGTTTCAGATTTGCTGCCCAGGTGTCTTCTAGTATCTGTGGCATTATCTGTTTTTCCCTATATTAAAGGTAAATCATTAGAGGAAATTTAAGAAATCAGATAGTAAAGTTTCTGCTCCGCTTACTACTATACATATTGCTTTCCTTATAGCCTAATAAGGATGATAGTCGGTAGCCTTTGAGGGTTAAATCTCTGATTCGGATAGTATAATCCCTTCATCTGGTGCTGTAGTATTTTTACTCAGTCAAGCCTGTACACCCTTTAGTGTTATTTAGGAGGGGTTGGCTTCAGGTAGACTGCAACTCTTTGGTCGTCACTCCTCAAGATTCTAGTAATTTTTATATACACTAGCTTTCATTGGTAAAGATTTCTCCTGTGGTCGATTATGCTAAGAGAATTTCTCAGGTATGGGAGAAGTCAAGGATTCCTTTTCCCCATCTGCTATCTGCATTAAACTGTCTCCTTTTATTTATCAGCATGGTACTTAAAGTTGTAGGAGCCTCTATTATTCAGATAAAGATAGATGCTCCTTCAGGATGGAGACCTTTAGGGACATGTGCGGCATCCTTTGGTACGACGCCTGGTCTGATTCCAGTGAAAGGCCAATTTTTTTCTTTCTGTCGCTAATGTTGTCTTTCGTTAAAGAAACACTCTGCTAAATCTCATTCAGCAGGTAGGGTTTACCCCGAGCCAGGATCGTGTTCTATGGGGGGGGGGGGGGGCAATCTTTCTCAGTTTTTGTATTGCCTGGCTACAAAAGGTCCTAAATCTCTGAAGGGGCCGATGATATAGCATTTCAGGGTTTCGATTTGGAATTCAACCCCTTCCTCCCAGGGGCAACTTTTATTTCTTAGGATTATCTGTAGTCAGATAATAAGAGACGCGTTTGTGTAATGTGTTTCAGGGTCTTCCACCCTGGGAGTGATGTTCCAGTTCTGGAACAGGGATTGCTTATTTTCCATTCTGTGCATGGTTACAGAGGGAACTTTGTGGCCCACTTTAGAACTAAAACTGTTTCTTTGAGTACTGTCCTTCCAGATGGAGACTATTCACTCCATTCTTCCTTGGTGCAGAGGGTCAGTGTATAATGACCTTAGACCTAAAGGATGCGGACTCTCAAGTTCCCATTAAAGGGTTCTTAGAATATTTCTTTCTGACCAAACTTTTTCAGTTTGTGGTTCAACAATGGCTTTGCCCCAGCTTCCTGAGTTTTCTAACAATGGCTCTGGGATTGCAGTGGCGGCCTGCCTGTCTGACTTTTTGATTAGGCACCATCTTTCCTCGAGCAAAATCTCATTCCGAGGTTTATTTTATCTTGTTCACATTTGGAAGTGGAGCTGGGAAAGAATTCCCTTATCTCAGCTACAGAGAGGGACTATAATTAGGCATGCTTTGTCAGAGAAATGGGGATTATTCGGATGTCTTTGGGAATAGATCTAGACGACAAGAGTCTCTTCCCGTGGTGGTTTTTCAGGAATCTCGGTCTCAACACTCATGTTTCGAGGACTTTCCTGGGCACTTGCGATTGTGAACTTCAGCTTGCTGGGCTGGGAGGACTCAGAGTCGCTGAAGGCGCAGGGACGTTGATTCCGTGAGACTACTCTTCCTTTCATCATTTGGGAATTGTGAGAGAGTTACAATGATCTAAATTTTTGCCCTCAGGGTCCAAGCCCAGTTTAGCGGGTTCTTATCTGAGCAGCGCCTTAAGACATTAGTCTTAGTGGCTTATATCATTTTCTTTCTGAGTTCCTTTGTCATGTAGGGTTTCAAACTTTTTCGGTGGACAGGTGCTCACAGTTTCTGTCTATCGGCCATCCACTTTTTTGAAGTGGACATGTGGGAAGAGGTGTTTCTGTTCGATCGGGCTCCCCATCTCGGGGAGTGGGACCTCTATCCGGAGGTGTTCTTCAGGTACATTTCCAATTGGGGCTTACCAGAATTGGTTCTGAAGTTTCCTATTTTGGTCGAGGTCAAGAGATCTTCATGCCTTTCTGATAGATATTCTGGCAGTTCTTTGGAACTTCAGGTGGACTTACCCTTTTTCTAAGGTTATTCTCCTTCCATGAGTCTTCGTTTAGCTCAAGAGGGAGAGAGTATTGTTTTTTCTTCTTGCTCCTGCGGGACATCGCAAGATCTGTAGGCGGATTTAGTGGGGATGTCGTTTCGAATAGTCATCCAAAATTTTTCGTTCTTTGAAGCTGACGACTTGAATGTTTGTATCTTAAAGGACCAGTAAACACTGTAGATTTGCATAATCAACAAATGCAAGATAACAAAACAATACAAAAACATTTACTCTAAATTTCAAATAAGTAGTAGAGTCTTTTCTAACACATTTCAAAGTTATGTATATTTCCACTCTCCCTGTACCATGTGATAGCAATCAGCCAATCACAAATGCATATACGTATAGTCTGAGTTCTTGCACATGCTCAGTAGGAGCTGGTGACTCAAAAAAAGTGTAATTATAAAAGACTGTGCACATTTTTTTTAATGGAAGTAAATTGGAAAGCTGTTTAAAATTACATGCTGTATCTGAATCATGAAAATTTTATAAAACCTGAGTGTCCCTTTAATATAGCCGAACAAGGCCTATGGCTGAGCTCTGTAGCAACTCAAGGGGTTGCAGGTTCTTCCCCAGCGAGGTCCACTCAACCTTTCATCCTTCTGAGGTTGATAAAATGAGCAGCGCCTTGAGACCCTTGTGGGTGATTGGCCGCGCTTGCAAGTACCCAATACATTCATACTTTTGTACTAAGTAATCTCTGAAGCACATTTTAAGGAGTTATCTCTTAGTACCCTCAAGGGTCTGATTCCGGCTAATTCCATTAGGCGGATGGTGTCCTACGATGGCTTAGTGGTAAGCTTTGCTGCTTTATAAGCTGAGTGTCAAGAGTTCAAATCCAGCTGTGGCTATGTACTCTTCTTACCCTAGCATCTGGCGGATGGGCCGGATGTGCAATCCTTATCAGGTCCTGGTCAGTATCAGGCCTGTTTTAAACCTGTTACTCTCCTTGGAATCTTAACCTTGTTCTTAAAGTTCTTCAGCAGGCTCCGTTTGAGCTTATGCATTCCTTAGATATTAAGTTGTTATCTTGGAAAGTTTTGTTTCTTGTTGCAATTTCGTCTGCTCCTAGAATCTCAGAGCTCTCGGCGTTGCAGTATGAATCTCCTTACCTTATTTTTCATTCGGATAAGGTAGTTCTGCATACTAAGTTAGGGTTTCTCCCTAAGGTGGTTTTGGATAGGAACATTAATCAAGAAATCGTTGTTCCTTCTTTGTGTCCTAACGTCTGCTGCACAACCTAGACGTGCGTGCGTTGAATTACGATCTACAGGCGACTTAGGATTTTCACCAGTCTTCTGCTCTGTTTGTTGTTTTCTCTGGGAAACGTAAGGGTCAGATAGCTACGGCCATTTCTCTTTCTTTGTGGCTGAAGAGCATAATCGCTTGGCCTATGAGACTGCTGGACGCAGCCTCCTGAGAGTGTCATGGCTCATTCTACAAGGGCTGTTTCCTCTTCCTGGGCATACAAAAATGAAGCTTCTGTAGAACAGATTTGCAAGGCTGCAACTTGGTGCTCTCTACACACTTTTTCAAAATTCTATAAATTTGATACTTTTGCCTCGGTTGAGGTTTCTTTTAGGAGAAAGGTTCTTCAAGCAGTGGTGCCTTCCGTTTAGGCTCCCTGTCTTGTCCCTCCCTTATCATCTGTGTCCTCTACCTTGGGTATTGATTCCCAATAGTAATTAGAGATGATCCGTGGACTCACTGTGTCATTAGAAAGAAAACAAAATTTATGCTTACCTGATAAACGTATTTCTTTCTTGACACTGAGTCCACGGCCCGCCCTGTTTATTTAGACAGGTTTTGGTGTTGTAAACCTCAGGCACCTCTGTACCTTGTGCTATTTCATTTCTCTCCTTTTCCTTCGGTCTAATGACTGGGGTTTGTGGGAAGGGAAGTTATACTTAACAGCTCTGCTGTGGTGTTCTTTGCCGCCTCCTGCTGGCCAGGAGTGATATTCCCAAAAGTAATTAGATGATCCATGGACTCACCGTGTCAAGAAATAAATACATTTATCAGGTAAGCATAAATTTTGTTTTTATCAACCTGATCAAACTCACACCACTATTGTTTACTGACTGCTCTCTGTATTTATCCCCCTTAATTATAGCAGGTGGTCGCACACACAACTACATTACTGACCGAGTCCCCCACACCAAAATTAAACCCCAATCACTGCTGATGTGATTAATATTATTAAATCTTAAAGGGACACGTAAGTCAAAATAAACATTTATGACTCGGTTAGAGCATGCAGTTTTAAGATACTTTCCAATTTGCTTCCATTATCAAATTTTGCAGTCTTTTTATATTCACACTTTTTGGGAAACAAGATCTTACTGAGCATGTGCACAAGCTCACAGGGTGTACTAGTCTGTGATTGGCTGATGTCTGTCACATGATACAGGGGGTCGAAAAAATGAGGGAAAAAATTAATTTGTCCAAAAAAATCTACCGCTTATTTAAAATTCATAGTAAGTTTTATTGCAGTCTTTTTATTATGTACTTGTTAATTATGCAATTCTACTGCATTGAGTGGTCCTTTAAATGTGACCCTCTGCCAGCACAATACCATACTGAACCCCCCCCCACCACACACACACACACACACGGGTGTCCTCCACCACCACCTAACACCCCTCAACACAATTGCAATTTTTTTTGCTCTTAAAATGTAACATTGGTCTTGGTCCTCAGGGATGTCACAGTTGTGACATTCCATCTCCATTAATTGTGGCTTGTGTAGAATCTAACCTTAAATTTGTCAAATCTCTACCACTAGCAGAAACATCTT
Source organism: Bombina bombina (assembly GCF_027579735.1). Taxonomy (NCBI): domain Eukaryota; kingdom Metazoa; phylum Chordata; class Amphibia; order Anura; family Bombinatoridae; genus Bombina; species Bombina bombina. The sequence goes on from NC_069501.1 coordinate 986,218,095, forward strand.
ACTTGCTGTATAGAACCTAATAGGTGCCATCTTTTCTCTAGTACTGATATCTGCCATGTAGGATGAGTTGACTGCGTGGTATTCTGTTAAATACAGTTTGTGACATATATCTGCATTTGCAACTACAAAGAGAGATGTTTGCCCATGTCATTTTGATTATTTTGTGTTCCTTTACCACATTATTTGTGATTAATCTTGGCTATTAAATATGTGTGTGACCATTTATTTCTCGACAGCAGGTCACACCCCAGCCTTGGCCTGTGCTCCGAACAAGGATGTAGCGGACTGCCTGGCACTTATCCTCTCCACCATGAAGCCTTTCCCACCAAAAGACGCCATCCTCCCCTTCAGCTTCAACCTTCTGAAGAACTGCAGCATTGCTGCTAAAACTGCCCTTCCCAATGGTGGCAGTTGTCCATATACCAAGGATCGGCATGGCTCTATTACCATGGACAGTTGCTACTCTGAGTAGCATCTGCCGCACTGCGGTTGACCCAAAACCTTACTTTAATTTATTTAGGATAATAATTTTAGGGCACTTTAAAGGAGAACAAGACACACCGAGGCCTGAGCTGCTATTAGGGGCTTTGCTCCAGTGTTTTCCTTTTTTATTTAAGCTGCTGTGGGCTGCACTGAAGCTTCTGTAGTATTAAAAGTTCTTTGTATATGGGAGGATGAGATGGAAATGTGTTTTGTAGCGAAGAGAAGCCACTTCCCTTGCTGCTTTGAGTTGGGTACCCTTACATGATGCTTTCACAATATGTCTTGTAGGAAGGAAGAGAGGGGGATGCAGCTTTAAATGTGTGAAGTTCATCCTGTGCAATTCTGTATTTGCTGCTCTATGGCCCTGAAAGCCATTACAATTTGAAGGGTCATCTGGCCTTAATATGTTTCTTGGGCAGCTTTCACATTCTTTTCTGGTTGGCAGGAACAAATATGTAGGCAGCAGCTTGGCCTTCTCATTTCCTCTCCATACATGTAGCACTCATATCCACACAGTATCTAGTTTCTATTGGTGCCCTACAATGATCTTGCAAATGCCAGGCATAAAAAAAGTATGTTCTCAACTAAAAAATAAAAATGGCTCAGCAAGCCTTCTAATATTTGTCCATGCAACATTCCCATGGTGCACTGCTGCAACATACCCCACCAGCTAGGCACTTTAGTGATTATTTGTTTCTAGTGCTTTAGTCATTCTTTTTCTGTCTGTCCATCACCCATATTTCTGCTAGATGGTACCAACCATGCGATCAGTATTTTAAGTATTTGTGCTTATCCTAACACAGTTGTGAATGGATATTTCCCTATCTTCTGGGATTCAGACTATTGCAGTCTCTTTCATTTTCAAAGTATAATTTGCACTTGATTTCATTTTTCAGTCTCATTTCCATTTCTGGGTATATATTTGTATGTGCATATGTTATAGTGTATGAATTTCAGAAGTTTACGTTCTCTCATAAGTATTTAGATGTATGAATGGTGCTTTTATGCATTTATTTGCCCTACTTATAGTCAACTAGTTTTATTTGTGTGTGTGTGTGTATGTGTATATATATATATATATATATGTATATATATATATATATATATATATCAGTGTATAACTCAGTTTATAAGACAGCGTCTCACCCAAATGTAAAACTTTCTTTTTAGTGCACAAAGGCAATAAGTGAAGGAAGTTCATTATATTCAAGCCATTATGACTGTTACTAAGGCCTTTTAGAGCAAAGTTAACATTTTCTTTGATACCTGTCTTTGTTTAAACTTCGGCACAATGTCTATAAGCATGTCATCTTACATGATACATAGTTTCACTTACGCGCTCACTAGTTTTTAAAATCATGAGATTTTTATTGTTTTATTGAAATAAGCAGAAAAGTTGACAAATTTAAATTTGTAAATATGGAAACAAGGGTATTGTATTAAAATAAATTGCTTTTTTTAATAAGGAAGAATGAGGGCTTTTAAAAAAAAAAAAAAAATGTTAATATTGAACATACCCATTCATGATCAGTGAAATGTTGATTTTATAGGGAAGTTATAGGTAATGCCACTATTGTTTTTGGTACATCACTAAGGACTAATCATAGAAATTTTATTTTGTCAGTGCAGGTGCAGGTACAGGTTATGTTGTGCTAAGTAGATTTTAGCTAAATTTTAATATTAAATAATGACTCAAGGACAGAGGGTAAAAGATCATTTGAGCTTAAATGTAACTAAATCAAACTGACGCAAAGACATAGAAGATAAAACGAACAGAAAAGTTAAACATTTTATCATTACATTTTGTTTCGTACTATTTAACGACTTACAGGGATAGGCAAAAGTACTGATACATTTCAACAGGTTAACACACACATACATGGACACTACTTACGCACTACTTCTTTTTAATCTGGCTTAATTCACAATAGAGCTTTTCAAAAATGTTATTAGATTATGTCTTTGGATATTTAAATACAAACAGAAATAAGAGATTAAAAGAACATAATGTCATAGATAAATTTTCTACGGTTATTTGGCCCCAATATATTGTCTGCAACTTCTCGTTACATTTTTTTTAATTTTTTGGTCAGAAATATATTCTTGAAAGCAGTGCTTTTTTCATATCCTTGAACAGATTTGTTAACCAGCTTTAGGCTCTGCACTTGCCCAGTATATAGTAGTTATGAGTAAAAATTGCATTAATGGCACTTAGACACATTTTCTTGCTTCTACGAAGGTTGAAAGCATGAGCATGGGAAAGGTGCTGGTTTTTGGGGTTATTTTTTCTTTTCTTTTGTATCTACAGATATTTTATTGCTAACAGATGGCCCTATTAAAGAATGCCCCTTAAATAATGTTATTTAGCACTTCCCTTTGGATGGTTGGCTTATAGTGGAGAATCAGATCTCATTTTTATTTAGTGGTGTATGAGAGCAATAAATATTGTTTTCACACAGGGGATGGTCTGCTACTTATCTTCAAAAATGTAGACCCTCATATTGGTTAAGGCTTTAATTCTCATACAAAGTATTAATTAAGCAATTCCCCACACTTACAAGTTCTTAAAGTTCTCATCAGAAACACTGACATGTAGGAAACCATATTGCATTCTTTTTCATTTTGCAGCAGAGGCTTTAGTTAGGATTTAGGATTAAATTGCAGCATATGAAGAAAGTCTAACTTCTTGAAGTCAGATTTTGCACTAAATGTTTTTTTTCCGTACCTTCCGTTTTGTTGTGAGAAATAATTTACTGGCAGTAAAATGATAACATGAACTTCCTTCTTTTTCGTTTTCTTGTTAAGAGTTTAATATGGAGTTGCTGCTTTGTTTACATTTGTGTCTTCAAGGAGGAAATAGTGACCGAATTAGACAGAATTACACTGGTTCTATCCTAGTATAATGTTATTTATAGAGCGGGGCTCTTTATTTTACCTTGCACCTATGGGCATAGGCCAGTGCTAGTCTTGGGGCTGGGAACTAATTTCTTAACATTGAAAGGGAATCTGCCACTTTAAATAGGGCTGCTTTTATGTTTGTCAAATTAGAGATTTTCCATTATGGAAAGCTTTTTAGATACATACGTTGAAAGCAGGGCTTCTTTATGCTTAGAAACAAATTCCCCAAGCTATAAGCTTCTAGCCCTCCCCTGTACAGCCGCCCTGCCTTGAACCACTTTGACAGTGGTTTGTGAAACATATTCCAAACTCTAAGGTGCAGTGCAAGTTGCATAAATATATTCACTGAGTGACATAACTATTTATAACTGCTGCTGTAGAAAAATTAAACTAACAAGATTGAAGTTACTAAAATTTGAACTTTGAAAATGATTTAGCCACAATATCGCACAATACAGTGCATTTAATGAAAACTCATTCGCATTTTCATGATAGGTACAATTAAATGTTTCTGCTAACTTGACCTCTATATTATTATTATTATTATTATTATTATTATTATTATTGTGCCTGTCAAAGAAGAATTACATTCAGCCCATTCATATGTTCCTTTATTTTTATTTATTTTAGGGGTTTTTCTTGTTTTTTTTGCTTGGGGTGATATGCACTATTTCTGATCTAACCTAAGCATTTACATATAACTTAATATTTACTAAATACATATTGAATGAATTGCATTTTTTATTTTGCTATGACAAAATTTGTGAGGGGAGATCCTTTTTACCATTAAAGTAAAATACTTGTGGCAGTTGCAAGGACTAGATGTGTTTTCCTTTTTCAAAATACTAGAAGTGTGCGTGATTTTATTTGAAAACAAAAAAAAAAAAACCATAATAATTTCCCCTATTGTGAATGCAAGTGTTACGTTATTCTGTCAACATGAATTACCTCAGTTTGCAGTTAGTGTTAAAACTTGAATGATTTGCTAGTGTTCTGCCGGAGCTCTTGGAGCAAGTCAGCAGGCCAGTTGCATGATTATAAATATCTTTTATTTACTAATCTGCACTATTTTATTTCCCCTCTTGAATATTTTACTTGTGTGCCTTCTTATAATGTAGCATAATCAGTACTTTTTTGTTTGTTTGTTTTGTAGAGGGGAAGGAGTTGTAGTAGGGGGAGAATGTGTGTGGAATGAGATGTCTGTACATTCGATCTGCCTCCAGTAATAATGAGTATAATGTCTTCTTACATTTCAAGATTCTATTTCTGACATGTATCTCTAAAGGAGCTGTATGGTATTGAAAAGGGCTAAGTTTATTCGATAAGGATGATCATTTTTATGGCTGAAGACACTAGTTTTAACCATATTTTAAAAATGTTGAGCTCTTTATTAAGGTTTTCTACAATCCAGAAACTTTAACTGGAGGTGCCACCATATTTATATCAATGTGTAGCTGAGGTTGAAGAAATATCACTGTTTAACACAAGATGTTAAGAGCTACAAAACCTAAATTGTATTAAGCCAAATGTAGATCCAGCAGACTTCACTGAAACACTTTCTTCCTAGCATCTACCCATATACAATAATTTAGCCCCTCTCAATCCCATGGTGCTGTATGTTAAACCATTTCACAAACATTTCATTCTACACTGTGACAAGATAGGGCAGATGCAGTGTTAATTGATGCGTATCTGTCTTGTCGTTGCACAGACAAGCTTACATTTTCCTTCTTGTTTTGCGTGGTGAGAATATGAGACAATCAAAGTTCTGTGAATAAAGGGCTGTTAGCAGATTTGCTTCTCTGGCCTGGCTGTGCTAAATTCTTATCTGCCCTTTCTCTGGTGGGGGCATATTGCAGCAATATTGCACCTCCACATCCATATTCCAGTTAACGTGCAGCTCTGCCTCGTCTTGTTCTCCTTTAATGATTATATGATGTGCATTTGCAGCACAGCTTGACAATTCTAAGTAATAATTTGTGAGTGTTTATTTTTCGGGGGGCCAGTCATGGGATAAGCAGAAGATGCATTATTTTTGCTATCCGAGATGTTGTTTCTGGTTCTCTGAGTGCGTTGTTTACAGGGCTGTTCTGAAACTTCCATTCCTATCCCTCCCATCATACCTACCTCCAAACCGTGCAGCCATTTTCCTTGAGTATTATTTATTCTCTGGAAAGCTGACTGGGTCATTTTTTTAGCCCTTGCAATTTTGTTATTTCACACAGTAACATGTTATGCCAAAGTACCCCCTTTTTATTTTCAATCCCCATTTTGTTTAAACTAAACTTGACGACAACCTGGTAAATGTAATTTGGATGCCTGTGATATCATTTTTGCATCCTATTCTGGACCTCTGATCTATCTCCTTCAATGGAAGTTTCTTTCAGCTCCTAATGCAAAGCACTTGCTTCATTGATAAGCACTTTTTCATAACTCTCACTGCTGATGGTGTCTGCAGCACATTGCAGTAACAATGTTGCCAAAGACCGCACAGCAGTAAAGGGTTAAGGCATGTAAGGGTCTGATTTCCCTTAAGAACACGTGGCAAAGGAGGAATGGGGAGGACAAAGGAGCAAAAGCGGATGTATCATCCTGTTGTGCTCACTCCTGGAAGAGTGGAAGAGACAAAACTAATGGTAGCAGGTCTTGTTTTAAAGCAAATGTAAAGGGACTTAAGGAAGAAAAAAAAACTATAAAAGAAAAAAAAAATGAAACAGCACAAATACATTTCACATACAGGTTTACTTGCACTGCCACTGTTTAATAGAAGGAGCTGTGCCCATGTGGATAGCTAATGTGAGCCATATTGCTGAATGTATCCTCTGACATAATTAACCAAGATATTAAAGTAAATGTAAAAATTGTTGCCAGTTCTTGGTTGCCTAATGGCTGATTGCCATTAATTCAGAGAAAAAGGCTTTCAGGGCCAACTTCTCACTTTCCCCTCCTCTAAACTTCTTTTTGGATTTTGCAGCTTCTTTATCACTAAGCACTAATGGCAGGTTCCTTCAATATCTTGCCAAGCAAACCCTCAGATATAATATTATGGGTACATGCATGCATAATAAAGAAGAAATGCTTTGGTCTCCTTTTTTAAACATATTGTTTGCCAATAGATTCGACTTCTCCTTATCTCAAGTTAACTGTAGATGAAACCATTTTTTTTTTTTTTTTTTTTTTATTCCCAAATTGGACCAAAGTAGAAACCAACTGTTAATGGGGGAGCTGTCTTTACATTTTAACAAAATAAATACTGGTTTCTGACTGTTGTCTAGATTAACCAAGTATTTAGACTTTTGTCAATGCAGTGTATGTTCAAATGAACAGTGTTTGCACAAGAGAAAGTACCTATAGCACTTGGTAAAGCTAGCTGTTAATGCTATTTTGAGCCTCAAAAGCCTTGACACCACTAGCAGACAAAATATTGACTAAGCTTCAATATTCTTAATTTTCAAGAAAATTACTAGTTTTTTTTAATTTTATTTAGGGCCTTCACCTGTTTTTAGTGAAAATTCTCCCAAATAAAATTAAGACATAAAAGCAAGTGTAACAACTAGGGCTCTATGGTTCCTCTTTAATTAAAAACTTTTAACTACTATGTCCCAAATTCATAATTTAAGTTTGGATGCATTTATTTATATAAAAAAAAAAAAATGAAATTCAGTGCTCTGTATCTTAATATCACAGTGGTTTACACAGTTTTTATTAGTTCCAAACATTCATCCAAAATTCTAGAGCGTTATATCACCTTCTTGAGTTCTTGAAGTCAGGAAGAACATGATTATAATAATGATCTAATGATTTGTTTTTATTACCTAAAGGTACACTTTACAATTAAATTTCTATAATTCTACAAAATGAATTTGGGACACAGTTGTTTCCCTTTAAAGAACATTGGTCATCACCTTAAATCTGATGTTATATAATGGACAGGTAAAAAACAACTGGACATGTCACAACATTTTTATATTAGTTTGTTTTAAAATGGTTTTATTACCATGTATATGTTTGCACACAGACACACATCTCCTACTCGTATACAGGTGTGTATATTTTCTTTCTTCTTCTCTGCCTCTCTATTTATATTAACAAAAAAAACTTAGTGAGGTGATTTTTTTTTTAATACTTCCCTTGGATCCACGGTACCTTATGAATTTGACTGTGAGCAGAGTCCTAAATATTGATAAGCCGGCTATGATCCAGATAAAATGCTAAGATTGGAAAACTGTCTTTTTAAAATTATTTTATTAAAAGGCTTAATTTATCCAAAAATGGGTTATGTTTAATGCCTTAAACAATTTATTGTATTATTTATTTATATATTTTTTTTATTTTCTTCAAGCATTTTTACTTGTACGTTTGGTCAAAATTCTCAGCTTGTGACCAAACTATTTACCCCAGCCTGCGTACCTGCGTACTTATTCTCACCAACTCACATGATTTAAGCAGGCAGACGTATCAATTGCATAGAAACAGCACACATATCGGTTGTTATTCTCTTGCTAATTTAAAATAAACGTTAATATACTGACAGCAAAAATACCTCTAAAGGGATAATTCCCCAATAATTCTTAGCACTGCAGTTTTTAATTATTTTACATACCTGTGTATGTATGCATATATATACGTATATGTATATATTTGTGTGTGTGTATATATGTATGTATGTGTGTGTGTATATATATATATATATGTGTGTGTGTGTATATATATATATATATATATATATATGTGTGTGTGTGTGTATATATATATACACAAACACATCCCTAATTAACCACAACACAGAAAATACCTAACAATCAGAATTTCCAAAAGGGGTGTGCCCCAGGACAATGTTACTCTTAAATGTTTTTAAATATATAACATTCCTTTAATGTCCCTTTTAAGTTAGAACAAATATTAAAGGTGACTGAGTCCCTTTTAAAGGAATTTCACAGATTGTGTCTCAAGATAATGTTTAAAGGGCCATAATACCCAAATGTTTAAACACTTGAAAGTGATGCAGCATAGCTGTAAAAAGCTGATTAGAAAATATCACCTGAACATCTCTATGTAAAAAAGAAAGATATTTTACCTCAAAAGTTCCTCAGTAGCCACCTCCCATTGTAAAGGATTTCTAAGCAGCATTTTAGTGTGTTTGTCCTGGGACATCTGAAGGGACTAGCATCGTGCACTCTCATATTATTTCACCAATCAGGTAAAGGAAGCTTACTATGAAATCTCATGAGAGTTAAGTCAAATCTCATGAGATCACAGTAAGAGTTCATGACCTCAGCACTGCTGATGCTGATTGGCTGCTGTTCATTTCTTCATTTTTTTAAATTTGTTTACCTGCAGCTGGGAGCAGCTGAGTATAACTTTTTACACAGAACTTACTCTGCTGAGCTGAGGAAATTGTGAGGTAAAATATCTTCCTTTCTTACATAGAGATGCTCAGGTGATATTTTCCTGTCAGCTTTTTACACTTATACTGCATCAGTTTCAAGTGATTTAGCATGTGAGTATTATGTCCCTTTAAATGTATTCTAAATTAATGGTCTGCCTAGTTCCTGACACTTACTGTAATTTCTGAGCACAAAGCTAATCCTAAAAAGCAATAGACCATCCTTATCTGTAGTTTTTCATCCACTTGCCATTCCTTACTTGGTATTTCCTGTCCAAGAAAGATTTTGCTACTCAGAGAGCATACCTGGTGGCAAGATCTTCAGATAAATTAAACCAATGCTGTTTTAATTAAACAAATGACCCATCTGTTCCCCTTTAAGATTTTTGGTGATTGCCGTGCCTTTAAAGGTAATAAAAAGTTATTATTGAATCTAAAGGATTAATTATTTTTTAAAAAAAATACAAAGGTTTGAATTCGAACCCTTAACCATTAAAATGCATATCCTTAATACGCTTAAGAGCAGAAAAAATTAATGTGATAATGTAAGAGATGCTTTATATGCTATTTAATTTGTTCTAATTTGTGTGTTTCACTTTTTAGCAATTAACACTTTTGAATAGTAGAAAATATGTACAAATGATAATGTTTTTTTGAACAGACCTGAAGCTGCAAAACTAGGGATGAGGCAATAGTAGTGTTTTTTTAGTATAGTGTCTGACATAATTATGCCCCCCCCCAAAAAAAAAAAAGTATGCATGAATAGACACCAAAAACAAGAGAGTTTGTAGACTTCAAATATATCTTGTACATTCTAAGATGACTTCAGGTTTATTTATATTTGTTTTTTTCCTCTGATCCTTAAGAATTCTGGGCATTTAAGTTTTGATCGCTAAAGGATTGTTGTGATTATTGTACAGATATTATCTCCCGCTTTTTTTTGTGTATATGTAAGATGAAGTTACGTAATAGTGTGACAGTGTTCAGTTGGCATTAACACATAAGCTTCCATCCATTAAGTGCATTAGCAAAACATATGGGCAGTTTGGCACTTTCTCAGTATTGAGTAACCCACAACATATCATGCTAAAGGAGATAGAAAGTATTTGAATATAAACCAAAGTAAAACACAGAGCTGTTCTTACTTGTATAATGATTGTTTCTATTTCATTCTGTAAACTTCTTTTTATGTTGTTTAACTTCGTTTTCAGTTGTAACAGCCAATAATAGACAGCCTTATTAGAGACTGGTCTAATCAATTGTATTTCTTCTACTCACTACCAGTGTAGAGTGGTTAGAACCTAGTTTATTCCCTAGCTTCTCATTTACATACCTAAAACAGCCTAATTTGGTTGGTTTAATTGACCAATGTGGGAGGAAGCACAATATAACGGACTGTTTTATCCAGGATAGAGTTACTTTTTGCCCAGATGTTTTTTGAATTAGATGTATAGTATCTCCAGCAGTGAGAGGTTTACACTGTCCTACTTTCTACCTCCATTCTGTCCCTGATTGCCACCTTTGTGTATTTGCACATGACCTCTTGTGACAAGTCCGGCATTTGTTCTTGTTGCATGTGGCAATAAAGTCATTATGACACTGCATTTCAATCGTATAATAATTGGGTCACTTAGCTCATATAAACCCAACTCTTTAAAAGAGAAAGTTACACCAAGATCTAGCCTTTAATAATTATGTGTATATTTAATTTCCCTGTCTGTAAATGCTGCACTCGTCATAACCAAGTTATGAGTCAGTCTCGTCCCATTGCAGGGCCTGAGGTTAAAGCAACAGACCTCATTCTCATCAGTCAGGTTTGACAACAGTGAATTATCTGTAATGTTACCCTAGATAAGGCCTCCTCTCTTGTAGTCCTTATGTCTATTTTTTGTAAAATTGTTAACGGCTTTACAGCACCTTCACAAAACTAACAGCAATTTAGTGCTTCCAACCTGTTCTATAGTGTATGCCAACCGCAGCATGGCCACTGCCCCATGCAAATCAAACTCCATTGCAATGGTGCAGTTAGCTTCCTGGTCTAGTGGTGACTGAGCTTCCTGATCTGTGACGCTTGTGAACCTGCTTTTCTAAATTTCTTCCAATACGTAAGGAAAATAAGCCTTATTTATAACTACTACTTCAGCTGTTAATAGTAAACCAATAGTAAGGGAAGCATGTATGTTTGAGAGCCTTTGTTTTTTTTTTTTTTAATCCCATATTCTAATCCTAAAGCCTAGAAATTTGGTTTAAAGTTCAAAAGTTTGGTATTTAATGGTTCATTTGTTAATATAAACCTTGAGATATAAGGTTACATACGCACAAACAAATGCATTCACTTATTCTTACCCTTAAATGAATTGTAAGTATACTGCTTTCACACTCCATTCTTGATTAACACAATTTTATAAACAATAGCTCGAGTATTGCAAAAGAAAAGCACTGCAGGGTTTTAGTTCACCTGAGACCATCTCATCTTAGACATCTGTAGGAAAAGTACTCAGGGAAGTTTATAGGCAGAGAGTTGAATTCCTTGGAGCCTTGCGTGCCAGTGGCATTGATGCATTCCCATTATCTCAATATTAAATCCTAAAATGAAAGGAAAATGTCTGCAATTTTTCATACCACCACATAAGTGAAACAACACTTAAGGGTACATATTACCTTTTTTGTTAAATTATGTTTATATTTGTTAAATCATGTTTGATGAGCAACATTCAAAACTATGCACCATTTTATTTCAGATATTTACTTGACTTGTAATAAAAAAAAGTGTAATTGTTATATACATATCTGATTTAAACCACAGAGGCACTCCTTATTGGTTAATAGAATAGATTTAAAAATAAAAAACTTCTATGGTCTCCACATAAATTGCTCTGAAGTCACAATGCCTTTAATTTGTCATAATTTATAGTGGGGTGGAATTTGATATTTTAGTGTCCGTCGTTGAATTAAGCCAATCTAGCAAAAGGTAAACTATATTACAATGTGTGTTTTTCCATATTGTCAAAGATTGCAGAGTAGGTTCTGATAGGAAAACTGCATGCAATATTTGCTATACTGATTTATTAATTATAGATTTTCGTGTTCTAAGATCGCTCTATTGGATTAGTCCAGTAAGAGTGAATCAGAATATTTAGAAATTCCTTGTTGCCAAATAAAAGGGAACAATTTATCAGAATATCGTTAGTTGTGTTAGTGCTTCTTTTGAGCAATGTAGGTTGCAGACTATCGTAACTAAATCTTTCACTTTTTGTGGCAGTGAGAGCAGTTTTATATAAGACAATGTCTAGTGTTGGTGCTGAAAAACCAAACTAATTTGGTCTAATATCCCCACAGTGTTTGTGTTTTTATGTTTTGTTTTTTAATCCACACCTCCAGAAAACACCAGCACAGTCTCATTTTGCTATTGATTTAAGTGTTTATAAAATGTGTATTTTCTTTCCCATGCAGATCTAAGTATTCATTTTTACTGTACTTTTAATTGTTGTTTTTTAAATAGACCTCTACCATGAATACTTAATACTTGATGCCTTTTATTTAGTATCAAATACCAGGATAACTTGGCTTTAACCTAAATCTGTGGCTTCACCTCACCTCCTTTTCATGAATTTTTGTCATTGTTTTAACCCCTTGCCTGGCCAGAGATGGCTGCAAGCAAATTGTATAGCAAGTCCCCTTTTGATGGTAGTGAGTTACAGTCCTTTGCATTTCTGCAGCTGCACAATGAAAATACAATCCTAATACCTTCTGCTCATTTTATGAGTGGTAGCAGATTCATGAGACATAGGAAGTAGTAGTAATTATGCACAAAGTTTACTTTTACACCACAAAACAGGTGTGAATGGTTACTTGATTCAAATAATTTGTTGTTTTTATTTAAATGTTCAAGAGCAACAGGTCCCCTAATAATCCACAATGGCAGCTATAAAAGACTTGTCACCCACAAAGCAAGTGTTTCTTTCCCAACGTACAGCTCATATTTAGTTAACACATGTTTAAAGTGAGGGGAAAATGGGCATTCATATCTTGTATTTTTTTGGATTAAGTAGAATCCTTTGTCTTAACCTCACTTTCAACAATGAAAACATTTGATTGGACCACATAAAGAAAATGTTTTGTGGGGTGTTTACACATCATCTCATTGTTGAGATCTTTACTTTTTTGTGTGTGAGATAGTTTTAGGGCATTATTAGTTGTAAACACTAAACATGTCAATGTAACCGTTTTCTTCTTAAGTAAATATGACTTTCACTAAAGTTTCAGGATGATTCTTAATGCACTTTTTAAGCAGACTGGCTTTGCAAGGGCATATCAGTAAGTCACTAAAGTTGTGTATTCACTTTCTCTGTGTGTTGTGAGTAGGAGTCCAGTTGCCATCCCCTCCTCTATACCAGCCCACCAGTGTTCCCGTAGCTTTGCACAATGGTGCTTGTTTTGCACGGTTAGTAGCTGGCAGCTTTCTCCCAGCAAACACCCTTTAATCTACTGTGAAACCTTCTTAATAGTACATTACACTTCTTGCTTTGGTATAAGATGTGTGCTATTCCCAAACTACATAGAGATGCCCCAAATTCTAATCTTAGATTTTCTTCAAAATGCTCCAAATTTCCTAGACCACCTGCACCGTTTGGAAGAAACCCTAAGGTCACAGAATTTGCTTTATGGCCTTTCTCTAGAGAATGTGGCTAAAGCACTTTTTTTTTTATTCAAAAGCAAGAGGATTTCAATGTTCCTTTAAGAATATAGGAAGTGACTACAGTGTAATGCCTAGTGGCCTTATAAGAGAAGGCACATAACTGACAAAATTAAAGGGATTTCATCCTCAGAAAGGCACTCTCTGCAAAGTGACTGACAAAAATGTTGTTGTCTCAAAGCTCTAATGCTGCATTTCCCAAGGTCTCCACACAGTTATGTTATAAATGTGATTCTTGGTGAATGTACTTTTTCCCAAAACCTGTTCTGTGTCTGGGGACTTCTTCAGGGATTTCAACACTTCCCTTTGATTTTGACAAATAGTGTTTGTGTTACTGAAACAAAGCAGCTACTGAAATTACAAAAAGCCTCTGACATTATTTTCTGCATTCACTGCGGGAACAAATGTTATAAATAGATACGTTTTAGTGATTCAACGTGCACTACTTCTCTGATGTTTAGCGATGAAAATGTAATATTTCCAAAACAATTGCTAAGGTCCCTGACTTTGAAGTTTTTTTCTTTTTCTTCCACAAGTAAAATTTTATATATAATTTTGCTGCATTTTTTTTTTTAAATAAATGTACAGTAATAATAAAGCCATTTTAACTAGAGGTAATCCAGCCTCCTCCCCAGAATATACATACTCTAAATATTTTATCTGCAAACCTTGCCAGACACCTTTTTGCCTTCTTACTCCCAAATGTTGGGGGGGAGATCTGTAATCGTTTCTTAAGTTAAAGTTATCCTAGAAATAACCCTTTTACTGCCAAAGGAGCCAACATGAACCCCTCTGACAGGAAACAGATAAAACTGCATAACAGAAATCATCTGGATTTGTTACTTCTTTTCCATGTATTTCTGTCAGCCATTTCTAGTATGTTTTTATTGGGTAATATTGCTGTGATGGTTACTCCCTGCCTCATAGTTATGGTACATTATTATAACTCAAACACTGACTGCCTGTTGTAACAAAATGATAAGACCCTATGGCCTCCCTTGCTGTGGTTGTGCCTTTCTACCCCACTCACAAATGTTATGTGTGTCTTCTATTACTCATTTGTATTTTTGGGGGGTGGGAGTGGTGTGAGAGGGACAGGTGAATGTGTGCAAATCTCCATGGTTTTTTTTGTTAAGTTGTGGGGTAATAAAATTTACATAACAGGAAAAAAAGCATTCAGAACTTGATCACTTTTTTACAAAGTTCCCTGCAACCAAGTCCTGCTGCTCTTATTGTGGCTTTGAATCAATTCTGTTTATTAAAAAGCTTTAGCATCTTCTGTGTGTCAAATTATTTCTTTTTCTGGTTTATTTCATTTTCACAGGTGAATACAAGGAAGTATTTCATATTGTATGAAAAAAGGGTTTTTTTTTATGGGTGTGGGTACTTAAAACCCAAAAATTTTCTTTCATGATTAAGATAGAACATACAATTTAGCAATTTTCTACTATTATCAAATTGTCTTCATTTCTCCAACATTGGTGTGTCCGGTCCACGGCGTCATCCTTGTGAGAATATCTCTTCCCCAACAGGAAATGGCAAAGAGTCCCAGCAAAGCTGGCCATATAGTCCCTCCTAGGCTCCGCCCACCCCAGTCATTCTCTTTGCCGTTGCACAGGCAACATCTCCACGGAGATGGTTAAGAGTATGTGGTGTTTAGTTGTAGTTTTTTTATTCTACTATCAAGAGTTTGTTATTTTAAAATAGTGCTGGTATGTACTATTTACTCTGAAACAGAAAAGGATGAAGATTTCTGTTTGTGAGAGGAAGATGATTTTAGCAGACAGTAACTAAAATCGATTGCTGTTTCCACATAGGACTGTTGAGATTGGGGGAAACAGTTAGCAGACTTTTCTGCTTAAGGTATGACTAGCCATATTTCTAACAAGACTGTGTAATGCTGGAAGGCTGTCATTTCCCCTCATGGGGACCGGTAAGCCATTTTCTTAGTCTCAAACAGAATAAAGGGCTTAATATGGGCTATAAAACTGGTAGACACTTTTATGGGTTAAATCGATTGCTTTATTTGGACATTTTATACATGTTTATGCTGATAATTCACACTTATAAACTTGGGGAACGTTTTTTAACGTCAGGCCCTATGTTAGACACCTTTTCCAGTCAGGAAGGGCCTTCCCAGTTGTAGGCTGAGCCTCATTTTCGCGCCATTACTGCGCAGTTGTTTTTGAGAGCAAGACATGCAGATGCATGTGTGAGGACCTGAAAGTAGTTGGAAAAGTTCCTAAAAGGCGTCATTTGGTATCGTATTCCCCTCTGGGCTTGGTAAAGTCACAGCAAAGGCTGTAGCTGGGTCTGTATAGGGGTTAAATCTGTAACCGGCTCCGGTTTTGTTATTTTAAGGGTTAAAGCTCTGAAAATTGGTGTGCAATACTTTTAATGCTTTAAGACACTGTGGTGAAATTTTGGTAAATTTTGAACAATTCCTTCATATTTTTTCACATATTCAGTAATAAAGTGTGCTCTGTTTAAAATTTAAAGAGACAGTAACTGTTTTGTTTTAAAACGGTTTTTGTGCTTTATTGACAAGTTTAAGCCTGTTTAACATGTCTGTGCCTTCAGATAAGCTATGTTCTATATGTATGAAAGCCAATGTGTCTCCCCCTTCAAAATTGTGTGATAATTGTGCCATAGCGTCCAAACAAAGTAAGGACAGTACTGCCACAGATAATGAAATTGCCCAAGATGATTACATAGTGAATAAGGAGTGGGAGAAGCCCGGCATACCTTTTGTTCCCCCTCCTATTTTTAAGAAATTATTTCCTATGGTCGACCCCAGAAAGGACTTATGGCAGACAGTCCCTAAGGTCGAGGGGGCAGTTTCTACTCTAAACAAACGCACTACTATTCCTATCGAGGATAGTTGTGCTTTCACAGATCCTATGGATAAAAAATTGGAAGGTTTGCTTAAAAAGATTTTTGTACAGCAAGGTTACCTTCTACAACCCATTTCGTGCATTGTTCCTGTCACTACAGCAGCGTGGTTCTGGCTCGAGGAACTAGAAAAGTCGCTCAGTAGAGAGACTCCATATGAGGAGGTTATGGACAGAGTTCACGCACTTAAGTTGGCTAACTCTTTTATTTTAGATGCTGCTTTGCAATTAGCTAGATTAGCGGCGAAAAATTCGGGGTTTGCAATTGTGGCGCGCAGAGCGCTTTGGCTAAAGTCTTGGTCAGCGGATGTATCATCCAAGACAAAATTGCTTAACATCCCCTTCAAGGGTAAAACTCTCTTTGGACCAGAATTGAAAGAGATTATCTCAGACATCACTGGTGGAAAGGGTCACGCCCTCCCACAAGATAGGCCTTTCAAGGCCAAGAATAAGTCTAATTTTCGTTCCTTTCGTAATTTCAGGAACGGACCGGCCTCTAATTCTGCATCCTCTAAGCAAGAGGGTAATGCCTCACAGTCCAAAACAGCCTGGAAACCGATGCAAGGCTGGAACAAGCGTAAGCAGACCAAGAAGCCTGCTAACGCTAACAAAAAAGCATGAAGGAGTAGCCCCCGATCCGGGACCGGATCTAGTGGGGGGCAGACTCTCTCTCTTTGCTCAGGCTTGGGCAAGAGATGTTCAGGATCCCTGGGCGCTAGAAATAGTTTCTCAGGGTTATCTTCTGGAATTCAAGGAACTACCCCCAAGGGGAAGGTTCCACATGTCTCACTTATCCTCAAACCAAATAAAGAGACAGGCGTTCTTACATTGTGTAGAAGACCTGTTAAAGATGGGAGTGATACACCCAGTTCCAATGACGGAACAAGGAATGGGATTTTACTCAAATCTGTTCGTAGTTCCCAAAAAAGAGGGAACCTTCAGACCAATTCTGGATTTAAAGATCCTAAACAAATTTCTCAGGGTACCATAGTTCAAAATGGAAACCATTCGAACGATTCTACCCACTATCCAGGAAGGTCAATTTATGACTACTGTGGATCTAAAGGATGCGTACCTACATATTCCTATCCACAAAGAACATCATCAGTTCCTAAGGTTCGCCTTTCTGGACAAACATTACCAGTTTGTGGCCCTCCCATTCGGATTAGCCACTGCTCCAAGGATTTTCACAAAGGTACTCGGGTCCCTTCTAGCGGTTCTAAGACCGAGGGGCATTGCAGTAGTACCATACTTGGACGACATTCTAATACAAGCGTCGTCCCTTTCAAAATCAAAGGTTCATACAGACATCGTTCTGGCCTTTCTCAGATCTCACGGATGGAAGGTGAACATAGAAAAAAGTTCTCTGTCTCCGTCAACAAGAGTTCCCTTCTTGGGAACAATAATAGATTCCTTAGAAATGAGGATCTTTCTGACAGATGTCAGAAAGTCAAAACTTCTAAGCGCTTGTCAAGTTCTTCATTCTGTTCCACGTCCTTCCATAGCTCAGTGCATGGAAGTAGTAGGGTTGATGGTTGCAGCAATGGACATAGTTCCTTTTGCACGAATTCATCTAAGACCATTACAACTGTGCATGCTGAAACAGTGGAATGGGGACTATACAAACTTGTCTCCAGTGATTCAAGTAGATCAGAAGACCAGAGATTCACTCCGTTGGTGGATATCCCTGGACCACCTATCCCAGGGAATGAGCTTCCGCAGACCAGAGTGGGTCATTGTCACGACCGACACCAGTCTAGTGGGCTGGGGTGCGGTCTGGGAATCCCTGAAAGCTCAGGGACTATGGTCTCGGGAAGAGTCTCTTCTCCCGATAAACATTCTGGAACTAAGAGCGATATTCAATGCTCTTAGGGCTTGGCCTCAGCTTGCAAAGGCCAGATTCATAAGATTCCAATCAGACAACATGACGACTGTTGCGTATATCAATCATCAGGGGGGAACAAGGAGTTCCCTGGCGATGAAAGAAGTAACCAAAATAATACAATGGGCGGAGAATCACTCCTGCCATCTATCTGCGATCCACATCCCAGGTGTGGAAAACTGGGAAGCGGATTATCTGAGTCGTCAGACATTCCATCCGGGGGAGTGGGAACTCCACCCGGAGATTTTTGCCCAATTGACTCAATTATGGGGCATTCCAGACATGGATCTGATGGCGTCTCGTCAGAACTTCAAGGTTCCTTGCTACGGGTCCAGATCCAGGGATCCCAATGCGACTCTAGTGGATGCACTAGTAGCGCCTTGGACCTTCAACCTAGCTTATGTGTTTCCACCGTTTCCTCTCATTCCCAGGCTGGTAGCCAGGATCAAACAGGAGAGGGCCTCAGTGATCTTGATAGCCCCTGCGTGGCCACGCAGGACTTGGTATGCAGACCTGGTGAATATGTCATCGGTTCCACCATGGAAGCTACCTTTGAGACAGGACCTTCTTGTTCAGGGTCCATTCGAACATCCAAATCTGGTCTCCCTCCAGCTGACGGCTTGGAGATTGAACGCTTGATTCTATCAAAGCGTGGGTTTTCAGATTCTGTGATTGATACTCTGGTTCAGGCCAGAAAACCGGTAACTAGAAAGATTTACCATAAAATATGGAAAAGATATATCTGCTGGTGTGAATCCAAGGGATTCCCTTGGAATAAGATAAAAATTCCTAAGATTCTCTCCTTTCTGCAAGAAGGTTTGGATAAAGGATTATCTGCGAGTTCTCTAAAGGGACAGATTTCTGCTTTATCTGTCTTACTACACAAACGACTGGCAGCTATGCCAGATGTTCAAGCATTTGTTCAGGCTCTGGTTAGGATCAAGCCTGTTTACAGACCTTTGACTCCTCCCTGGAGTTTAAATTTAGTTCTTTCAGTTCTTCAAGGGGTTCCGTTTGAACCTCTACATTCCATAGATATTAAGTTGTTATCTTGGAAAGTTTTGTTTTTGGTTGCTATTTCTTCTTCTAGAAGAGTTTCAGAGTTATCTGCTCTGCAGTGTTCTCCGCCCTACCTGGTGTTCCATGCAGATAAGGTGGTTTTGCGTACTAAGCCTGGTTTTCTTCCAAAGGTTGTTTCTAACAAAAATATTAACCAGGAGATAGTTGTACCTTCTTTGTGTCTGAATCCAGTTTCAAAGAAGGAACGTTTGTTACACAATTTGGATGTAGTCCGTGCTCTAAAATTCTATTTAGAAGCTACAAAAGATTTCAGACAAACATCTTCTCTGTTTTTCGTCTATTCTGGTAAAAGGAGAGGTCAAAAAGCGACTTCTACCTCTCTTTCCTTTTGGCTTAAAAGCATCATCCGATTGGCTTACGAGACTGCCGGACGGCAGCCTCCTGAAAGAATCACAGCTCACTCCACTAGGGCTGTGGCTTCCACATGGGCCTTCAAGAACGAGGCTTCTGTTGATCAGATATGTAAGGCAGCGACTTGGTCTTCACTGCACACTTTTGCCAAATTTTACAAATTTGATACTTTTGCTTCTTCTGAGGCTATTTTTGGGAGAAAGGTTTTGCAAGCCGTGGTGCCTTCCGTTTAGGTAACCTGATTTGCTCCCTCCCTTCATCCGTGTCCTAAAGCTTTGGTATTGGTTCCCACAAGTAAGGATGACGCCGTGGACCGGACACACCAATGTTGGAGAAAACAGAATTTATGCTTACCTGATAAATTACTTTCTCCAACGGTGTGTCCGGTCCACGGCCCGCCCTGGTTTTTTAATCAGATGAATTATTTTCTCTAACTACAGTCACCACGGTACCATATGGTTTCTCCTATATTTTTCCTCCTGTCCGTCGGTTGAATGACTGGGGTGGGCGGAGCCTAGGAGGGACTATATGGCCAGCTTTGCTGGGACTCTTTGCCATTTCCTGTTGGGGAAGAGATATTCCCACAAGGATGACGCCGTGGACCGGACACACCGTTGGAGAAAGTAATTTATCAGGTAAGCATAAATTCTGTTTTTCTTGTTATCATTTGTTGAAAAGCAGGAAGGGTAAGATGTGTCCTATCTAAAAAAATAAAATCCTGTTTGCTGAGGATACAGAAGTCACATTATCTGAGTTTGTATTCATAAGCATTCTACACTGCGTACAGGAGAATTGTGCACAGGATGTCACAAACTCCATATTTCTTCCTGTGCTTATAATAAATGTAATTAGTCATTTTGTGTACACATAGTATATGATAGCAATTAAAGGGACATTAAACCCCAAAATGCTCATTCATGGTTCAGAGTATACATTTTCTTTTACAAAGATATGACGAGTCCACGGATTTCATCCTTACTTGTGGGATATTAACCTCCTGCTAACAGGAAGTGGCAAAGAGCACCACATCAGAGCTGTATATATATATATATATATATATATATATATATATAGCCCCTTCCCCTCCACCCCCAGTCATTCTCTTTGCCTGTGTTATACTAGGAAGACATGGTAAAGTGAGGTGTTAGTTTTAGTTTCTTCAATCAAGAAGTTTTTTATTTTAAATGGTACCGGTGCATACTATATCATTAGCATTTGTAACTAAGATCCACGCTGGTTCCCACAAGACTTCTGAAGGTAACCATGAGACATCTTCAGTGTGGAGACCGGTTTCATGCTACAAGCAGCATTAAGGTATGTGCAGCCTTTTTTCTGAGGAGACTTGGTGTATCAGAACTGGCTGGCATTATTTCCCTGTATGGGAATGGGGTAAGCAGTAAAGCCTATTTTAATAAGAGGGGTGTTACTGGAGTCCCTATTTT
The DNA here is from genome assembly GCF_027579735.1 of Bombina bombina. Classification (NCBI taxonomy): domain Eukaryota; kingdom Metazoa; phylum Chordata; class Amphibia; order Anura; family Bombinatoridae; genus Bombina; species Bombina bombina. The sequence goes on from NC_069501.1 coordinate 986,239,204, forward strand.
ATATTTATCATTAGTTGATATTTGGGCATTATGTGACATGGGAAACAATATAAAAAACAATGTTTTATGTTTTTTATTTTTGGCACTTAAAATTTATTGGTTTTATGCTTGAGGGTTATATTTTGTGTGTATTTTTACTTTAGTGCAAAACTGCATTTCCATGCGGTGTTGTTTGGGCCTACTCTGACTTTTGCCCTTAAGGGGCGGAGCCTATTTTGGTGCAATTTCTTCAGGCTTAGCAGCAGCAAATAGTAATTTGGTGGCTCCTGGACTGTGTAGCTGGTCTGAAGGGTTGGAAACTTGATTCGAAGTACCCTGGGAGCAGAGTGTATTTTTATCTATCTTTTGACTACATGTTGATATAAGTACTTCTAAAGCCTTATTTCTGCCCTTGCTTCTGGGTGCAGTAATTTTTGATTAACCAACGATATTAAGTTAAATTTGGGAATAATTTAACGTTTTTTGTGCATTTTGGAAAAATTGTTCACTTTTTCTTTTCTTAAAGGCACAGTACACGTTTTTTCTAATGTTTCTTTTATGCTATAAATAAGTGTTTAAACGACTTTTGTGATATTACTAGTCTGTTCAACATGTTTGACATTGAGGTTTCTCATTGTTCTATGTGTTTAGAAGCTATTGTGCAACCCCCTCTAACATTGTGTAACTTTTGTACTGAAAGGGCTTTACAATGTAAAAAGCATATTTTAAATAAAGTAAGTGTGTCTAGGGATGATTCTCAGTCTGAAGAGAATCAGGATATGCCATCCAATTCTCCCCAAGTGTCACAACCTTTTATGCCCACACAAGCGACACCTAGTACTTCTAGTGCGTCTAATTCCTTTACTCTGCAGGAGATGGCTGAAGTTATGTCAATTACCCTTACAGAGGTATTGTCTAAATTACCAGTGTTGCAGGGTAAACGCAGTAGGTCAAGTATTAATGTAAATACTGAATCCTCTGAAGCTTTATTAGCTATTTCCTATGTTCCCTCACAGTGCTCTGAGTTGGGGATTACTGTCTGAGGGTGAAATTTCTGAATCAGGGAAAGTTTTGCCTCAGACAGATTCGGATGCTATGTCATTTAAATTTAAGCTTGAACACCTCTGCCTGTTGCTTAGGGAGGTTTTAGCGACTGGATGATTGTGATCCTATTGTGATTCCTCCAGAGAAATTGTGTAAAATGTATAAATATTTGGAAGTTCCTACTTACACTGATGTTTTTCCGGTTCCTAAAAGAATTTCGGAAATTATTAGTAAGGAATGGGATAGACCAGGTATACCGTTTTCTCCCTCTCCTAATTTTAATAAAATGTTTCCTATATCAGATACCATTCAGGACTTATGGCAAACGGTCCCTAAGGTAGAGGGAGCTATATCTTCCCTAGCTAAGCGTACTACTATACCCATTGAGGATAGTTGTGCTTTCAAGGATCCTATGGATAAGAAATGAGAGCGTCTACTAAAGAAATTATTTGTTAATCAGGGATTTCTTTTACAACCTACAGCTTGCATTGTTCCAGTAACTACTGCAGCAGCTTTTTGGTTTGAGGCTCTAGAAGAGTCTCTTAAGGTTGAGACTCCATTAGATGACATTCTAGATAGAATTAAGGCTCTTAAGCTAGCTAATTCTTTTATTACTTTTCAAATTAGAGGCATAAAATGCAGGATTTGCTATTTTAGCACATAGAGCATTGTGGCTCAAATCTTGGTCTGCTGATGTGTCTTCAAAACATAAGCTTTTAGCTATTCCCTTTTAAGGTAAGACCCTTTTTGGGCCAGAATTGAAGGAGATAATTTCTGATATTACAGGAGGTAAGGGTCATGCAAGGAGGACCCCCCGCTTCTTCTTCTTCCACAAAGCAGCATGAAGGGGTGGTCCCCGATCCGGGACCGGATCTAGTAGGGGGCAGACTTTCTTTCTTTGCTCAGGCTTGGGCAAGTGATGTTCAGGATTCCTGGGCACTAGAAATAGTGACCCACGGTTATCAATTGGAATTCAAGGATTTTCTCCCAAGAGGGAGATCTCATCTTTCAAAATTATCTGCAAACCAGATAAAGAGAGAGGGAACAGGGACAGGGGTTTTACTCAAACCTATTTGTGGTCCCCAGAAAAGAGGTAACGTTCAGACCCATTTTGGACCTTAAGTGTCTAAACAAATTTCTAACAGTTCATCATTCAAGATGGAGACAATTCGGACGAGGAGGAGGGTCAATATATGACTACCGTGGATTTGAAGGATGCTTACCTTCATATTCCAATCCACAAAGATCATCATCGGTTTCTAAGGTTTGCCTTCTTGGACAAACATTATCAGTTCGTGGCTCTTCCTTTCGGGTTGGCCACAGCACCCAGAATTTTCACAAAGGTTCTAGGGTCTCTTTTGGCGGTTCTCAGACCACAAGGGAAAGCAGTGGCGCCTTTTCTGGACGATATTCTGATTCAGGCGTCAACATATCATCTGACAAAATCTCACATGGACACAGTGTTGTCTTTTCTGAGAACTCACGGCTGGAAGGTGAACATAGAGAAGAGTACACTTGTTCCACAGACAAGGGTTCCTTTCTTGGGAACTCTGATAGACTCGGTAGCCATGAAAGTATTTCTGACGGAGGTCAGAAAATCAAAGATTTTGAATGCTTGCCGAGCACTTCTGTCCATTCCTCGGCCATCAGTGGCTCAGTGTATGGAAGTAATCGGATTAATGGTAGCGGCAATGGACATCGTTCCGTTTGCTCGCTTTCATCTCAGACCACTGCAACTGTGCATGCTCGGTCAGTGGAATGGGGAGATAATTCTGGATCAAGAGACCAGAAACTCTTTTCTTTGGTGGTTGTCGCTAGATCATCTGTCCCAGGGGACTTGTTTCCGCAGACCCTCGTGGGTGATAGTGACAACAGATGCCAGCCTTCAGTTTGGAACTCCCTGAAGGCTCAGGTTGTTTGTACTCAGGTGGAGTCTCTACTTCCAATCAATATTCTGGAACTGAGAGCAATATTCAATGCGCTTCAGGCGTGGTCTCAGTTGGCTTCGGCCAAATTCATCAGATTCCAGTCGGACAAGTAGTATCCAAGATAATCAGTTGGGCAGAGGCCCACTCTTGTCATCTGTCAGCGATCTACATCCCAGGGGTAGAGAACTGGGAAGCAGATTTTCTAAATCAACAGACTTTTCATCCGGGGGAGTGGGAACTTCACCCGGAGGTATTTGCCTCATTGATTCTCAGATGGGGCAGACCGGATTTTATGGCATCTCGTCAGAATGCCAAGCTTCCAAGATACGGATCCCGGTCAAGGGATCCTCAGGCCGAACTGATAGATGCCTTGGCAGTACCTTGGTTGTTCAGCCTAGCTTATGTGTTTCCGCCGTTTCCTCTCCTCCCATGCGTGATTGCTCGAATCAAACAGAAAAGAGCTTCAGTGATCCTGATTGGCCACAGCACCCAGAATTTTCACAAAGGTTCTAGGGTCTCTTTTGGCGGTTCTCAGACCACAAGGGGAAAGCAGTGGCGACTTTTCTGGACGATATTCTGATTCAGGCGTCAACATATCATCTGACAAAATCTCACATGCACAGTGTTGTCTTTTCTGAGAACTCACGGCTGGAAGGTGAACATAGAGAAGAGTACACTTGTTCCACAGACAAGGGTTCCTTTCTTGGGAACTCTGATAGACTCGGTAGCCATGAAAGTATTTCTGACGGAGGTCAGAAAATCAAAGATTTTGAATGCTTGCCGAGCACTTCTGTCCATTCCTCGGCCATCAGTGGCTCAGTGTATGGAAGTAATCGGATTAATGGTAGCGGCAATGGACATCGTTCCGTTTGCTCGCTTTCATCTCAGACCACTGCAACTGTGCATGCTCGGTCAGTGGAATGGGGATTCCAAGATGCCTTGGCAGTACCTTGGTTGTTCAGCCTAGCTTATGTGTTTCCGCCGTTTCCTCTCCTCCCATGCGTGATTGCTCGAATCAAACAGAAAAGGGCTTCAGTGATCCTGATAGCGCCTGCGTAGCCACGCAGGACTTGGTATGCGGATATAGTGGACATGTCCTCTGCCACCGTGGAAACTTCAGTTGAGACAGGACCTTCTCATTCAAGGTTTTTTCCAACATCCAAATCTAATTTCTCTGCAACTGACTGCGTGGAGATTGAACGCTTGATTTTATCGAAGCGAGGATTCTCTGGTTCAGTTATCAATACTTTGATACAGGCTAGAAAGCCTGTCACTAGAAAGATCGATCATAAGATATGGTGTAATTATCATTATTGGTGTGAATCCAAGGGTTAATCATGGAGTAAAGTTAGGATTCCTAGGATTTTGTCTTTTCTCAAAGAAGGATTGGAGAAAGGGTTATCAGCAAGTTCCTTAAAGGGACAAATTTCAGCTTTGTCAATTCTGTTTCACAAACGTTTGGCAAATGTGTCAGATGTTCAGTCTTTTTGTCAGGCTCTATCTAGAATTAAGCCTATATTTAGACCTATTACTCCTCCCTGGAGTTTGAATTTAGTTCTTCGAGTTCTGCAAGTGGTTCCATTTGAACCTATGCATTCCATAGATATTTCAACTATTATCTTGGAAAGTTCTGTTTTAGGTTGCTATTTCTTCTGCTCGAAGAGTTTCTGAGCTTTCAGCATTACATTGTGATTCGCCTTATCTCATATTTCATTCTGATAAGGTGGTTTTACGTACCAAACCTGGGTTGCTTCCTAGTTTGTTTCGAATAAGAATATTAATCAGGAAATTGTTCCTTCCTTGTGTCCTAATCCTCCTAAGAAGGAGTGTCTGTTACATAACTTGGACGTGGTCCGTACCTTAAAGTTTTACTTACAGGCAACTGAGGATTTCTGTCAATCATCTTCATTATTCATTGTTTATTCTGGAAAACGTAGGGGTCAGAAAGCTACGGCTACCTCTTTCTTTTTGGCTGAGAAGTATCATCCGCCTGGCATATGAGACTGCTGGACAGCAGCCTCCTGAAAGAATTACGGCTCATTCTACTAGGGCTGTGGCTTCCACATGGGCTTTTAAAAACAATGCATCTGTGGAACAGATTTGTAAGGCTGCGACTTGGTCGTCCCTTTACACTTTTTACAAATTTTACAAATTTTATACTTTTGCTTCTTCTGAGGCTATCTTTGGGAGAAAGGTTCTTCAAACTGTGGTGCCTTCCGTTCAGGTTTTTGTCTTGTCCCTCTCTTTCATCCGTGTCCTATTGCTTTGGTATTGGTTTCCCACAAGTAAGGATAAATCAGTGGACTCGTCATATCTTTGTAAAAGAAAACTAAATTTATGCTTACCTGATAAATTACTTTATTTTACGATATGACAAGTCCACGGCCCTCCCTGTTATTTTAGGACAGGTTTATTTTATTTTTTGAAAACTTCAGTCACCTCTGCACCTTTTTAGTCTTTCCTTTTCTCTTCCTATAACCATCGGCCGAATGACTGAGGGTGGAGGGGAAGGGGAGGGGCTATATATACAGCTCTGCTGTGGTGCTCTGTGCCACTTCCTGTTAGCAGGAGGTTAATATCCCACAAGTAAGGATGAAATCCGTGGACTCATCGTAAAAGAAAGTCATTTATCAGGTAAGCATACATTTTGGTTTTTTTTAATGTACTTATATTATCACATTAACTTTTGTTTTTTTATATCTTTTGTGCAAACACTGCTGCCATCTAGACCTAAAAAGTGTAAAAGAAATGCAGCCATATAGTACTGTAGACACGTGTACTCCTGAGCCTGCCTACTTGCTATTCAACAAGGGTTACCAAGAGAAAAGTTAATTGGAAAGTGTTTTTAAAGTGACAGTCTACTCCGAGATTTATTTATTTTTTAAACATAGGTAATGCCTTTACTACCCATTTCCCAGGTTTGAATAACAGACGTTATGTTGATATACTTTCTAACCCTTTAGACCTCTGCCTATGTCTAAGCCCCTGCAGGCCACCTCTTATCTCAGTGATTTTTACTAGCCTTTTACAGCCAGACAGTGCTAGTTCGTGTGTGCCATATAGATAACATTGTGCACTCTCCCATGGAGAATAACGCTTTTGCAGGAACCAGCAGTAATTTGCTAAAATGTAAGTTTGTAAAAAGCACAGAGATAAGGGGCAGTCTGCAGAGACTCAGATGCAAGGTAATCATAGAGCTAAAAAGGATTATCTTTAACAACAATTTTCAAGTAGACTGTCTATTTAAATCACCTTTGATACACTTTTTACATTATTTTGTTTTAGAGAAAAGTTATACTGAAGTAACTTTCAGGCACTAACCTCCCATTTACTTCTCATTATAATAGAAATGTATGATTACAATATAATTTATTTTTATTATGCTATTATAAGAAATTACTTGAGAGAATATAATTTGAAATACATATATTTCTCTTGTTAAGTGTATCCAGTCCACGGATCATCCATTACTTATGGGATTTTCTCCTTCCCAACAGGAAGTTGCAAGAGGATCACCCACAGCAGAGTTGCTATATAGCTCCTCCCCTCACTGCCATATCCAGTCATTCTCTTGCAACTCTCAACTAAGATGGAGGTCGTAAGAGGACTGTGGTGTTTTATACTGAGTTTATTTCTTCAATCAAAAGTTTATTTTTAAATGGTACCAGAGTGTACTGTTTATCTCAGGCAGTATTTAGAAGAAGAATCTGCCTGCGTTTTCTATGATCTTAGCAGAAGTAACTAAAATCCTTTGCTGTTCTCACATATTCTGAGGAGTGAGGTAACTTCAGAGGGGGAATAGCGTGCAGGTTTTCCTGTAATAAGGTATGTGCAGTTAAAATATTTTTCTAGGGATGGAATTTGCTAGAAAATGCTGCTGATACCGAAGTAATGTAAGTAAAGCCTAAAATGCAGTGATAGCGACTGGTATCAGGCTTATTAATAGAGATACATACTCTTATAAAAGTGTATTTTAAAACGTTTGCTGGCATGTTTAATCATTTTTTACATATGTTTGGTGATAAAACTTATTGGGGCCTAGTTTTTTCCACATGGCTGGCTTGAATTTTGCCTAGAAACAGTTCCCTGAGGCTTCCCACTGTTGTAATATGAGTGGGAGGGGCCTATTTTGGCATTTTTTGCACAGCAAAAATTACAGACACAGACATCCAGCTTCTTCCTGCATGATCCAGGACTTCTCTGAAGGGCTCAAAAGGCTTCAAAAGTCGTATTGAGGGAGGTAAAAAGCCACAGTAGAGCTGTGGCAGTTGTTGTGACTGTTTAAAAAAAGTTTTTGTCATTTGTTATTCCGTTTTTGGTATTAAGGGGTTAATCATCCATTTACAAGTGGGTGCAATGCTCTGCTAACTTATTACATACACTGTAAAAATTTTGTTAGTGTAACTGCATTTTTTCACTGTTATTTCAAAATTTGGGAAAATTTGTGTTTCTTAAAGGCGCAGTAACGTTTTTTATATTGCTTGTAAACTTGTTTTAAAGTGTTTTCCAAGCTTGCTAGTCTCATTGCTAGTCTGTTTAAACATGTCTGACACAGAGGAACCTACTTGTTCATTATGTTTGAAAGCCATGGTGGAGCCCCATAGGAGAATGTGTACTAAATGTATTGATTTCACCTTAAACAGTAAAGATCAGTCTTTATCTATAAAAGAATTATCACCAGAGGGTTCTGTGGAGGGGGAAGTTATGCCGACTAACTCTCCCCACGTGTCAGACCCTTCGCCTCCCGCTCAGGGGACGCATGCTAATATGGCGCCAATTACATCAGGGACGCCCATAGCGATTACCTTGCAGGACATGGCTGCAATCATGAATAAATACCCTGTCAGAGGTATTATCTAGATTGCCTGAATTAAGAGGCAAGCGCGATAGCTCTGGGGCTAGGAGAGATACAGAGCACGCAAATGCTGTTAGAGCCATGTCTGATACTGCGTCACAGAATGCAGAACATGAGGACGGAGAGCTTCAGTCTGTGGGTGACATCTCTGACTCGGGGAAACCTGATTCAGAGATTTCTAATTTTAAATTTAAGCTTGAGAACCTCCGTGTATTGCTTGGGGAGGTATTAGCTGCTCTGAATGACTGTAACACAGTTGCAATTCCAGAGAAATTGTGTAGGCTGGATAGATACTATGCGATGCCGGTGTGTACTGACGTTTTTCCTATACCTAAAAGGCTTACAGAAATTATTAGCAAGGAGTGGGATAGACCCGGTGTTCCCCACCTCCTATATTTAGAAAAATGTTTCCAATAGACGCCACTACACGGGACTTATGGCAGACGGTCCCTAAGGTGGAGGGAGCAGTTTCTACTTTAGCAAAGCGTACCACTATCCCGGTTGAGGACAGTTGTGCTTTTTCAGATCCAATGGATAAAAAATTGGAGGGTTACCTTAAGAAAATGTTTATTCAACAAGGTTTTATTTTACAGCCCCTTGCATGCATTGCACCTGTCACTGCTGCGGCGGCATTCTGGTTTGAGGCCCTGGAAGAGGCCATCCAGACATTCCATTGAATGAAATTATTGACAAGCTTAGAACGCTTAAGCTAGCTAAATCATTTGTTTCTGATGCCATTGTTCATTTGACTAAACTAACGGCTAAGAATTCCGGATTCGCTATCCAGGCGCGTAGGGCGCTATGGCTTAAATCCTGGTCAGCTGACGTGACTTCAAAGTCTAAATTACTCAACATTCCTTTCAAGGGGCAGACCTTATTCGGGCCTGGCTTGAAGGAAATTATTGCTGACATTACTGGAGGCAAGGGTCATACCCTTCCTCAGGACAGGGCCAAATCAAAGGCCAAACAGACTAATTTTCGTACCTTTCGAAATTTCAAGGCAGGAGCAGCATCAACTTCCTCCGCTTCAAAACAAGAGGGAACTGTTGCTCATTCCAGACAGGCCTGGAAACCTAACCAGTCCTGGAACAAGGGCAAGCAGGCCAGAAAGCCTGCTGCTGCCCCCAAGACAGCATGAAGGAACGGCCCCCTATCTGGAAACGGATCTAGTGGAGGGCAGACTTTCTCTCTTCGTCCAGGCGTGGGCAAGAGATGTTCAGGATCCCTGGGCGTTGGAGATCATATCTCAGGGATATCTTCTGGACTTCAAAGCTTCTCCTCCACAAGGGAGATTTCATCTTTCAAGGTTATCAGCAAACCAGATAAAGAAAGAGGCATTCCTAAGCTGTGTGCAAGACCTCCTAGTAATGGGAGTGATCCATCCAGTTCCACGGACGGAACAAGGACAGGGATTTTCTTCAAATCTGTTTGTGGTTCCCAAGAAAGAGGGAACCTTCAGACCAATCTTGGATCTAAAGATCTTAAACAAATTCCTCAGAGTTCCATCATTCAAAATGGAAACTATTCGGACCATCCTACCCATGATCCAAGAGGGTCAGTACATGACCACAGTGGACTTAAAGGATGCCTACCTTCACATACCGATTCACAAAGATCATCATCGGTCCCTAAGGTTTGCCTTTCTAGACAGGCATTACCAATTTGTAGCTCTTCCCTTCGGGTTGGCCACTGCCCCGAGAATTTTTACAAAGGTTCTGGGCTCACTTCTGGCGGTTCTAAGACCGCGAGGCATAGCGGTGGCTCTGTATCTAGACGACATCCTGATACAGGCGTCAAGCTTTCAAATTGCCAAGTCTCATACAGAGATAGTTCTGGCATTTCTGAGGTCGCATGGGTGGAAAGTGAACGTGGAAAAGAGTTCTCTATCACCACTCACAAGAGTCTCCTTCCTAGGGACTCTTATAGATTCTGTAGAGATGAAAATTTACCTGACGGAGTCCAGGTTATCAAAACTTTTAAATGCTTGCCGTGTCCTTCATTCCATTCCACGCCCGTCAGTGGCTCAGTGCATGGAAGTAATCGGCTTAATGGTAGCGGCAATGGACATAGTGCCATTTGCGCGCCTGCATCTCAGACCGCTGCAATTATGCATGCTAAGTCAGTGGAATGGGGATTACTCAGATTTGTCCCCTCTACTAAATCTGGATTAAGAGACCAGAGATTCTCTTCTCTGGTGGCTTTCTCTGGTCCATCTGTCCAAGGGTATGACCTTTCGCAGGCCAGATTGGACGATTGTAACAACAGATGCCAGCCTTCTAGGTTGGGGCGCAGTCTGGAACTCCCTGAAGGCTCAGGGATCGTGGACTCAGGAGGAGAAATTCCTTCCAATAAATATTCTGGAGTTAAGAGCAATATTCAATGCTCTTCTAGCTTGGCCTCAGTTAGCAACACTGAGGTTCATCAGATTTCAGTCGGACAACATCACGACTGTGGCTTACATCAACCATCAAGGGGGAACCAGGAGTTCCCTAGCGATGTTAGAAGTCTCAAAGATAATTCGCTGGGCAGAGTCTCACTCTTGCCACCTGTCAGCGATCCACATCCCAGGCGTAGAGAACTGGGAGGCGGATTTTCTAAGTCGTCAGACTTTTCATCCGGGGGAGTGGGAACTCCATCCGGAGGTGTTTGCTCAACTGGTCCATCGTTGGGGCAAACCAGAACTGGATCTCATGGCGTCTCGCCATAACGCCAAGCTTCCTTGTTACGGATCCAGGTCCAGGGACCCGGGAGCAACGCTGATAGATGCTCTAGCAGCTCATTGGTTCTTCAACCTGGCCTATGTGTTTCCACCGTTTCCTCTGCTCCCTCGACTGATTGCCAAAATCAAACAGGAGAGAGCATCGGTGATTCTGATAGCGCCTGCGTGGCCACGCAGGACCTGGTATGCAGACCTAGTGGACATGTCATCTCTTCCACCATGGACTCTGCCTCTGAGGCATGACCTTCTAATACAAGGTCCTTTCACTCATCCAAATCTAATTTCTCTGAGACTGACTGCATGGAGATTGAACGCTTGATTCTATCAAGGCGTGGCTTCTCCGAGTCAGTCATTGATACCTTAATACAGGCTCGGAAGCCTGTCACCAGGAAAATCTACCATAAGATATGGCGTAAATATCTTTATTGGTGTGAATCCAAGAATTACTCATGGAGTAAGGTTAGGATTCCTAGGATATTGTCCTTTCTCCAAGAGGGTTTGGACAAAGGATTATCAGCTAGTTCTTTATAAGGACAGATTTCTGCTCTGTCTATTCTTTTGCACAAGCGTCTGGCAGAGGTTCCAGACGTCCAGGCATTTTGTCAGGCTTTGGTTAGAATTAAGCCTGTGTTTAAAACTGTTGCTCCCCTGTGGAACTTAAACTTGGTTCTTAAAGTTCTTCAAGGAGTTCCGTTTGAACCCCTTCATTCCATTGATATTAAACTTTTATCTTGGAAAGTTCTGTTTTTGATGGCTATTTCCTCGGCTCGAAGAGTCTCTGAACTATCTGCCTTACAATGTGATTCTCCTTATCTGATTTTCATGCAGATAAGGTAGTTCTGCGTACCAAACCTGGGTTTTTACCTAAGGTGGTTTCTAACAAGAATATCAATCAAGAGATTGTTGTTCCATCATTGTGTCCTAATCCTTCTTCAAAGAAGGAACGTCTCTTACATAATCTGGACGTAGTCCGTGCCTTGAAGTTTTACTTACAAGCTACTAAAGATTTTCGCCAAACATCTTCCCTGTTTGTCGTTTACTCTGGACAGAGGAGAGGTCAAAAAGCTTCGGCATCTTCTTTCCTTTTGGCTTCGGAGCATAATTCGTTTAGCCTATGAGACTGCTGGACAGCAGCCCCCTGAAAGGATTACAGCTCATTCTACATTCCACCTGGGCCTTTAAAAATGAGGCCTCTGTTGAACAGATTTGCAAGGCTGCGACTTGGTCTTCGCTTCACACCTTTTCAAAATTTTACAAATTTGATACTTTTGCTTCTTCGGAGGCTGTTTTTGGGAGAAAGGTTCTTCAGGCAGTGGTTCCTTCCGTTTAATCCTGCCTTGTCCCTCCCATCATCCGTGTACTTTAGCTTTGGTATTGGTATCCTACAAGTAATGGATGATCCGTGGACTGGATACACTTAACAAGAGAAAACATAATTTATGCTTACCTGATAAATGTATTTCTTTTGTAGTGTATCCAGTCCACGGCCCGCCCTGTCCTTTTCAGGCAGGTCTAAATTTTAATTAAACTACAGTCACCACTGCACCCTATGGTTTCTCCTTTCTCGTCTTATTTCGGTCGAATGACTAGATATGGCAGTGAGGGGAGGAGCTATATAGCAGCTCTGCTGTGGGTGATCCTCTTGCAACTTCCTGTTGGGAAGGAGAATATCCCATAAGTAATGGATGTTCCGTGGACTGGATACATTACAAGAGAAAAATTTAACAGGTAAGCATAAATTATGTTTTTATTTTTTTCTGATATGCTGTAAAATTAGCTCACAGAAAAGAAAATGTTTGTTAGTATAAAAAAATTAATTATGCGTGCTTATAAAAAAAAAAGTAGAACATAACGTACAAAATAATGACCTTGTCAGCAATCAAGCAATCTTGATAGCTAGGCCCTCCTCTGTCTGCCCAAATACATATTTATACTCTATATACTGATCTTATGACATCACTCAGTATAAACAATTTCTTAACCTTGGGTCTAAACATAATGCATCTGTATAATTTATACTATTATTTTATTCATCGTATTTTTAGCTAAAATTTTATAATACAATGAAAATTTTTTATTCAGAAGTACAGATAAACACTTTTCCATCTTAATGGGAGGAGAGTCCACTGCTTCATTCATTACTTGTGGGAATTAAGAACCTGGCCACCAGGAGCAGGCAAAGACACCCCAGCAAAAGGTTTAAATACCTCCCCTCATCCCCCAGTCATTCTTTGCCTTTCGTCACAGGAGGTTGGCAGAGAAGTGTCGGAAGATTTGGAGTAGTTGCTTATGGAGGGTAGTACTCTTCTAAATGGGACTGGAGTTTTAAGTAGTCCTGTCGGCCTCTCAGTGAGAGCATGGATGAATGTTAGAGTCCGGAGATGCAGGGAGAGTCTTTCTGCGAAACCATCATGACTCAGATTAACAGCTCCATAAGCAATCAGTGTTGACGAGTTTCGCTGCCTGCTTTCAAGTTCATGTCAGTAAAAATGCGATGCTTCTACCCTGTCACACTTGAAAGGCAGTGTTCCTGTTCCACGGCATAGATTCTGGTAAGATCGTTTCATTTATACATAGATGATAACGTAAGAAGACAGGGTGACATCAGGTTTTTCTGTTTTAGCCCGTAGTGCTCTGTGGTTACAGTCGTGGTCTGCTGACATGAATTCCAAGTCTAGATTACTTTCCCTCCCATTTAAAGGGAATGTTCTTTTTGGTCCAGGCCTGGACTCTATTATATCCATGGTCACGGGTTGCAAGGGTGCTTTCCTGCCGCAGGATAAGGAGAATAAGCCTAAGGGGTCTACTTTTCATCACTTTCTTTCGGACAAGTAATCGACAGCAGCCTGCCGCGAAGACAGAACAGTCCATGGATCTTGGAAGCCAGCTAACTCTTGGAACAAAACCAAGCAGAGCAAGAAGCCCGCCAAGGCAAAATTGGCATGAAGGGACGGCCCCTGATCCATCTCTGGATCGCGTAGGGGGAAGACTATCTCTTTTTGTGGAGGCCTGGATAAGAGACGTTCAGGATCCTTGGGTTCTGGATGTCATAGCCCAGGGTTACAGGATAGGGTTCAAGACTCATCTGCCCAGAGGCAAATTCCTCCTCTTAAACCTATCTTCAAGTCCAGAGAAGAGAGACGCTTTCCTAGGATGCATGAGGGATCTCTCCTCTGTTGGAGTAATCATCCCAGTCCCTCTAGCAGAAAGAGGTCTGGGGTATTATTCAAGCCTTTTCTTGATCCCAAAGAAGGAGGGCACGTTTTCCCCAATTCTGGACCTAAAGTGCCTAAACAAGTTTCTGTCAGTCCCACCGTTCAAAATGGAGATGATCGGGTCGATTCTGCCCCTAGTTCAAGAGGGACAATTCCTGATGACGGTAGATTTGAAGGATGCTTACCTTCACGTACCAATCCACAAGGATCACTTCAGGTTCCAAAGGCCTAGATTTAGAGTTTTGTCGGTAAAGACCCGCAGTGCTAACGCTGCTTTTTTTTTCCAGCGCGCCCTTAAGACAACGCTGGTATTTAGAGTTGTCTGAATGGCTGCGTTCGCCTCAGAAAAGGGAGCGTTGAGCATAATTTAGCTCCACTTCAACCCTCAATACCAGCGTTGCCTACGGTAGCGGTAAGCTGGAAAAATGTGCTCGTGCACAATATCCCCATAGGAAACAATGGGGCTGAGCTGGCTGAAAAAAAACCTAACACCTGCAAAAAAGCAGCGTTCAGCTCCTAACGCAGCCCCATTGTTTCCTATGGGGAAAGACTCTCTAAGTCTGCACCTAACACCCTAACATGAACCCCGAGTCTAAACACCCCTAACCTTACACTTATTAACCCCTAATCTGCCGCCCCCGCTATAGCTGACACCTGCATTATATTATTAACCCCTAATCTGCCGATCCGGACACTGCCGCCACCTACATTATACCTATGAACCCCTAATCTACTGCCCCTAACATCGCCGACACCTATATTACATTTATTACCCCCCCAACGTCGCCGCCACCTACCTACAATTATTAACCCCTCATCTGCCGACCGGACCTTGCTGCCACTATAATGTATTAACCCCTAAACCGCCTCACAAACACTATAATAAATTGTATTAACCCCTAATCTGCCCTCCCTAACATCGCCGCCACCTACCTACAATTATTAACTATTTAACAGCTACCTAGTTAAAATAATTACAAAATTGCCTGTAAAATAAATCCTAACCTAAGTTAGAAATACACCTAACACTACACTATCAATAAATTAATTAAACAAATTAAATACAATCATCTAAACTAAAATACAATACTACTAAAATACTAATCTATAATACAAAAAAAAACACTAAATTACAGAAAATAAAAAAATTATACAAGAAGTTTAAACTAATTACACCTAATCTAAGCCCCCTAATAAAATAAAAAAGCCCCCCAAAATAATAAAATGCCCTATTCTAAATTACAAAAGTAATCAGCTCTTTTACCAGCCCTTTAAAGGGCTTTTTGCGGGGCATTGCCCCAAAGTAATCAGCTCTTTTACCTGTAAATAAAAATACAACACCCCAACATTAAAACCCACCACCCACATACCCCTACTCTAACCCACCCAAACCCCCCTTAAATAAACCTAACACTAACCCCCTGAAGATCTCCCTACCTTGAGTCGTCTTCACCCAGCCGAGCCGAATTCTTCATCCAAGCGGAGCAAGAAGATGTCCTCCATCCGGTAGAACTCTTCATCCAAGCGGGGCAAAAAGAGGTCCTTCATCCGGTAGAAGTCTTCATCCAAGCGGGGTCTTCTATCTTCATCCATCCGGAGCGGAGCCATCTTCCAGCCAGCCGACACGGAGCCATCCTCTTCAACCGACGGACTAACGATGAATGACGGTTCCTTTAAGGGACGTCATCCAAGATGGCGTCCCTCGAATTCTGATTGGCTGATAGGATTCTATCAGCCAATCGGAATTAAGGTAGGAAAAATCTGATTGGCTGATTGGATCAGCCAATCATATTTTTCTTACCTTAATTCCGATTGGCTCCGCTTGGATGAAGAATTCGGCTTGGCTGGGTGAAGACGACTCAAGGTAGGGAGTTCTTCAGGGGGTTAGAGCTGATTACTTTGGGGCAATGCCCTGCAAAAAGCCCTTTTAAGGGCTGGTAAAAGAGCTGATTACTTTTGTAATTTAGAATAGGGTAGGGCATTTTATTATTTTGGGGGGCTTTTTTATTTTATTAGGGGCTTAGATTAGGTGTAATTAGTTTAAACTTCTTGTATAATTTTTTTATTTTCTGTAATTTAGTGTTTGTTTTTTTTGTATTATAGATTAGTTTATTTAATTGTATTTTAGTTTAGATGATTGTATTTAATTTTTTAAATTAATTTATTGATAGTGTAGTGTTAGGTGTATTTGTAACTTAGGTTAGGATTTATTTTACAGGTCATTTTGTAATTGTTTTAACTAGGTTATACTAGTTATTAACTATTTAATAGCTATTGTACCTAGTTTAAATAAATACAAAGTTGCCTGTAAAATAAATATAAATCCTAAAATAGCTACAATGTAACTATTAGTTATATTGTAGCTATATTAGGGTTTATTTTATAGGTAAGTATTTAGTTTTAAATAGGAATAATTTAATTATAGTAAATTTATTTAGAGTAATTTAAATTATATTTAAGTTAGGGGGGGGTGTTAGGGTTAAGGTTAGACTTACGTTTAGGGGTTAATAACTTTATTATAGTAGCGGCGACAGTGGGGGCAGCAGATTTGGGGTTAATATTTGTAGGTAGGTGGCGGCGATGTTAGGGAGGGCAGATTAGGGGTTAATAAAAATTATAGTGTTTGCGAGGCAGGAGTACGGTGGTTTAGGGGTTAATACATTTATTATAGTGGCGGCGAGGTCCGGTCTGCAGATTAGGGGTTAATAATTGTAGGTAGGTGGCGGCGACGTTGGGGGGGCAGATTAGGGGGTAATAAATATAATATAGGTGTCGGCGATGTTAGGGGCAGTAGATTAGGGGTTCATAGGGATAATGTAGGTTGCGGCGGTGTCCGGAGCGACAGATTAGGGGTTAAAAAATTTATTATAGGGTTTGCGATGTGGGGGGCCTTGGTTTAGGGGTTCATAGGTAGTTTATGGGTTTTAGTGTACTTTATAGCACTTTAGTTAAGAGCTTTATGTTCCGGCGTTAGCCCATAAAGCTCTTAACTACTGACTTTTTTTGGCGGTAGGAGTCTTGTCGGTAGAGGCTCTACCACTCACTTCTTCCAAGACTCGTAATACCAGCGTTAGGCAAATCCCATTGAAAAGATAGGATACGCAATTGACGCAAGGGGATCTGCGGTAGCCTCGAGTCGCGGAATGAAAGTGAGCGGTAGACCCTTTCCTGTCTGACTCTAAATACCAGCGGGCGGTAAAAAGCAGCGTTAGGACCCCTTAACGCTGCTTTTAACGGCTAACGCCAAACTCTAAATCTAGGCGTAAGATTCTCATTTCTGGACCAACACTTCCAGTTTGTGGCCCTACCGTTCGGTCTGGCGACTGCCCCAAGAGTCTTTACGATGGTTCTGGGAGCGCTGCTCGAGGTAGCGAGAGCCAGAGGTATTGCAGTGGCTCCTTATCTGGACGATATCCTGGTCCAGGAAAGGGGGATTGGTTTCCCCTGGGGTCTTGCTGGCTCCTAGCTGACTTGTTGGGCCTTTATTTTGATAGATCCTTAGGTCTATGGCCTTGTTTCAGAGTCGGGTTGTACTTGTGCTCTGTGGGGATGGCTGTGCTATCCTTACACTTGTTCCTTTACCTGTTTCGGGATTCTTTTGTTTCCCTATCTTGGATCCCGGAGGCTGGGTTGGTCCAGCTGAGTGTGGGTCTGCAGGTCAGGATGGCCGAGCGGTCTAAGAACTGCCTTTGCCCAGTCTCCTCTGGATGTGTGAGCTTGTTGAGTCTATCCTGTTAGCTTAGTCTGCTAGGGTATAGATTTTCCTTTAAACTTGCTCCATTGATTAGAAGAGGGTTTGCTCTTCCTTCAGTTTCTGAGAGTATACTCTCCTTCTCAGGGGACCTCGATTGAGTTTTTTGTGTTCCCTTTTTCAGGGACCTGTGTGTAGGTTCGGGGACTTAGGTTGCTTGGAACATGCCCTCTGTATGGGGGTTGCTTTTGCAGTCTGTTTCTTGCTTGACTGCTTCTTCCTCGCAAGAGGGTTTGTGTCGTCCTGTTGTGGACTTTGTGTTCTCAAACTTGGGGTTTTTCACCTGAGTGTATTATTTATTATTCTATAGCCATACACTGGGAGGAATTTGCCTCTTCCGTTGCATTCCGTGCTTGCAGGATATTGGGGAGACATCTGTTCTGTCTCTGTGCCCGGTCTTATCCCGGTATATGCGTGGCCTCCTTTCCCTGTTTGGGCCCCTTTGGGTCTCTGTGAGCTGGGCTCACTCATGGAGGTGTTCCTTTTTTGTATTAGGGGACCTTTCATTTGTTTCATATAGATAACATTGAGCTCATGCACATGAATTTACCGTGGAGTCAGCTCTGATTGGCTAAAATGCAAGTCTGTCAAAAGAACTGAGATAAGGGGGCAGTCTGCAGAGGCTTAGATACAATGTAATTACAGAGGTAAAACATGTATTATTATAACTGTGTTCGTTGTGCAAAACTAGGGAATTGGTATATAAGGGATTATCTATCTTTTAAAACAACAAAAATTCCAATGTTGACTGTCCCTTTAACAGGTTAATCCTCATGTGGTCTATGCGGAAACTTAGTGATTCTTCCTAGTTTAAGATTCATTTTGGAGCTGTGAACAGGACAGATCTTTGACACTTTGTGTTTGACATAAAATAGAGATTTTTATACTGATCTCTAAGATTGCGGCTGAGCAGTTACATAGTCAGGGATTTGCAGCTTCTGTGACTATATTAACACAATGGCTCTAAAAGGAAATCGTATTATGTGCACACAGTAATATGTTCCACTTTATTTCCCTGCATGGTCTGTTTGCATACAATTATGGCTTATATTGTGGTAGCAGCCCTGTATGTATTGGTTTTATTTTCCCTCGTTTTAGTGTAAGGGTATTTTGCACACTCAGTGTTATGAGTGTCATGCGAACTGCTGAGGGACCGGACTGTTTTTCTTCATTAATGGAAAGAGTCCAAAGCTGCATTAATTACTTTTGGGAAAACATAATTTATGCTTACCTGATAAATGTATTTCTCTTGTAGTGTATCCAGTCCACGGATCATCCATTACTTGTGGGATATTCTCCTTCCCAACAAGAAGTTGCAAGAGGATCACCCACAGCAGAGCTGCTATATAGCTCCTCCCCTCACTGCCATATCCAGTCATTCGACCGAAACAAGAAGAGAAAGGAGAAACCATAGGGTGCAGTGGTGACTGTAGTTTAATTAAAATTTAGACCTGCCTTAAAAGGACAGGGCTGGCCGTGGACTGGATACACTACAAGAGAAATAAATTTATCAGGTAAGCATAAATTATGTTTTCTCTTGTTAAGTGTATCCAGTCCACGGATCATCCATTACTTGTGGGATACCAATACCAAAGCTAAAGTACACGGATGATGGGAGGGACAAGGCAGGAACTTAAACGGAAGGAACCACTGCCTGTAGAACCTTTCTCCCAAAAACAGCCTCCGAAGAAGCAAAAGTGTCAAATTTGTAAAATTTTGAAAAGGTGTGAAGCGAAGACCAAGTTGCAGCCTTGCAAATCTGTTCAACAGAGGCCTCATTTTTAAAGGCCCAGGTGGAAGCCACAGCTCTAGTAGAATGAGCTGTAATCCTTTCAGGGGGCTGCTATCCAGCAGTCTCATAGGCTTAAGCGTATTATGCTCCGAAGCCAAAAGGAGAGAGAGGTTGCCGAAGCTTTTTGACCTCTCCTCTGTCCAGAGTAAACGACAAACAGGGCAGATGTTTGACGAAAATCTTTAGTAGCCTGTAAGTAAAACTTCAAGGCACGGACTACGTCCAGATTATGCAAAAGACGTTCCTTCTTTGAAGAAGGATTAGGACACAATGATGGAACAACAATCTCTTGATTGATATTCCTGTTAGAAACCACCTTAGGTAAAAACCCAGGTTTGGTACGCAGAACTACCTTGTCTGAATGAAAAATCAGATAAGGAGAATCACAATGTAAGGCAAATAACTCAGAGACTCTTCGAGCTGAGGAAATAGCCATCAAAAACAGAACTTTCCAAGATAAAAGTTTAATATCAATGGAATGAAGGGGTTCAAACGGAACTCCCTGAAGAACTTTAAGAACCAAGTTTAAGCTCCACGGGGGAGCAACAGTTTTAAACACAGGCTTAATCCTAACCAAAGCCTGACAAAATGCCTGGACATCTGGAACTTCTGCCAGATGCTTGTGCAAAAGAATAGACAGAGCAGAGATCTGTCCTTTTAAAGAACTAGCTGATAAGCATTTGTCCAAGCCCTCTTGGAGAAAGGACAATATCCTAGGAATCCTAACCTTACTCCATGAGTAACTCTTGGATTCACACCAATAAAGATATTTACGCCATATCTTATGTTAGATTTTCCTGGTGACAGGCTTCCGAGCCTGTATTAAGGTATCAATGACTGACTCGGAGAAGCCACGCCTTGATAGAATCAAGCGTTCAATCTCCAAGCAGTCAGTCTTAGAGAAATTAGATTTGGATGATTGAAAGGACCTTGTATTAGAAGGTCCTGCCTCAGAGGCAGAGTCCATGGTGGAAGAGATGACATGTCCACTAGGTCTGCATACCAGGTCCTGCGTGGCCACGCAGGTGCTATCAGAATCACCAATGCTCTCTCCTGTTTGATTTTGGCAATCAGTCGAGGAAACAGTGGAAACACATAGGCCAGGTTGAAGAACCAAGGAGCTGCTAGAGCATCTATCAGCGTTGCTCCCGGGTCCCTGGACCTGGATCCGTAACAAGGAAGCTTGGCGTTCTGGCAAGACGCCATGAGATCCAGTTCTGGTTTGCCCCAACGATGGACCAGTTGAGCAAACACCTCCGGATGGAGTTCCCACTCCCCCGGATGAAAAGTCTGATGACTTAGAAAATCCGCCTCCCAGTTCTCTACGCCTGGGATGTGGATTGCTGACAGGTGGCAAGAGTGAGACTCTGCCCAGCGAATTATCTTTGAGACTTCTAACATCCCACTTGATGTCTTTGAGACTTCTGGTTCCCCCTTGATGGTTGATGTAAGCCACAGTCGTGATGTTGTCCGACTGAAATCTGATGAACCTCAGTGTTGCTAACTGAGGCCAAGCTAGAAGAGCATTGAATATTGCTCTTAACTCCAGAATATTTATTGGGAGGAGTTTCTCCTCCTGAGTCCACGATCCCTGAGCCTTCAGGGAGTTCCAGACTGCGCCCCAACCTAGAAGGCTGGCATCTGTTGTTACAATCGTCCAATCTGGCCTGCGAAAGGTCATACCCTTGGACAGATGGACCCGAGAAAGCCACCAGAGAAGAGAATCTCTGGTCTCTTGATCCAGATTTAGTAGAGGGGACAAATCTGAGTAATCCCCATTCCACTGACTTAGCATGCATAATTGCAGCGGTCTGAGATGCAGGCGCGCAAATGGCACTATGTCCATTGCCGCTACCATTAAGCCAATTACTTCCATGCACTGAGCCACTGATGGGCGTGGAATGGAATGAAGGACACGGCAAGCATTTAGAAGTTTTGATAACCTGGACTCCGTCAGGTAAATTTTCATCTCTACAGAATCTATAAGAGTCCCTAGGAAGGAGACTCTTGTGAGTGGTGATAGAGAACTCTTTTCCACGTTCACTTTCCACCCATGCGACCTCAGAAATGCCAGAACTATCTCTGTATGAGACTTGGCAATTTGAAAGCTTGATGCCTGTATCAGGATGTCTTCTAGATACGGAGCCACCGCTATGCCTCACGGTCTTAGAACCGCCAGAAGTGAGCCCAGAACCTTTGTAAAAATTCTCGGGGCAGTTGCCAACCCGAAGGGAAGAGCTACAAATTGGTAATGCCTGTCTAGAAAGGCAAACCTTAGGAACCGATGATGATCTTTGTGAATCGGTATGTGAAGGTAGGCATCCTTTAAGTCCACTGTGGTCATGTACTGACCCTCTTGGATCATGGGTAGGATGGTCCGAATAGTTTTCATTTTGAATGATGGAACTCTGAGGAATTTGTTTAAGATCTTTAGATCCAAGATTGGTCTGAAGGTTCCCTCTTTCTTGGGAACCACAAACAGATTTGAATAAAATCCCTGTCCTTGTTCCGTCCGCGGAACTGGATGGATCACTCCCATTACTAGGAGGTCTTGCACACAGCTTAGGAATGCCTCTTTCTTTATCTGGTTTGCTGATAACCTTGAAAGATGAAATCTCCCTTGTGGAGGAGAAGCTTTGAAGTCCAGAAGATATCCCTGAGATATGATCTCCAACGCCCAGGGATCCTGAACATCTCTTGCCCACGCCTGGGCGAAGAGAGAAAGTCTGCCCCCCACTAGATCCGTTTCCGGATAGGGGGCCGTTCCTTCATGCTGTCTTGGGGGCAGCAGCAGGCTTTCTGGCCTGCTTGCCCTTGTTCCAGGACTGGTTAGGTTTCCAGGCCTGTCTGGAATGAGCAACAGTTCCCTCTTGTTTTGAAGCGGAGGAAGTTAATGCTGCTCCTGCCTTAAAATTTCGAAAGGCACAAAAATTAGACTGTTTGGCTTTTGATTTAGACCTGTCCTGAGGAAGGGTATGACCCTTGCCTCCATTAATGTCAGCAATAATTTCCTTCAAGCCAGGCCCGAATAAGGTCTGCCCCTTGAAAGGAATGTTGAGTAATTTAGACTTTGAAGTCACGTCAGCTGACCAGGATTTAAGCCATAGCGCCCTATGTGCCTGGATGGCGAATCCGGAATTCTTAGCCGTTAGTTTAGTCAAAGGAACAATGGCATCAGAAACAAATGAGTTAGCTAGCTTAAGCGTTCTAAGCTTGTCAATAATTTCATTCAATGGAGCTGTCTGGATGGCCTCTTCCAGGGCCTCAAACCAGAATGCCGCCACAGCAGTGACAGGCGCAATGCATGCAAGGGGCTGTAAAATAAAACCTTGTTGAATAAACATTTTCTTAAGGTAACCCTCCAATTTTTTATCCATTGGATCTGAAAAAGCACAACTGTCCTCAACCGGGATAGTGGTACGCTTTGCTAAAGTAGAAACTGCTCCCTCCACCTTAGGGACCGTCTGCCATAAGTCCCGTGTAGTGGCGTCTATTGGAAACATTTTTCTAAATATAGGAGGTGGGGAAAAGGGCACACCGGGTCTATCCCACTCCTTGCTAATAATTTCTGTAAGCCTTTTAGGTATAGGAAAAACGTCAGTACACACCGGCACCGCATAGTATCTATCCAGCCTACACAATTTCTCTGGAATTGCAACTGTGTTACAGTCATTCAGAGCAGCTAATACCTCCCCAAGCAATACACAGAGGTTCTCAAGCTTAAATTTAAAATTAGAAATCTCTTAATCAGGTTTCCCCGAGTCAGAGATGTCACCCACAGACTGAAGCTCTCCGTCCTCATGTTCTGCATACTGTGACGCAGTATCAGACATGGCTCTAACAGCATTTGCGCGCTCTGTATCTCTCCTAACCCCAGAGCTATCGCGCTTGCCTCTTAATTCAGGCAATCTAGATAATACCTCTGACAGGGTATTTATTCATGATTGCAGCCATGTCCTGCAAGGTAATCGCTATGGGCGTCCCTGATGTAATTGGCGCCATATTAGCGTGCGTCCCCTGAGCGGGAGGCGAAGGGTCTGACACGTGGGGAGAGTTAGTCTGCTTAACTTCCCCCTCGACAGAACCCTCTGGTGATAATTCTTTTATAGATAAAGACTGATCTTTACTGTTTAAGGTGAAATCAATACATTTAGTACACATTCTCCTATGGGGCTCCACCATGGCTTTCAAACATAATGAACAAGTAGGTTCCTCTGTGTCAGACATGTTTAAACAGACTAGCAATGGGGACTAGCAAGCTTGGAAAATACTTTAAAACAAGTTTACAAGCAATGTAAAAAACGTTACTGCGCCTTTAAGAAACACAAATTTTCCCAAATTTTGAAATAACAGTGAAAAAATGCAGTTACACTAACGAAATTTTTACAGTGTATGTAATAAGTTAGCAGAGCATTACACCCACTTGCAAATGGATGATTAACCCCTTAAAACCAAAAACGGAATAACAAATGACAAAAACATTTTTTAAACCGTCACAACTGCCACAGCTCTATTGTGGCTTTTTACCTCCCTCAATACGACATTTGAAGCCTTTTGAGCCCTTCAGAGAAGTCCTGGATCATGCAGGAAGAAGCTGGATGTCTGTGTCTGTAATTTTTGCTGTGCAAAAAAACGCCAAAATAGGCCCCTCCCACTCATATTACAACAGTGGGAAGCCCCAGGGAACTGTTTCTAGGCAAAATTCAAGCCAGCCATGTGGAAAAAACTAGGCCCCAATAAGTTTTATCACCAAACATATGTAAAAAACGATTAAACATGCCAGCAAACGTTTTAAAATACACTTTTATAAGAGTATGTATCTCTATTAATAAGCCTGATACCAGTCGCTATCACTGCATTTAAGGCTTTACTTACATTACTTCGGTATCAGCAGCATTTTCTAGCAAATTCCATCCCTAGAAAAATATTTTAACTGCACATACCTTATTACAGGAAAACCTGCACGCTATTCCCCCTCTGAAGTTACCTCACTCCTCAGAATATGTGAGAACAGCAAAGGATCTTAGTTACTTCTGCTAAGATCATAGAAAACACAGGCAGATTCTTCTAAATACTGCCTGAGATAAACAGTACACTCCGGTACCATTTAAAAATAACAAACTTTTGATTGAAGAAAAACTAAGTATAAAACATCACAGTCCTCTTACGACCTCCATCTTAGTTGAGAGTTGCAAGAGAATGACTGGATATGGCAGTGAGGGGAGGAGCTATATAGCAGCTATGCTGTGGGTGATTCTCTTGCAACTTCCTGTTGGGAAGGAGAATATCCCACAAGTAATGGATGATCCGTGGACTGGATACACTTAACAAGAGAAATAAGAACCTGGCTATTGGGTGGAGGCAAAGACACCACAGCCTTAAATACTCCTCCCACTTCCCTCATCCCCCAGTCATTCTTTGCCTTTTGTCACAGGAGGTTGGCAGAGAAGTGTCAGAATTTAATTTGTCTCTTATGGAGGGTAGTACTCCGACATGGGACAGGAGTTTTAGGTAATCCTGTCAGTCTCTCAGTGAGGGCTTGGATGAAGGGCCATGTTCCTGTTCCACGGCGTAGATTCCGGTAAGATCGTTTCATTTTACTTCTTCATGAATGTACTGTAACTTATTTGTTTCTGCAAACTCACATGAAAACTTCAGGGTCTCAGTGATACTCCTTTAAGTGTCTTTGAATCAAGGGTTAATTTCTCCTGAGGGGGACTATTGAACAGTTTTTTTTTAATCATGTTTGTTATGTGATTCAATCTGCTTATGTGTAGTGTTTACTGGGCTCGTGGCTTAGAACATGACTGCATTTTGAAGTGATGCGACCATACGGTTGGGCGCACTTTTTGTTGGACTGTACGGTTCACCTTGTGACCGAGCGTGTTATGTTCTGATCTTCCATTTCCGCATTCCTGACTGTGTGGCGAAGGAAAATTTTAGTCCGCTAGTCTCTGGTACATAGGAGGTGGTGAGTGCCCCAGCCATTGTGTGTGTCAGGTGCGTTCAAATTGTTTTATATATAGTCCATTTTTGAGTATCCTTGATCCAGTTATGGAGGATACTGATATTGAGATTGGTCAATAATTTGATTCAGATTCTTCGTCCTGTGAAGAATGCGAATTGGCCCCATTGACTCAGCTCAGTCGGTTATGTTCTTTAGGCCGTCATAGAGCGCCTTGTTCCTCGGGCTCGGGGATTCAAGAGACTGCTGAGCCATCTGCCTTGGGTGGCCCTGTCCTCCGGGAAGCGAGTTCCCTACCGTTTTCTACTACTACACATGCAGGTAACCCAAGTTATGCGTTTCCCTCTTTGGAGGGTGTATTGTTTCCCCCGGAAGTTGTGGCACGTTTTCACTTTTACATACTTTTGGCGCTAGCACGTCTGCAAAGTCCAGATGTTTGATCGCGATTGTGCTCGTGCCCGATTGCCCCAGGTCCTTCGGCCTCTGGAGGGCATGAACAGTTCCCTGCAGGTATAACTGTGCCTGAGTGTTGTGCCTTTCATTACAGGCGGGCTCACCTTAGTCTTTTACTCAGACATGTTTTTCAGCTGCTGAAGGACCCTATCTTTCTTAGGTACGGGACTCATCTGTCTACTCCTTCAAATGGCTCACCTCGTTAGACATGGGGGGATGAAGTAATCTCCTTTAAGTCTTGTTATTGAGATCCTTCCCAGTTTTGTTGGAAGAAAAGGCTTTCCGTTGGCTTGTCCTGCGGATCTTTCTTTTCTTCTTGGGCGTTAACCCTTCGGGTTGCCTGTCATTTTATTTTATCTGGTTAGGATTAATTTTATTTTTCATACTTTGTTTCCTGCAGGAACTTCTCTGGGATCGATACTCGCTGTTTGCTTCTACGGAAGTTGTTCCGGACTCGTTAGTCCCATGTTTGTCTGTTTTTCTTCCTCCCTCTCTGAGGGCAGCTTTAGCCAGCCTGGCAGTTATGACCCTGGTTGCAGGCTGGTCCTGCTTGGGTTCAGATCTTCTGTCTCACGGCTTATTAAAACACGTGGCGCCTCATATACCTTGCTGGTCAGGTTGGGGTGCTGAGTGCTCTAAACATTATTATGTTTCTTGTTATTTGTCAAGTTTCACCTAAGCATTCTCAAGAGGACTTACGGGTCCTTGCGGCTCTCGGGATTGTTTTAGTCCTAAATAGCAGTTTCTCTGGTGACTGGGTCAGTGAATTTTGCTACGTCACTCTCTGTTACTTCCAATACCCTTGGAACCTAGAGTATTACTTCCCACATGGTTGGAAAATTAGAGGATTTAGCGCCTTTTCCGCCAGTCGCAGCGGTGTTGCTTTAGGAAATTAAATTTTTTGGACTTGGAGAGAAGAACACAGAGGCTCCTAATACCATAAACACAGAGTGGATACAGATAAGCAAAATGGATACTCACAAACGAACAGCACCCAAAGGTGCAAACATGCAGACTGGAACCTCACAGTTGCCCAGCTAACTGGATATGAGCAGTCAGATATTCAAAGGGAAATCCCTTGACTTGTTCCTTTAGTGGTTCTCTTCTTCATTGAGACCTCTTGGATTGTCAGTTTCTCCTTGTAGATGGGTCGCCTTCGGAGGACTTGGATTCCCTTCGGGAGTTGGTTGTTCCTTTTTTGGGACTTTAAACCGTGAGTTTTTTTTGGGATCCATTTAGGGGTCCTTCCCTGGTGTTGGGAATGCTCTGCATCTCCATTTTGGGATAGAAGAGGTCCTAGTGGTTTTCCACTCATATGGTTCAGGTATTGCCATCCTGGTGGCACCCAAACCCATGTTTTACTTTCCTCTGACTTCGAATCTAAGGTGATGTGGAGGGTTGATGTTGCTCTATTCGGGTGACTTGTTCTCTCTGTTCCCCTGGTGTCTGGAGCTTGAGGCTAGCTGGACAGCTAGCTCAGCATTCTAATGCTTTGTGGCTACTCTGTACTGTAGCAAATCGAGGGTTGCTAGTTCGATCCCTGCGGAGATCTACTCAGCCTTTTTCTCCTTTTGAGGTTGATAAAATGAGCAGCGCCGTGTCCCTTAGGGGGATTAGTCGCTCCTTTCAAGCACAATCATGTTAATGATGCTTGGATGCCTGTTAGCTCTAGTGTCCTTTTATGGCCCTGGCTATTTGGAGTGTTGGGCTCCTGCAAGGGGTGGTCTCTTCCCTTTGAATTTATGTGCCTGGAAGTTTGTTTAATCCAAACATTTGTAAGGCCCCGGCGTCTTGTCCTGATCTTCCGGTTGTCGAGGGTTTTACTCTGCGTTTTCTCTTTCGGGATCCTGCCGTGGGATGTTACTGGACCTTATGATCCTAGGACTGGCTTGGTGGTTCCAGTTTCTGGGGTACTTGGGCTTCGCCCTTGTTCTGGTTGTTCTGTTTTACAACTTGGCCAGATGTATTGAGAGACGGGGCTCCTTGGGCCTTGTCTTGTGCGAACGATACGGTTCCTCTGGGACAGCCAACTAACGTGACCTGATGGTGGGCTTTCCTGCCTAGCAAACGGAAGGTTTGTGGTTGCTCAGCTGTCACTTTTCCGCCTGTTATGTGTGCTAGCACAACAGTGTTTTAAGGGGTTCTTCCGTGTTCGTCAGTGACGTGGCCTTGTGTCCTCTCGGTTCTTCCTGTCTTATAGGCAGGTGTTAATCAACGTTCTCCTCTTCAGGGGGTTTTTTGTACTCCTTACGGAGGTGTGGTTCCCTTTTTGGGGGCCTCTCCTGTATTCGGGAGGTTGGAACAGATGTTTATCTGGTTCGGGGATTGGTCTGCTCTTTGAGTTGTTCCTTTCCATCTGGGGAGCTGCTGGCTCCGCATTGAGACATAGTTGGGTGGCCTTGCTAGATCTCTTTGGGTCTAACGCCTGCTCGTTTGTCTTTAGATTGAGGTGGCTGTGTCCATTCTTCCACCCTTTTGGGGGCCGGTCTTGGGGTTCCTTTTCGGTTTCCTTACTTCAGTTCTGCCGTTGCTTGGGCTGGTCCAGCTTGGTGTAGGATCTGAGATCTGATGTTCATATTCAGGTCTTGAGGGTGACAGTGGACCTTCTTTTTTTTCTTTTTTTTTTTAAGGTTCTGTGCCTTTCCCCCTTTATGATCTGTGAGTAGGCTTGGTGGCCTAGATTGCCTGGAGAGTGTCCTCTTCTTGGAGGTTGGGCAATTTCTGTCTTGGGCCGCTTCTTTCTTGCAGATAGTGTTTTTTTCCTTGTCTTCCTATGAATGGCAGCGTCTTACTGGTCTCAGATGTTTTCTTCTGAGTTTGCTGCTTGTAATTTTCTGTTTGCTCAGTCTCTGAGTTCTGACGTTTTGAGGACTTTGTCTTCAGCTGTCTTTTTCAGTGCTGTTGCACGATGTTTGGGAGATGTTTATTCTCCTGCTGATGCCCGGTTACTCCTTGTTGATTGGGTGTCTTCTCCCCTTGTTCTCGGGATCCATTCGGGTCTCTGTGGACTTGTCCGTCCTTTGAGGGGGATTTTTTCCTTTATGGATTTTGCTGTACCTTTTGGGCATCCCTTGGTTTACCCTTGTCCTCTCCTTTTTGGGGGATTTTGGTACTGTACTAGTACGGGGACTGACTGCTGGGCGACGGTTCTCCTTGAGGAGGGGAGTCTACTTGTGTTCTCTAGTTAGGCCTTCGGACTATCTGTGGATCAGTGTCCTTGGGGTCTTTCCTTCTAGTTCTTTTGCCCGGCTCCGACAAAGCGGGGTTTGGTTGGGTTGTGTTTTTTTCAGGCCTGGTGCCCTCAGAATGGGCGGCCTATTGTACCCTCCTGTCTTTGCATTCAGTGTCCTCTATAGTTTGGGTATTGTTTTCCCAAAAGTAATGAATTGCAACTGTGGACTCTTTCCATTTATGAAGAAAAACATAAATTATGCTTACCTGATAATTTTATTTCTTCTACAAGATATGACGAGTCCACGGATTTCTTCCTTACTTGTGGGATTTATCCTCCTGCTAACAGGAAGTGGCAAAGAGCACCACAGCAGAGCTGTATATATAGCTCCTCCCTTCCCTCCACCTCCAGTCATTCTCTTTGCCTGTGTTAGTAATAGGAAGAGGTAAAGTGAGGTGTTAGTTTTAGATTCTTCAATCAAGACATTTTTTATTTTAAAATGGTACCGGTGTGTACTATTTTTCTCAGGGAGAAATTGTCAGTCTGGATTCCCAAAAAGAATGTAGACATTATTTTTCTGCCCTGATGTTGATGATCTTAGCAGACGTTATCTAAGATCCATTCTGGTTCCCACAGAGCTTCTGAAGGTAGTGCAAGAAAAGTCTTCAGTGTTGAGAACGGTGTTATGCTACAAACAGCATTGAGGTATGTTCAGACTTTTATTTCTGAGGAGACTTCTTATATCAGAACTGGCTGACATTATTCCCTACCGGGGAAGGGGTAAGCAGTAGACCTATATGGGTTATGGTGGTACTGAAATTACCGGTTTGTATATTGATTGCTATATGTTATGCGAGCAATATGGACTTGACACTGGGAGAGGCAGCTGAGAGACTTTCTATTTTTATTACTGGCCTAGTGAAATGTTTGGGTGAAGACATTAGGGGACCACACTGCTTTACTAAAACCGCTTCCCATGCGGTTATGGGGACAGTTAATGCGACGCCCATGGTGGGCGGGGCCTATTTCGCACGCTCAGACACGCAGTTTTCTCTTCACTAGAAGGCAGCAAGGCACTAGCTCCGGTGGGGCCCAAGTTTGAGTTTCAGTCACCGGATCGTTATTGACACAGTCTAGAGTACCCTGGGGGCAAGTAGGCGCCACAGCAGAGCTCTGGCGAGTTGCAGGGGCTGATATCGTTTTTTAAGACTTAATTTACAAATAAAGATGCTTAAAATGTGATTTAGCATTTTCTTCTAAATTGTGCAATATTTCTTGGCTAATTTGGGCTGTTTGCTATAGTTTTTAGTGCTGAAAAATTGTTTGTTTTTTTTAAATTCTATTGAATCAATAAATAAGGTTAAAAGCGACTATTGCGGCTATTGCTAGTCTGTTTAACATGTCTGAACTTGAGGAAACTCCTTGTTCTATGTGTTTAGATGCCATTGTGGAACCCCCTCTTACTTTGTGTACCTCTTGTACTGAAAGGGCCTTTCTGGTTTGATGCCTTAGAAGAGTCTCCTTAGATAGAATTAAGGCTCTCAAGCTGGCTAATTCATTTATCACAGATATCAAATCGCTAAGTTGGCGGCTAAAAATGCAGGATTTGACATTTTAGCGCGTAGAGAGTTATGGTTAAAATCGTGGTCTGCTGATGTGTCATCTAAGTCAAAGCTCTTGGCTATTCCTTTCAAGGGTAAGACCCTATTCGGGCCTGAGTTGAAGGAAATAATTTCTGACATTACTGGAGGTAAAGGTCATCTTCTACCTCAGGATAAGACTGTTAAGATGAGAGGTAAACAAAATAATTTTCGTTCCTTTCGGAACTTTAAAGGAGTACCCTCTTCTTCCTCTTCCTCCACAAAACAGGAGGGGAATTTTGCTCAGGCCAAGTTCGTCTAAAGACCCAACCATGCCTGGAACAAGGGTAAACAACCCAAGAAGCCCGCTGCTACTACCAAGACAGCATGAAGGGGCGGCCCCCGATCCAGGACCGGATCTAGTAGGGGGCAGACTTTCTCTCTTTGCCCAGGCTTGGGCAACAGATGTTCAGGACCCCTGGGCACTGGAAATCGTGACCCACGGGTATCAACTGGAATTCAAAACTGGAATTCAAAAGTTTACTCCCAAGAGGGAGATTTCTTCTTTCACGATTGTCTGTAGACCAGATAAAAAGAGAGGCGTTCTTACGTTGTGTAAAAGACCTCTCTACTATGGGAGTAATTCGTCCTGTTCCAAGACTAGAACATGGGCAGGGGTTTTACTCAAATCTTTTCGTGGTTCCCAAAAAAGAGGGAACGTTCAGACTCATTTTAGATCTCAGGAGTCTAAACAAATTTCTCAGAGTCCCATCCTTCAAGATGGAGACTATTCGAGCAATTTTACCAATGATCCAGGAGGGTCAATATATGACTACCGTGGACTTGAAGGATGCATACCTTCATATTCCTATTCACAAGGATCATCATCAGTACCTAAGGTTTGCCTTCCTAGACAAACATTTTCAGTTTGTGGCTCTTCCATTCGGGTTGGCCACAGCACCCAGGATCTTCACAAAGGTTCTAGGGTCCCTTCTGGTGGTTCTCAGGCCGTGGGGCATAGCAGTGGCGCCTTATCTGGATGATATTTTGATTCAGGCGTTGACTTATCATCTAACAAAGTCTCATACAGACACAGTGTTGTCCTTTCTGAGAACTCACGGATGGAAGGTGAATCTAGAAAAGAGTTCACTAATTCCACAGACAAAGGTTCCCTTCTTGGGAACTCTGATAGATTCTAAAGTCCATGAAGATTTTTCTGACGGAAGTCAGAAAGTCAAAGATTCTAAATACATGCCGAGCCCTTCAGTCCAATCCTCGGCCATCAGTGGCTCAGTGCATGGAGGTAATTGGATTGATGGTGGCAGCAATGGACATCATTCCATTTGCTCGGTTTCATCTCAGACCACTGCAACTGTGCATGCTCGGACAGTGGAATGGGGATTCTGCAAATTTATCTCCCCAGATAAATCTGGACCAGGAGACTAGAGACTCTCTCTTCTTTGGTGGTTGTCGCCGGATCATCTGTCCCAAGGGACGTGTTTCCGCAGACCCTCGTGGGTGATAGTGACAACGGACGCCAGTCTACTAGGCTGGGGTGCAGTTTGGAATTCCCTGAAGGCTCAGGGTGTATGGACTCAGGTGAAGTCTCTACATCCAATCAATATTCTGGAATTGAGAGCAATATTCAATGCGCTTCAGGCGTGGCCTCAGTTGGCTTCGGCCAAATTCATCAGATTCCAGTCGGACAACATTACAACTGTGGTTACATCAATCATCAGGAAGGAACAAGGAGTTCCTTAGCGATGACAGAAGTATCCAAGATAATTCTATGGGCAGAGGGCCACTCTTGTTCTCTGTCAGCAATCTACATTCCAGGAGTGGACAGCTGGGAAGCGGACTTTTTAAGCCGACAGGCATTTCATCCGGGGGAGTGGGAACTCCATCTGGAGGTCTTTGCCTCACTGATTCTCCGATGGGGCAGACTGGAATTGGATCTGATGGCATCTCGACAGAATGCCAAGCTCCCAAGATACGGATCCTGGTCGAGGGATCCTCAGGCCGAACTGATAGATGCCTTGGCAGTGCCTTGGTCGTTCAACCTATCTTAGATGTTTCCACCGTTTCCTCTCCTTCCCCGGGTGATTGCTTGGCTCAAGCAGGAGAGAGTTTCAGTAATTCTAATCGCGCCTGCGTGGCCACATAGGACTTGGTATGCAAATCTAGTGGACATGTCCTCTCTACCTCCGTGGAAACTTCCATTGAGACAGGACCTTCTCATTCAAGGTCCTTTCCAACATCCAAATCTAATTTATCTGCAGCTGACTGCTTGGAGATTGAACGATTGATTTTATCTAAGCGGGGGTTCTCTGATTCGGTCATTGATACTCTGATCCAGGCACGTAAACCTCTTAATAGAAAGATTTACCATAAGATATGGTGTAAATATCGTTATTGGTGCGAATCCAAGGGCTACTCATGGAGTAGAGTTAGGATTCCCAGGATTCTGTCTTTTCTCCAAGAAGGATTGGAGAAAGGGTTGTCAGCAAGTTCATTAAAGGGACAAATCTCTGCTTTGTCGATTTTACTTCACAAACGTTTGGCAGATGTTCCAGACGTTCAGTCTTTTTGTCAGGCTTTGACCAGGATCAAGCCTGTGTTTAGACCAATTGCTCCACCCTGGTGTTTGAATTTAGTTCTGAATGTTCTTCCAGGGGTTCTGTTTGAACCCATTCATTCCATAGATATTAAGTTGTTATCTTGGAAAGTTTTGTTTTTGGTTGCTATTTCTTCTGCTCATAGAGTTTCTGAGCTTTCAGCGTTACAGTGTATCTTACCTTTCATTCTGATAAGGTGGTTTTACGTATCAAACCTGGTTTTCTTCCTAAGGTTGTTTCTAATAAGAATATTAATCAGAAAAAATTAATCAGCTCCTAAGAAGGAGTGAATGTTGCATAACTTGGACGTGGTCCGGGCCCTGAAGTTTTACTTGCAGGCGACTAAGGATTTCCGTCAATCATCTTCATTATTCATTGTTTTTTCTGTAAAGCGTAGGGGTCAGAAAGCTACGGCTACCTCTCTTTCTTTTTGGCTGAAGAGTATCATCTGTCTGGCGTATGAGACTGCTGGACAGCAGCCTCCTGAAAGTATTACGGCTCATTCTACTAGGGCTGTGGCTTCCTCATGGGCATTTAAAAACGATGCTTCTGTTGAACAGATTTGCAAGGCTGCAACTTGGTCGTCCCTTCACACTTTTTCCAAATTTTCCAAATTTGATACTTTTTCTTCTTCTGAGGCTGGTTTTGGGAGAAAGGTTCTTCAAGCAGTGGTGCCTTCCGTTTAGGTTCCTGTCTTGTCCCTCCCTTTCATCCGTGTCATGTAGCTTTGGTATTGTATCCCACAAGTAAGGATGAAATCCGTGGACTCGTCATATCTTGTAGAAGAAAAGGAAATGTATGCTTACCTGATAAATTTATTTCTTCTACGATACAACAAGTTCACGGCCCACCCTGTCATTTTTAAGACAGGTTTAGATTATCTTATATTTTTATAAACTTCAGTCACCTCTGCACCTTTAGCTTTTCCTTTCTCTTCCTAACTTCGGTCAAATGACTGGAGGTGGAGGGAAGGGAGGAGCTATATATACAGCTCTGCTGTGGTGCTCTTTGCCACTTCCTGTTAGCAGGAGGATAAATCCCACAAGTAAGGAAGAAATCCGTGGACTTGTCATATCGTAGAAGAAATAAATTTATCAGATAAGCATAAATTTCCTTTTTCTTCAGATGGAAAGAGTCCACAGCTCCCCACCCATATTTTTTCTGTGGGGCATCTTTTCACCCTGGTATTTCTTCTACTGTTCCTTGTTCCATTGGCAGAATGACTGGGGGATGAGGGAAGTGGGAGGAGTATTTAAGCCTTTGGCTGGGGTGTCTTTGCCTCCTCCAGGTGGCCAGGTTCTTATTCCCCAAAAGTAATGAATGCAGCTGTGGACTCTTCATCTGAAGAAAAGAAAATGATCAGGTAAGCATAATTTAAGTTTTTATGGCGCAGTTAGTCTTCTGTCATAGACATTTTCCCACGCCTTGCCTTTTTATTAGTTATATGCTGTAGGCTTGTGTTATTTGAACCTGTCGTTTTGTTTCCTCCTCCTAGCTGTTTGCAATTGTGGAAGTTGCCGCTTTCACATTCTAGGCTGTACCTAGTCGGAGTTGCTTGAGAGTCCTATTTTTGAGGTACGCAGTTGTTCCACCATTGTGGGCAGGTACATTTTAGCCGTTAGGATAGAGGGATCTCTTTCATAGTGATTGTGAGGGAGGTTCTGCAGGTTGCCAATATTGAATACTGTGTACACACAGTATAATGGCTGTAATCTACATTCTTTTATGTTAACTGTGTATTACGTGTTAGAAGTTCACTTTCTGTACCCACCGGAGAGAACAGAGTTCAAGTCATGTGGGCATGACAAATGCATGGTATGGCAGCTCATATTTGTGGAGTACATTTTATTAAGAGAGAAGTGTATGAATAACATGTAGTCTCAGTGTAAGGGTATTATGTATCCATATTGTATGAGGTTATGTACTCGCAGTATAATAAATATATTGTACACACAGTGTATTAGGTTATAGACACACAGTGCAATATGTGTTTTGTTCTCATTATGTATCACAATGTAATGAGTATTATGTACACACAGTGTATTACGTTATGTACACACATCCACACAGTGGAATGATTATATTATGTATACACAGTGGAATGAGTATTATGTACACACAGTGTGCAGCATATAATGTTCACACAGTGTAATGAGTATTATGTTGACAGTGTGATGACTCACAGTGTGTAATGGGCTCTGTACACTCATTACACTGTGTGAACACGAGAACATAACACATAATGCACTGAGTATGATGTTCACTCAGTATGAGTATTATGTACACTCAGTGTATTTAGTATTATGGACTCACTGTGTCCTGAGTTTTATGTTCACTGAGTGTTATGAGTGTTATATGTATATACACAGTATAATTAATTTTATGTACTCAGTGTAATGATTATTATATACATTCAGTGTAATGGGTACTTTGTACCCACTGTATAATGAATACTGTGTACACACTGTATGAGTACTACGTTCACTCAGTGTAATGAGTATTATGTACTCCTGGTATGAGTATTTGTAATCTCAGTAGAATCAATTTTATGTACACTCAGTGTAATGAATTTTATGTTCACTCAGTACAATGTGTATTATGTACTCACTGACTAAGCAGTAGTTATGTGTACATAATACTTCTTACACTGTGTGAAAACAAGTGTGCTCTTTTATTTTTCAGATGATTTCAGATGATTAGACTGGGAGCTAAAATGTCTAGCTTCACAATGCTAGCCCGCAAGGTTCTGTGGTTAAAATCTTGGCAAGCATTTTGGCTTTACCTTATAAGAAATCTCTGTTTGGACCTGGTCTGGTGGAAATCTTTTCTGAGTTTACAGGTGGAAAGGGATCTTTCCTAGCCCAGGGCAATAAGAATAGACCTTTTAATTGTCGTTCCTTTCGGAAATTTAAAGGACAGAAGTTCTCCCCTCCTCTTCCAGACTAATCAAGGTCCACTTGGCAATCCAGCTAGCCCTGGAACAAATCAGCCTTTCGTTGACTCTAAATCGTCATGAAGGGTTCATCCCCGATCCGAGTTTGAATCAGGTGGGGGGCAGGCTTTCTCTTTTTTGGCAGGCTTGGATACACCATGGCATAGTATCCCAGAGTTACATAATAGGATTCCAGTCTTGCCTTCCATGGGGCAGACTCCTCCTGTCTAGATTATCCTCAAACGAGGTAATGAGGGAGGCCTTCTTAAATTGCGTGAAGGACCTATCCTCCCTGGGAGTTATTGTTTCAGTCCCTTTAAATAATCTAGGTCTAGGATTCTATTCAAATCTTTTTGGGTTCCCAAAAAAGGAGGGAATTTTTCGTTCCATCCTGGACCTAGAGGGTCTAAACAAATTGCTCAGGGTGCCGTCCCTCAAGATGGTAACTATCATTCCATTTTTCCATTGGTCCAGGAAGGTTCTTTCATGACTTCTGTAGATCTGAAGGACGCGTTTTTACATGTTCCCATTCACTGGGATCATTTCCAGTTTCTATGGTTTTTGTCGCAGTTTCTTGACTATTCTCAGTGGTTCTGGGGACGGTATTGGCTGTGATCAGATCCCAGGGAATTGCTGTAGCGCTTTTTCTGGACGACATCTTGGTTAAGGCATCATATTTTCAACTAGCCCAATCTCATACAGAGAATGTTGTTGTCTTTTCTACTTTCCCATCTACCAAAAAGTGTTTCCTAGGGTCTATAACAGATTCCCTGTCCATGAAGATTTTTCTGACGGAGGTCAGAAAAAAACAAGACTTTTGCTTCCTGCTTTTCTCTACAGTCTGCCTTTCGCCCATCTGTGGCCCAATGTATGGAGGTGATTGGTCTGATGGTGGCATCCATGGACATCATTCCTTTTGCTTCGTTCCATCTACGACCACTGCAGCTTTGTATACTCCGTCAATGGAACAGAGATCTTTTCGGATTTTTCTCCGAGGATAAATCTGGACACTCTAACAATAGACTCTCTCGTGGTGAGTGTCACAGGAACATCTGTCTAGGGGCATCTTGCCTTCTGATAACTTCCTGGGAAATTGTGACTACGGACGCCAGCCTGTCAGGCTGGGAAGCTGTTTGAGGCCCTCTAAAGGCTCAGGGCCTGTGGTCTCGGGAAGAGTCCTCTCTTCCCATAAACATCTTGGAGTTGAGCCATCTTCAATGCTCTATCAGCGTGGCCTTTACTGTCGTTGGTCCGGTTTATAAGATTCAAATCGGACATCACCTCAGTGGCTTACATCAACCACCAGGGAGGGACTCGGAGTTCTTTAGCCATGAACCCACAATTGTCTCATATCTGCCATCCACATTCCAGGAGTGGACAACTGGGAAGCAGATTTTCTGAGCAGACAGACCTTTCATCCCGGGGAGTGGGCTCTCCATCCGGAAGTGTTCTCTCGGATATCCCTCAAGTGTGGGGTACCAGAGTTAAATCTGATGGCGCCCCGCCAAGACAACCAAGGTTCCAACGTACGGTTCAAGGTCAAGAGATCCTCAGGCCATTCTGATAGATGCTCTAACAGTTCCTTGGAGGTTTTCTCTGGCTTATCTGTTTCCACCGTTTGATACGAGCAATGACTTGTGGAAGGAAAGAGCATCAGTGATTCTAATAGCTCCTGTATGGCCTCACAGGATCTGGTTCGTGGATCTAGTGAGGATGTCCTCTTTACCTCCTTGGAGGTTACCTCAGAGGAAAGACCTTCTACTTCAGGGTCCTTTCCTCCATCCAAACCTAGATTCTCTGAAGCTAACTGCTTGGAGATTGAACACTTAGTTCTGTCTAAATGTCGTTTTTCTGAAGAGGTCAATGAAACTATGATTCAGGCTCGAAAACCAGTTACTCGCAAGATTTACCATAAGATATGGCGTAAATATCTTTCATGGTGTGAATCTAAGGGGTTCTCCTGGAGCCCGGTGAGGATTCCCTGGATTTTATCTCGTCTTCAGGATGGACTATATAAGGGTTTATTGGTCAGTACTCTAAAGGATCAGATTTCTGCGTTATCTTTCCTTTTGCACAAACGTCTGGCAGACCTACCAGATATTCAAGCCTTTGGGGTCGATTTATCAAAGGCTTTCTCCAGCCTTTGGGCCCCTACGGCTGCAGGTTCTCACAAGAGAACCTGCACGCCGTATTTAACAAGCAGCGGTCTAATCAGTTTCTGCCCACGCTTGATTGGGTGTGCGCGGGTAGGGGGCGGGATTGCACGCAAGCACAAAATAGCGCTTGTGTGCAATGCTGAATTCAGCCGACCAGAGGCGAGCTGCGGCGGACAGGGGCGCATATACGCTTGATAAATCGCCCCCCTTTGTACAGGCCGTGGTTAGAATCAGGCCTGTGTTTAAACCTGTTGCTCCCCCATGGAGCTTTAATTTAGTTCTTAAAGGTTTGCAGCAGGCTCCGTTTGAACCAATACATGTTGATATAAAACTTTTATTGTGGAAAGTTTTGTTTCTTGTTGCCATTTCTTCCGCTCGCAGAGTGTCTGAGCTTTCAGCTCTGCAGTGTGATTCCCCCTACCTTATTTTTCATGCTGATAAGGTGGTCCTTCGTACTAAATTGGGGTTTCTTCCTAAGGTGGTATTGAATCGAAACATTATTCAGGTAATTGTTGTTCCATTTTTTTGTTCTTATCCTTCTCAAAATGAATGTCTTTTGCATAACTTTGATCTTGTGCGGGCTCAAAATGTTTTACTTACAAGCTACTAAAGATTTTCGGCAATCTTCTGCCCTGTTTGTTGTTTTCTCTGGAAAGCGTAAGGGTCAGAAGGCCACTTCTACTTATCTGTCTCTCTGGTTGAGAAGTTTAATTCGTTTGGCTTCTGTGACTGCTGGACAGCAGCCTCCTGAGAGAATTACAGCTCATTCCACTAGGGCTGTCTCCTCTTCTTGGGCTATCAAAATTGAAGCTTCTGTGGAACTGATTTGCAAGGCGACAACATGGTCCTCTTTGTATACTTTTGGGAGAAAGGTTCTTCAAGCTGTGGGGCTTCTGTTTAGGTCCTCCTGCCTTTTTCTCCCTCCCTGTTCATTCTGTGTCCTCTAGCTTGGGTATTGGTTTCCCATTAGTAATTGGAAAGACGTTGTGGACTTTCCATGTCAAAGGAAAGAAAACAAAATTTATGCTTACCTGATAAATTTCTTTCCGGACATGGAGAGTCCACGACCCCGCCCTTTTTTAATTATGATTCGGCAGTTGTTGTTTTTTAAACCTCAGGCACCTTTTCACCCTTGTGTTTTCTTTCCATTGCCTTCGGCTGAATGACTGGGAATTATGGGTAAGGCAGTTACACTTAACAGCTTTGCTGGGGTGCTCTTTGCTTCCTCCTGCTGGCCAAGAGTTGAATATCCCACTAGTAATTGGAATGATGTTGTGGACTCTCCATGTCCGGAAAGAAAGAAATTTATCACGTAAGCTTACATTTTGTTTTCTCTTTCTTTTGGTAAACTACTTAATTGCACCCATGCACATTTCATTTTTGACCTTTCCATCTCTTTCAGTGAAATGCTTCTAGTAAAAGTTACTACTGTTTTTCTGCAGCATACGCACATATCCTGTGAGAGCCTGTGCACCAGTATTCAAACACCATGCCTGCTCTGAGAGTCAGCAGTGGCTTGTATGACACAAATTAAATCTACAGAAGCAATACACACCATCACCAGCTCTCTAGGAAGGTGTGGTGTTTGAATACTGGTGCACATGCTCTCAAAGGATATGTGCATATGCTGCAGAAGAACATAATTTTTGTAAGAACTTACCTGATAAATTAATTTTTCATGGTGGTGAGAGTCCACGAGCTTGTTACTGATGGGATATACAGGCAGGCAACTGGTCATTTGGACAAGGTCCGCATACCAAACCATTTGCGCCCACACTGGGGCTATCAGAAACGCAAAAAATTATTCCATTATGATCTTTGAGATCACTCTTGGAAGTAGAACAAGAGAGGGGAAAATGTAAGCAGGCTGGTAAGACCAGGGTACTGCTAGAGCATCTAACATTTCCGCCTGAGGCTCCCTGGACCATGAGAGGTACCTGGGAAGTTTCTTGTTCAGACGAGAGGCCATCAGATCTATTTCTGGAGTGCACCACATCTGCACACTTTGATAGAACACATATGGGTGGAGAGACCACTCCCCCAGATGAAATGACTGATGGCTGAAATAATCCGCTTCCCAGTTGTCTACACCTGGGATATGAATCGCAGTGATTAGATAGGATTTGGATTCCGCCCAAGAAAGTATTCAGGATACTTCCTTCATAGCTAGGGGATTGTTAGTTCACCTTTGATGATTGACATATGCCACTGTTGTGTTATTATCCGTCTGAAAATGAAAGTAAGTTTCTCTCCTTAATAGAGGCCAGCCTGAAGAGCTCTGAATAGAGCAAGGAGTTCCAGGATATTGATTGGTAACCTCTCAAGGATTCCAAACTCCTTGTGCTGTCAGAGACCCCCAAACAGCTCCCCAACCTGTAAAACTTGCATCTGTTGGGATCACAGACCAGTAGAACGAACAAAGGAGGTCCCTTGAAGAATAAAGTGGTGGTTTAACCACCAACTTTGAGAAAGTTCTGCATTGGGATTTAAGAATATTAGTTGTGATATTCGAGTGTAATCCTTGCACCATTGGTGTAACATGCAAAGTTGTAGAGGTCTCATATGAAAACGATCAAAGGGGATCGCGTCTAATGCTGCAATCATGAGACCTAAAACTTCCATACATGTGGCCCCTGAAGGGAATGATAGGTCCCTGCGGTTTAGACAGGCTGAAACCAATCTCAATCAACTTTTTTCTGTTAGATTCAGTGTCCATGACTCTATCCCTATCTGGAAACCCTGAAAGGTGACCTTTGTCTAAGGAATCAAGAAACTCATTGTTAAATTGATCCTCCAACCATGTCTTTGAAGAAACGACAATCGTATCGTATGTGATTCTGCAAAATGAAAAGATTGAGCTAGTACCAAGATATCGTCCAAATAAGGAAACACTGCAATACCCTGCTTACAGATAGAGTGATGTGCGGTGACTTCAGAGGCTGGTGAGGCAGTGGCTAGGAATCGGATACGCCTTCATTCTTTAGATATCCTTTGTTGAAGAAATAGCAATGTACATGGGCGAGCCAATCGCATGAGGTATCTATATGCAGCCACCAATCAGTATCTACTGAGCATATTTAGATATGCTTTTCAACAAAAGGATATCTGATTTTCTTCATTCTTTTTATATCCTTTGTTGAAAATCATATCTAAATATGCTCAGTGGCTACTGAGCATATTTAGATATGCTTTTCAACAAAGGATATCTGATTTTCTTCATTCTTTTGATATCCTTTGTTGGAAATCATATCTAAATATGCTCAGTAGCTACTGAGCATATTTAGATATGATTTTCAACAAAGGGTATCAAAAGAATGAAGAAAACCAGACATTAGATATAAATTGGAAAGCTATTTAAAATTGCATGCTCTTTCTAAATCATGAAAGAAAACACATGGGTTTCATCTCCCTTTAAATGGTGTCTTGGAAAACTGGTCA
Organism: Bombina bombina; assembly: GCF_027579735.1. Classification (NCBI taxonomy): domain Eukaryota; kingdom Metazoa; phylum Chordata; class Amphibia; order Anura; family Bombinatoridae; genus Bombina; species Bombina bombina. Next base: position 986,280,798 of record NC_069501.1, read on the forward strand.
ACTTAGTAAACATCTGATTTTAGTCTAAAGGATTGTAACAGAAACTCTTGCCAGATAACAAAATGCTTGCACATACACTAACACAGTCAAAGACACTAACACATTTACACTAACACACAGTCACAGACACTAACATATATACACACACACTAACACACAGTCAGACACTAATACCCATATACACACACACTAACACACAGTCACAGACACTAATACACATAAACACACACACTAACACACAGTCACAGACAGTAATACACATACACACACTAACACAGTCACAGACACTAATACACATAAACACACACACTAACAGTCACAGACACTAATACACATATATACACATACACTAATACATACACACATATATACACACACACTAACACACAGTCACAGACACTAACACACATATGTACACACACACACTAACACATATACACTAATACACATATGCAGACACACACACACTAACACATATACACTAATACACATATGCAGACACACACACTTACACAGTCAGACACACTAACACACAGTAACAGACACTAATACACATAACACACACTAACACAGTCACTAACAGTCACAGACACTAATACACATAAACACACACACTAACAGTCACAGACACTAATACACATAAACACACACACTAACAGTCACAGACACTAATACACATAAACACACACACTAACAAAGTCACAGACACTAATACACATATATACACAGACACTAATACACATATACATACACACAGTCAGACACATACACACATATATACACACACACTAACACATATACACTAATACACATATACAGACACACACACTTACACAGTCAGACACACTAACACACAGTCACAGACACTCATACATATATACAAACACACACACACTCTAACACAAAAAAGTGATGATGCATGCAAATATTTAAATTACTACATAAAGAGTATGTAGTAAGATGGCAGAGTCAGGCCAGCATTGCATACATGTAACCAATATGACTAGGTTTTCAGATGTAAGGGAAGCAACAAATCCCAAAATACATTGTAAATGTCCCTAAATAACCCCACATATTTAATGCATTTGGTCAATAACCTCTAAACATACGAGTATGAACTCTTTTAAAAGCTGCCTAGAGTACGTAGGGCTCAGCAAAAGCAATTTTTTATACCCCCTTCCCACACTCAAAGATAAGAGAAGTGTTATAGGGGGAAGGTTAAAGAAGGGAGCAATTATGTGATATCTGCAAGTCAGTAAACGTCTGAAATATCAGCAAAGCTGTAAAATAACAATTTCCCTTCAGCTGCCATATAGTAATACCTGAAAGTAAATGATTATGTAGCTTGCATATAAATAAAATGTTTGTTTTGGCATGGTGGAACAATGAGCGCATTCCTAACACACACACAAGCACTTCTGGACCCTATTTCTTCCTGTTATTAGGAGATACTAATACATTCTGCTACAGAGCAGACAGTTCAGCACTAACCTTTGTGGCTCCTGTGACCTGTCTGCCTGTCACATCTCAGTGAGTTCTTCCCGCGCTGCAGTTCAAGCTGTCTGGGGTGAGACGCCCCTCCCCCCTCCACAGGCTCCTGTGTAAATACACTGCCTTAAGTTTACAGCGTCAGCCTGCCGTTCCACCTCTGCTCACTGCTCAGCTGCTAGCTAAGTATAAGATGTGATACTGTCCAGTTACCTAGCAATCAGCTGCTACCCAGCCATGTGTTCCATCCAGCTCTGCTCTAAAGCATTTTGTGAAAAAATAAGTGTTAGAGGCTGAGCCAGCTGTGTAATAAATTAGTCACCCTGCGCACATACATTTTTTCACTCACCCTGCTTTCTTTCCCAATGCCGGCAGCCAGGCAGATCACCACCTACCTCGGCAGCAGCAGGATGAGTCCTCCTGAGTGAGTCGGTCCTGACTCTGAGTCCTGAGTGAGGCTAGTGAGCGAGGATGGGTCGGGTGGCCAGGCTGAGACTCCGTGGTGACTGCTGTGAGATGAGATCTCTCACATTCTGACAGTGACAGGAGGACTGTCACACGGCCGTCAACTAACACTGAGGAGAGTAGATGAGAGAGAGCAGTACTACTAGCACTAGTGCACTTCTTCTGGGACAACAGTACACACGTGATAACACCTGACCTGCTCTGCCTATTTCCCGCCCGGCAACTCAGCCCAGAGACTGTCACTCAGACATATGTCTACTCTGATTGGCTGAGGGCTCCCGAGGCTTGAAGAGTCAAGCCTCCGGTGGGAGCAGTATATGGGCCGCAGAGAGACTGCTGCATATAGCGTTATTCCCCACTGGGTGGCAGTCTCTAGCAGCCCATATACAACACAATACAATTACATTCATATTGCGCAATGAAAGGATAGCTCGACTCTTCTTTCTTGTGCAATATGAATGTATTAATATATATTACGTTTTTTTTCCCCAATAAAAATTATGAATAAATAATGTATTTGATGGAGGGGTGGGGGGTAGGGGGTCACCTTTTGAGATACAAAAAAAAAAGAAAAAAAAAAAGATTTTTATTTATTATTATTTCTTTCATGTAATTAGCAAGAGTCCATGAGCTAGTGACGTATGGGATATACATTCCTACCAGGAGGGGCAAAGTTTCCCAAACCTTAAAATGCCTATAAATTCACCCCTCACCACACCCACAATTCAGTTTTACAAACTTTGCCTCCTATGGAGGTGGTGAAGTAAGTTTGTGCTAGATTCTACGTTGATATGTGCTCCGCAGCAGGTTGGAGCCCGGTTTTCCTCTCAGCGTGCAGTGAATGTCAGAGGGATGTAAGGAGAGTATTGCCTATTTTTGAATGCAGTGATCTCCTTCTACGGGGTCTATTTCATAGGTTCTCTGTTATCGGTCGTAGAGATTCATCTCTTACCTCCCTTTTCAGATCGACGATATACTCTTATATATACCATTATCTCTACTGATTCTCGTTTCAGTACTGGTTTGGCTTTCTACAAACATGTAGATGAGTGTCCTGGGGTAAGTAAGTCTTATTTTCTGTGACACTCTAAGCTATGGTTGGGCACTTTGTTTATAAAGTTCTAAATATATGTATTCAAACATTTATTTGCCTTGACTCAGGATGTTCAACATTCCTTATTTTCAGACAGTCAGTTTCATATTTGGGATAATGCACTTGAATCAATTATTTTTCTTACCTTAAAAATTTGACTTTTTTTCCCTGTGGGCTGTTAGGCTCGCGGGGGCTGAAAATGCTTCATTTTATTGCGTCATTCTTGGCGCAGACTTTTTTGGCGCAAAAAATCTTTTCTGTTTCCGGCGTCATACGTGTCGCCGGAAGTTGCGTCATTTTTTACGTACTTTTGCGCCAAAGATGTCGGCGTTCCGGATGTGGCGTCATTTTTGTCGCCAAAAAGCATTTAGGCGCCAAATAATGTGGGCGTCTTATTTGGCGCTAAAAAATATGGGCGTCGCTTTTGTCTCAACATTATTTAAGTCTCATTTTTTCTTTGCTTCTGGTTGCTAGAAGCTTGTTCATTGGCATTTTTTCCCATTCCTGAAACTGTCATTTAAGGAAATTGATCAATTTTGCTTTATATGTTGTTTTTTCTCTTACATATTGCAAGATGTCTCACGTTGCATCTGAGTCAGAAGATACTTCAGGAAAATCGCTGTCTGGTGCTGGAACTACCAAAGCTAAGTGTATCTGCTGTAAACTTTTGGTAGCTATTCCTCCAGCTGTTGTTTGTATTAATTGTCATGACAAACTTGTTAATGCAGATAATATTTCCTTTAGTAATGTACCATTACCTGTTGCAGTTCCATCAACATCTAATGTTCAGAATGTTCCTGATAACATAAGAGATTTTGTTTCTGAATCCATCAAGAAGGCTATGTCTGTTATTCCTCCTCCTAGTAAACATAAAAAATCTTTTAAAACTTCTCTTTATACAGATGAATTTTTAAATGAACATCATCATTCTGATTCTGATGACTCTTCTGGTTCAGAGGATTCTGTTTCAGAGATTGATGCTGATAAATCTTCATATTTATTTAAAATGGAATTTATTCGTTCTTTACTTAAAGAAGTACTAATTGCTTTAGAAATTGAGGATTCTGGTCCTCTTGATACTAATTCTAAACGTTTAGATAAGGTCTTTAAATCTCCTGTGGTTATTCCAGAAGTTTTTCCTGTTCCTAGTGCTATTTCTGAAGTAATTTCCAGAGAATGGGATAAATTGGGTAATTCATTTACTCCTTCTAAACGTTTTAAGCAATTATATCCTGTGCCGTCTGACAGATTAGAATTTTGGGACAAAATCCCTAGAGTTGATGGGGCTATTTCTACCCTTGCTAAACGTACTACTATTCCTACGTCAGATGGTACTTCGTTTAAGGATCCTTTAGATAGGAAAATTGAATCCTTTCTAAGAAAAGCTTATCTGTGTTCAGGTAATCTTCTTAGACCTGCTATATCATTGGCTGATGTTGCTGCAGCTTCAACTTTTTGGTTGGAAACTTTAGCGCAACAAGTAACAGATCATGATTCTCATAATATTATTATTCTTCTTCAACATGCTAATAATTTTATCTGTGATGCCATTTTTGATATTATCAGAGTTGATGTCAGGTTTATGTCTCTAGCTATTTTAGCTAGAAGAGCTTTATGGCTTAAAACTTGGAATGCTGATATGGCTTCTAAATCAACTCTACTTTCCATTTCTTTCCAGGGTAACAAATTATTTGGTTCTTAGTTGGATTCTATTATCTCAACTGTTACTGGTGGGAAAGGAACTTTTTTACCACAGGATAAAAGATCTAAGGGTAAAAACAGGGTTAATAATCGTTTTCGTTCCTTTCGTTTCAACAAAGAACAAAAGCCTGATCCTTCATCCTCAGGAGCAGTTTCAGTTTGGAAACCATCTCCAGTCTGGAATAAATCCAAGCCTTCTAGAAAAGCAAAGCCAGCTTCTAAGTCCACATGAAGGTGTGGCCCTCATTCCAGCTCAGCTGGTAGGGGGCAGGTTACGTTTTTTCAAAGAAATTTGGATCAATTCTGTTCACAATCTTTGGATTCAGAACATTGTTTCAGAAGGGTACAGAATTGGTTTCAAGATGAGAACTCCTGCAAAGAGATTTTTTCTTTCCCGTGTCCCAGTAAATCCAGTGAAAGCTCAAGCATTTCTGAATTGTGTTTCAGATCTAGAGTTGGCTGGAGTAATTATGCCAGTTCCAGTTCTGGAACAGGGGATGGGGTTTTATTCAAATCTCTTCATTGTACCAAAGAAGGAGAATTCCTTCAGACCAGTTCTGGATCTAAAAATATTGAATCGTTATGTAAGGATACCAACGTTCAAAATGGTAACTGTAAGGACTATCTTGCCTTTTGTTCAGCAAGGGCATTATATGTCCACAATAGATTTACAGGATGCATATCTGCATATTCCGATTCATCCAGATCATTATCAGTTCCTGAGATTCTCTTTTCTGGACAAGCATTACCAGTTTGTGGCTCTGCCGTTTGGCCTAGCTACAGCTCCAAGAATTTTTACAAAGGTTCTCGGTGCCCTTCTGTCTGTTATCAGAGAACAGGGTATTGTGGTATTTCCTTATTTGGACGATATCTTGGTACTTGCTCAGTCTTTACATTTAGCAGAATCTCATACGAATCGACTTGTGTTGTTTCTTCAAGATCATGGTTGGAGGATCAATTCACTAAAAAGTTCATTGATTCCTCAGACAAGGGTAACCTTTCTGGGTTTCCAGATAGATTCAGTGTCCATGACTCTGTCTTTAACAGACAAGAGACGTCTAAAATTGATTTCAGCTTGTCGAAACCTTCAGTCACAATCATTCCCTTTGGTAGCCTTATGCATGGAAATTCTAGGTCTTATGACTGCTGCATCGGACGCGATCCCCTTTGCTCGTTTTCACATGCGACCTCTTCAGCTCTGTATGCTGAATCAATGGTGCAGGGATTACACAAAGATATCTCAATTAATATCTTTAAAACCGATTGTACGACACTCTCTAACGTGGTGGACAGATCACCATTGTTTAATTCAGGGGGCTTCTTTTGTGCTTCCGACCTGGACTGTAATTTCAACAGATGCAAGTCTCACAGGTTGGGGAGCTGTGTGGGGATCTCTGACGGCACAAGGAGTTTGGGAATCTCAGGAGGTGAGATTACCGATCAATATTTTGGAACTCCGTGCAATTTTCAGAGCTCTTCAGTCTTGGCCTCTTCTGAAGAGAGAATCGTTCATTTGTTTTCAGACAGACAATGTCACAACTGTGGCATACATCAATCATCAAGGAGGGACTCACAGTCCTCTGGCTATGAAAGAAGTATCTCGAATTCTGGTTTGGGCGGAATCCAGCTCCTGTCTAATCTCTGCGGTTCATATCCCAGGTATAGACAATTGGGAAGCGGACTATCTCAGTCGCCAAACGTTGCATCCGGGCGAATGGTCTCTTCACCCAGAGGTATTTCTTCAGATTGTTCAAATGTGGGAGCTTCCAGAAATAGATCTGATGGCGTCTCATCTAAACAAGAAACTTCCCAGGTATCTGTCCAGATCCCGGGATCCTCAGGCGGAAGCAGTGGATGCATTATCACTTCCTTGGAAGTATCATCCTGCCTATATCTTTCCGCCTCTAGTTCTTCTTCCAAGAGTAATCTCCAAGATTCTGAAGGAATGCTCGTTTGTTCTGCTGATAGCTCCGGCATGGCCTCACAGGTTTTGGTATGCGGATCTTCTCCGGATGGCCTCTTGCCATCCGTGGACTCTTCCGCTAAGACCAGACCTTCTGTCGCAAGGTCCTTTTTTCCATCAGGATCTCAAATCCTTAAATTTAAAGGTAAGGAGATTGAACGCTTGATTCTTGGTCAAAGAGGTTTCTCTGACTCTGTGATTACTACTATGTTACAGGCTCGTAAATCTGTATCCAGAGAGATATATTATAGAGTCTGGAAGACTTATATTTCTTGGTGTCTTTCTCATCATTTTTCTTGGCATTCTTTTAGAACTCCGAGAATTTTACAGTTTCTTCAGGATGGTTTAGATAAAGGTTTATCCGCAAGTTCTTTGAAAGGACAAATCTCTGCTCTTTCTGTTCTTTTTCACAGAAAGATTGCTAAATCTTCCTGATATTCATTGTTTTGTACAAGCTTTGGTTCGTATAAAACCTGTCATTAAGTCAATTTCTACTCCTTGGAGTTTGAATTTGGTTCTGGGGGCTCTTCAAGCTCCTCCGTTTGAACCTATGCATTCATTGGACATTAAATTACTTTCTTGGAAAGTTTTGTTCCTTTTGGCGATCTCTTCTGCCAGAAGAGTCTCTGAATTATCTGCTCTTTCTTGTGAGTCTCCTTTTCTGATTTTTCATCAGGATAAGGCTGTGTTGCGAACTTCTTTTGAATTTTTACCTAAAGTTGTGAATTCCAACAACATTAGTAGAGAAATTGTGGTTCCTTCATTATGTCCTAATCCTAAGAATTCTAAGGAGAAATCGTTGCATTCTTTGGATGTTGTTAGAGCTTTGAAATATTATGTTGAAGCTACTAAGTCTTTCCGAAAGACTTCTAGTCTATTTGTTATCTTTTCCGGTTCTAGAAAAGGCCAGAAAGCTTCTGCCATTTCTTTGGCATCTTGGTTGAAATCTTTAATTCATCATGCCTATGTCGAGTCGGGTAAAACTCCGCCTCAAAGGATTACAGCTCATTCTACTAGGTCAGTTTCTACTTCCTGGGTGTTTAGGAATGAAGCTTCGGTTGATCAGATTTGCAAAGCAGCAACTTGTTCCTCTTTGCATACTTTTACTAAATTCTACCATTTTGATGTATTTTCTTCTTCTGAAGCAGTTTTTGGTAGAAAAGTACTTCAGGCAGCGGTTTCAGTTTGAATCTTCTGTTTATGTTTTTCATTAAACTTTATTTTGGGTGTGGATTATTTTCAGCAGGAATTGGCTGTCTTTATTTTATCCCTCCCTCTCTAGTGACTCTTGCGTGGAAAGATCCACATCTTGGGTAGTCATTATCCCATACGTCACTAGCTCATGGACTCTTGCTAATTCCATGAAAGAAAACATAATTTATGTAAGAACTTACCTGATAAATTCATTTCTTTCATATTAGCAAGAGTCCATGAGGCCCGCCCTTTTTTGTGGTGGTTATGATTTTTTTTGTATAGAGCACAATTATTCCAATTCCTTATTTTATATGCTTTCGCACTTTTTTCTTATCACCCCACTTCTTGGCTATTCGTTAAACTGAATTGTGGGTGTGGTGAGGGGTGTATTTATAGGCATTTTAAGGTTTGGGAAACTTTGCCCCTCCTGGTAGGAATGTATATCCCATACGTCACTAGCTCATGGACTCTTGCTAATATGAAAGAAATGAATTTATCAGGTAAGTTCTTACATAAATTATGTTTTTTTTAAAGGCTGTAATACACCATTTGGCCAGGGGAGGCACTGCCTCACCTGCCTCCTATGAGTGCACGTCACTGGATAGAAGGGCACCGAAAACCTTTAAGAATATACTCAGAGCTGTTGTTAGGCCAAATGAAAGAGTGATAAATTGGTAATGTTTGTTTAGAAAGGAGAATCTCAGAAATTGATAGTCACCATTTTGAAAGTTGGGACTCTTACAAAGCGATTTAAAGTTTTTAGATCCAAAATTGGTCTGAAAGAATTTTCCTTCTTGGGGAAAATTAAAAGATTTGAAAAAAAAAACCAACCCTTGTTTCTGTAGAAGAACTGGGACAATTACCCCCAAGAGTTCTAGATCTGAAAACATTTCAGAAATGCTTGGGCCTTTACTGGGTGTTTTGGAACATGGGTGAGAGAATCTTCCCATGGGAGGTCTTATTCTGAATCCAATTCGATACCCCTGAGAAATAATATTCTGAATCCACTGATTTTGGACAGAGTCTGCCCAAAATTCTTGAAACGGTTTTAGTCAGAAGAAATGGATTAAGGGCTGTACCTTCATTGATTTCTGACTTGGATTTATTCCAATTTGGAGATGGTCTCCAATTTGAGCCAGAGGCTTTAGGGGAGACAGCAGTTTTCTGTTTTCTATTCTGACAAAAGGAACGAAAACAATTGGTAGCTTTAAATTTTTCCTTAGATTTTTAATAAAACATTGATGAAGATGTAAATCAAAAGTTGCATATAGATCTCTAAAAATGGAGAGCACACAGAAAATGCATCAATATTGGCACCAAAAATACGGTGCAAATTGATGAAGCATCACAAATGACACAAATAGCGTCATCCATGACGCACCATAAATGTCACTTCACAAACTACCTAAAAAATGTAACCCATGGCGCATCATAAATAATACAATAGCGTAAATGCATGCACAATTTTGCTCGCTGGTAGAAGCAGCAGCAACATCATAGATAAAAATGGTCTAAGAATATAGCCAGTATGTAAATATTCCCTCCTAAGATAAGATTCAAGCTTCCTATCTAAAGGGTCTTTAAAAGAAGTGCTGTCTTCTATAGGAATGGTAGTATGTTTAACAAGAGTGCAAATAGTCCCATCAACCTTAGGGACTGTTTCCCAAAGTTCCAAATTAGCAATAGGTAAAGGATACAAATTTTTTAAGCTTAGAAGCAGGGTTAAAAGAAGTACCAGGTTTAGACCATTCCTTAGCAATCACATTTGAGATAGCGTCTGGAATAGGAAAAACTTCAGGTGTAATAACAGTAGTCTTAAATATAGAATTTTAACGACTACAAGATTTATCATCAGGAGGTTTAGACTCCTCAATCCCCAAAGTTAATAACACTTCTTTTAAAAGAGAGCAAATATGTTAAATTTTAAATAAAAAAGATTTGTCAATTTCTATCTCTGATGTAGGATCCTTTGAATCAGAGGAACCCTATCAGTAGAAGATTGTGGCTAGGCTGTTATCTGACGGATATTTGTGTGACAGATAATATTCCAACAGACAAATAGCCGTCGGATAACAGTCCGGCCACGAAATAGATAAGGATAGATACAGATCCAAAGATAGACAGACGATAGATAGATGGATAAGGATAGATACAGATCGAAAGATAGATAAACTACGCAAACAGCATAACCCATGACGTGTCAATGCGTGTGCAATTTTGCCCACAAATTTAGAAAAATAGAACCTCCGAGTATGCGGAGAAAAATGAAGGTCTAAGGTAAGCTTAAAAAAAATAAACATTGTTTAGCTAGCCCCCAAACACTAAAAAGCAATGTTTCACAAAAACTCATGCTGCATATGAAGCTTAAAGGGATAGTAAAGTCCAAATAAAACTTTGATGATTCAGATAGGGCATGTAACTTTAAACAACTTTCTAATTTACTTTTATCATCAAATTTGCTTTGTTTTCTTGGTATTCTTAGTTGAAAGCTAAATCTAGGTAGGCTCATATGCTAATTTATAAGCCCTTGAAGACCGCCTCTCATCTGAATGCATTTGACAGTTTTTCCCACCTAGAGGGTGTTAGTTCATGTGTTTGATATAGAGAACACTGTGCTCACGCATGTGAAGTTATTTAAGAGTCAGCACTAATTGCCTGAAATGCAAGTCTGTTAAAAGATCTGAGATAAGGAGGGGCAGTCAGCAGAAGCTTAGATACAAGGTAATTACAGAGGTAAAAAGTATATTTCTATAACAGTGTTGGTTATGCAAAACCGGGGAATGGTAAATAAATGGATTATCTATCTTTTTAAACAATAACATTTTTGGTGTTTACTATCCCTTTAAGGAGAAATAAACAACTGGTTTCATGGCAAATACATATATTTGTACACATTTATAACTTTAAGAAAATAAAGTGCCTTCCATAGCTGAGAGTGTCTTAAAGAAAAAAAAACTGATTATACTTACCATAAGACACCCATCCACATATAGCAGACAGCTTAACCAGTACTGAAACATATCAGCAGAGGTAATGGTAGAGGAGTATAATGTCGATCTATAAAGGGAGGCAGCAGATGAATCCCTGCGACCGATTTACAGAGAGCCTTAGAATAGATTTCCTATAGGTGAAAACATGGTATCATCAAGCAATACTCCCTTCTCATCCCTCAGAAAATCACTGCACTTAGAGAGGAACTGGGCTTCAATATGCTTAGAAGCACCTTTCACTGAAGAAATCAAGCACATCTTGCTTCACCACCACCTAAGGAGGCAAAGTTTTTAAAATGAGGTATAAGTGAGGTGGGAGGTGTATTTTATAGGCTTTTGAGGTTTGGGAAACTTTGCCTCCTCCTGGTAGGAATGTATATCCTGTCAGTAACAAGCTTATGGACTCTTGCCAGCTATATGAAATAAATAGTAATAACTTTTACTAGAAGAATTTTTCTAATGAAAGTATATTACAAAAATGCTTCTTTCACATTGAAATGTAGCTATGCAATTTCATTTTTGACCTTTCTATCCCTTTAAAGGGACACTGAACCCAAATATTTTTCTTTCATGATTCAAATAGAGCATGCAATTTTAAGCAACTTTCTAATTTACTCCTTTTATCAAATGTTCTTCATTCTCTTGGTATCTTTATTTAAAAAGAAAGAATTTAAGTTTAGATGCTGGCCCATTTTTGGCCCATTTTTGGTGAACAACCTGAGTTGTTCTTGCTGATTGGTGGATAAATTCACCCACCAATAAACAAGTGCTGTCCAGGTTCCTAAACCAAAAATTGTCTGGCTCCTTAACTTAAATGTCTTCTTTTTCAAATAAAGATAGCAAGTGAACGAAGAAAAATTGATAATAGGAGTAAATTAGAAAAGTAAATTAGAAAAGTTGTTTAAAATTGCATGCTCCATCTTAATCACAAAAGAAAAAATTTGGTTTCATTGTCCCTTTAACAACCATATATAATAAAGCAATGCAACTTAAAACACTTTGGCTAGATTACGAGTTTTGTAGACTTAAAAAGCAGTGTTAGCCGGTCCTAACGCTGCTTTTTAACGCCCGCTGGTATTACGAGTCTTGCAGGTACAGGCTCACCGCTCACTTTCTTTCATGTAATTGGCAAGAGTCCATGAGCTAGTGACGTATGGGACATACAATCCTACTAGGAGGGGCAAAGTTTCCCAAGCCTCAAAATGCCTATAAATACACCCCTCACCACACCCACAATTCGTTTTTTTACAAACTTTGCCTCCTATGGAGGTGGTGAAGTAAGTTTGTGCTAAGATTTCTACGTTGAAATGCGCTTCTCAGCATTTTGAAACCCTATTCCTCTGAGTACAGCGAATGTCAGAGGGACGTGGAGAGTATTACCTATTGAATGCAGTGATTTCGCTAACGGGGGTCTATTTCATAGGTTCTCTGTTATTGGTTGTAGAGATTCATCTCCTACCTCCCTTTTCAGATCGACAATATACTCTCATATACCATTACCTCTACTGATAACTGTTTCAGTACTGGTTTGGCTATCTGCTATATGTGGATGGGTGTCTTTGGTATGTTTTTATTTCTTAAGACACCTCCGCTATGGTTTGCCACTTTACATATATTTAGAACTTTATATAAATGCATTTTGTACTTATATTTGCCATGAATCAGGTTCATGTATTTCCTTTTGCAGATTGTCAGTTTCATATTTGGGAAAGTTAATATTGAGAAATATTTTTCTTACCTGGGGTTTAGTCTTTTTTTCAGTTGACTACTTGTTTTAATTTGCGGGCTATCTTAGGCTCGCGGGTGCGCTAAATGCTACACTTTATTGCCTCATTCCATTGACGCAAGTTAGTCATTTCAGGCATCGTAGTTGATGCGGGGGTGACGTGAGTGTGTCATTTCCAGACATGGTTGACGCCAAAAAAAATTTTCTAGTTACGTTGTGCGTCATACTTGTCGCCAATCTTTTTTCATTATTAATTGCCCCATTGCTTTTGCCTCTTGCTTTTTTCTAAGTCAGAGGGCTATGCTATTTGCATTTTCTCTTGTAAAGGTGTATCCAGTCCACGGGTTCATCCATTACTTGTGGGATATTCTCCTTCCCAACAGGAAGCTGCAAGAGGACACCCACAGCAGAGCTGTCTATATAGCTCCTCCCCTAACTGCCACCCCCAGTCATTCTCTTGCAGCTCTCGACAAGAAAGGAAGTATCAAGAGATATGTGGTGACTTAGTGTAGTTTTTACCTTCAATCAAGAGTTTGTTATTTTTAAACGGTACAGGTGTTGTACTGTTTTACTTTCAGGCAGAAATTGGAAGAAGAATTCTGCCTGGAGGTTTGATGATCTTAGCGGTTTGTAACTAAGTTCCATTGCTGTTCTCACACATAACTGAAGAGTATGGGAAGAAAACTTCAGTTGGGGGGACGGCCTGCAGATTACCTACTTTGAGGTATGTTCAATATATTTTTTTCTAGAGAGATAAGGTCTAGAAAATGCTGACAGTGTCTGGTATATTTGAGGTAAGCCTGATACAGTGATTTAACAACGACTGGGATCATGCTTGCAAAAAAGGGTAATATTCATGTTAATACTCATATTACTGAGTGTAAAAACGTTTGCATGGTTTATAGAAAAAAAAAGTTTTTTCTCTGAGGGGGATAAATCTTTATTTGGGGCCTAGTTTTCCACATGGCTAGTTAGATTACTCCTAGGAGTACTTTTTTAATGCCCTCTGACATTGAGTGCATGGTGGGAGGGGCCTATTTTCGCGCTCTAAATGCGCAGTTGATTTTCAGACTGAGACATCCAGCTTCCCTAAAGGAGTCCTGGCATCTAGGACCACTATAGAGGGTTTTTTTCCTGCAAAAATCGTGTTTAAGGGCAGGTAGGAGCCACAGCAGAGCTGTGGCAGTGTGTTTGACTGTTTGCTAACGTTTTTAACGTTTTTCTAATCCGTTTTTGGTCCTAAGGGGTTGATCATCCATTTGCAAGTGTGTGCAATGCTGCTTTAGTCCCTTATACACACTGTAAAAATTCCGTAGAGTTTACTACTTTTTAACACTGTTTTGCAGTTTATGTGGTAGTTTTTTTCTCTTAAAGGCACAGTACCATTTTTGTATAATTGCTTTTTCACATTTATTAAAGTGTTTTCCAAGCTTGCTGGTCTCATTACTAGTCTGTTAAACATGTCTGACATAGAGGAAACTCCTTGTTCATTATGTTTAGAAGCCATTGTGGTACCCCCTCTTAGAATGTGTACCAAATCCACTGACCTTTCTATAAGTTAGAAAGACCATATTATGGCTTTTAAAGATTTATCACCAGAGGTTTCTCAGACTGACAAAAGGGAGGTTATGCCATCTAGCTCTCCCCATGTGTCAGAACCTATAACTCCCGCTCAAGTGACGCCAAGTACATCTAGCACGTCCAATGCGTTTACCTTACAAGACATGGTGGCAGTTATGAATCATACCCTCACAGAGGTATTGTCCAAACTGCCAGGGTTACAAGGAAAGCGAGACAGCTCTGGGGCTAGAACAAATGCAGAGCTTTCTGACGCTTTAGTAGCTATGTCTGATATACCCTCACAATGTGCCGAAGCAGGAGAGCTTCTATCTGTGGGTGACATTTCTGATTCAGGGAAGACGTTACTTCAGTCTGACTCTGAAATGACAGCATTTAAATTTAAGCTTGAACACCTCAGCTTGTTGCTCAGGGAGGTTTTAGCGACTCTGGATGACTGTGACACCATTGTAGTCCCAGAGAAATTGTGTAAAATGGACAAATACTTTGCAGTGCCTGTTTACACTGATGTTTTTCCAATCCCTAAGAGGTTTTCAGAAATTATTACTAAGGAATGGGATAGACCAGGTGTACCGTTCTCTCCCCCTCCTGCTTTTAAAAAGATGTTTCCTATAGATGCCGCAACACGGGACTCGTGGCAGACGGTCCCTAAGGTGGAGGGAGCAGTGTCTACCCTAGCTAAGCGTACAACTATCCCTGTCAAGGACAGTTGTGCTTTCCTAGATCCAATAGATAAAAAATTAGAGGGTTTCCTTAAGAAAATCTTTATACAACAATGGTTTATTCTCCAGCCTCTTGCATGCATTGCCCCAGTCACTGCTGCAGCGGCTTTCTGGTTCGAGTCTCTTGAGGAAGCTCTACAGGTAGAGACCCCGTTGGATGATATCCTAGACAGGCTTAAAGCTCTTAAGTTAGCCAATTCATTTATTTCTGACGCTGTTTTTCATTTAAACAAGCTAACGGCTAAGAATTCAGGCGCATAGCGCGCTATGGCTTAAATCCTGGTCAGCTGACGTTACTTCAAAGTCTAAACTTCTCAACATCTCCTTCAAAGGGCAGACCCTATTCGGGGCCTGGACTGAAGGAGATCATTTCTGATATTACTGGAGGAAAAGGCCACGCCCTTCCCCAGGATAGGTCCAACAAATTAAGGACCAAACAGACTAATTTTCGTTCCTTTCGAAACTTCAAGAGTGACGCAACTTAAACTTCCTCTTCTGCAAAACAAGAGGGAAATTTTGCCCAGTCCAAGCCAGTCTGGAGACCTAACCAGGCTTGGAACAAGGGGAAGCAGGCCAAAAAACCTGCTTCTGCCTCTAAGACAGCATGAAGGAGTAGCCCCCGATCCGAGACCGGATCTAGTGGGGGGCAGACTTTCTCTCTTCGCCCAGGCTTGGGCAAGAGACGTCCAGGATCCCTGGGCTCTGGAGATTGTTTCCCAGGGATATCTTCTGGATTTCAAAGCTTCATCTCCAAAGGGGAGATTTCATCTCTCACAATTATCTGCAAACCAGATAAAGAGAGAGGCATTCTTACGTTGCGTTCAAGACCTACTGGTTATGGGAGTGATCCACCCAGTTCCAAGGGAGGAACAGGGGCAGGGCTTCTATTCAAATCTGTTTATAGTTCCCAAAAAAAAGGGAACTTTCAGACCAATCTTGGATCTTAAGATCCTAAACAAATTTCTCAGGGTCCCATCCTTCAAGATGGAGACTATTCGAACCATCCTACCTATGATCCAGGCGGGTCAATATATGACTACCGTGGACTTAAAGGATGCTTATCTACACATTCTGATACACAGAGATCATCATCAGTTTCTCAGGTTCACCTTCCTAGACAGGCATTACCAGTTTGTGGCTCTTCCCTTCGGGTTAGCCACGGCACCAAGAATCTTTACGAAGGTTCTAGGGTCCCTTCTGGCGGTTCTAAGGCCGCGGGGCATAGCAGTGGCCCCTTACCTAGACAACATTCTGATACAGGCATCGACTTTCCAAATCGCCAGGTCCCATACGGACATTGTTCTGGCATTCCTGAGGTCTCACGGGTGGAAGGTGAATGAAGGAAAGAGTTCTCTCTCCCCTCTCACAAGAGTTTCCTTCCTAGGAACTCTGATAGATTCAGTAGAAATGAAAAATTTTCTGACAGAGGTCAGATTATCAAAGCTTCTAACTTCCTGCCGTGCTCTTCATTCCACTTCTCGGTCGTCAGTGGCTCAGTGTATGGAAGTAATCGGCTTAATGGTAGCGGCAATGGACATAGTTCCGTTTGCCCGCCTTCATCTCAGACCACTGCAACTTTGCATGCTCAATCAGTGGAATGGGGATTACACAGATTTGTCCCATCTACTAAATCTGGATCAAGAGACCAGGGATTCTCTTCTCTGGTGGCTATCTCGGGTCCATCTGTCCAGAGGAATGAGTTTCCGCAGACCAGAATGGACTATAGTGACGACAGATGCCAGCCTTCTGGGCTGGGGTGCAGTCTGGAACTCCCTGAAGGCTCAGGGTTCGTGGACTCAGGAGGAGGCCCTCATTCTGATAAACATCCTGGAACTAAGAGTGATATTCAATGCTCTTCAGGCTTGGCCTCAGCTAGCTGCGGTCAGGTTCATCAGATTTCAGTCAGACAACATCACGACTGTAGCCTATATCAACCATCAGGGGGGAACAAGGAGCCCCCTGGCAATGTTGGAGGTTTCAAAGATTATTCTATGGGCAGAGGTTCACTCTTGCCATCTCTCAGCTATCCATATCCCAGGAGTAGAGAACTGGGAGGCGGATTTTCGAAGTCGGCAGACTTTTCATCCGGGGGAGTGGGAGTTCCATCCGGAGGTATTTGCCCAGTTGATTCAACTATGGGGCAAACCAGAACTGGATCTTATGGCGTCTCGTCAGAATGCCAAGCTTCCTCATTACGGGTCCAGGGATCCCAAGGCAGGGCTGATAGATGCTCTAGCAGCGCCCTGGTCCTTCAGCCTGGCTTATGTGTTTCCACCGTTTCCTCTGCTCCCTCGTCTGATTGCCAAGATCAAGCAGGAGAGAGCTTCGGTGATTTTGATAGCTCCTGCGTGGCCACGCAGGACTTGGTATGCAGATCTGGTGGACATGTCCTCCTTTCCACCATGGACTCTGCCTCTAAGGCAGGACCTTCTACTTCAAGGTCCCTTCAAACATCCAAATCTAATTTCTCTGCGTCTGACTGCTTGGAGCTTGAACTCTTGATTCTATCAAAGCGTGGTTTTTCCGAGTCGGTCATTGATACCTTAATTCAGGCTCGAAAGCCTGTCACCAGGAAAATCTATCATAAGATATGGTGTAAATATCTTCATTGGTGTAAATCCAAGGGTTACTCATGGAGTAAAGTCAGGATTCCTAGGATATTATCCTTTCTCCAAGAGGGTTTGGAGAAGGGATTGTCAGCTAGTTCCTTAAAGGGACAGATTTCTGCTCTGTCTATTCTTTTGCACAAACGTCTAGCTGAGGTTCCAGACGTTCATGCGTTTTGTCAAGCTTTGGTTAGAATCAAGCCTGTGTTTAAACCTGTTGCTCCGCCATGGAGTTTAAATTTGGTTCTTAAAGTTCTTCAAGGGGTTCCGTTTGAACCTTTGCATTCCATAGATATTAAACTTTTATCTTGGAAAGTTCTGTTTTTAGTAGCTATCTCCTCGGCTCGAAGAGTTTCGGAGTTATCTGCTTTACAGTGTGTTTCCCCTTATCTGATTTTCCATGCAGATAAGGTAGTTTTACGTACCAAACCTGGGTTTCTTCCTAAAGTGGTATCTAATAAGAATATCAATCAGGAGATCGTTGTTCCTTCATTATGTCCTAATCCTTCCTCTAAGAAGGAACGTCTATTACCCAATCTTGATGTAGTTCGTGCTTTAAAGTTTTATTTACAAGCTACAAAGGATTTTCGTCAAACATCTGCTTTGTTTGTTGTCTACTCTGGACAGAGGAGAGGCCAAAAGGCTTCGTCAACTTCTCTTTCTTTTTGGCTGAGAAGCTTAATCCGCTTAGCTTATGAGACTGCTGGCCAGCAGCCTCCTGAAAGAATTACAGCTCATTCCACTAGAGCGGTGGCTTCCACATGGGCTTTTAAAAATGAGGCCTCTGTTGAACAGATTTGTAAGGCGGCGACTTGGTCTTCGCTTCATACTTTTTCTAAATTCTACAAATTTGATACTTTTGCTTCCTCTGAGGCTATTTTTGGGAGAAAGGTCTTACAGGCAGTGGTGCCTTCCGTTTAAGTGCCTGACTTGTCCCTCCCTTCATCCGTGTCCTAAAGCTTTGGTATTGGTATCCCACAAGTAATGGATGAACCCGTGGACTGGATACACCTTTACAAGAGAAAACAAAATTTATGCTTACCTGATAAATTTATTTCTCTTGTGGTGTATCCAGTCCACGGCCCGCCCTGTCATTTTAAGGCAGGTGTTTTTTATTTTTAAACTACAGTCACCACTGCACCCTATAGTTTCTCCTTTTTTCTTGCTTGTCTTCGGTCGAATGACTGGGGATGACAGTTAGGGGAGGAGCTATATAGACAGCTCTGCTGTGGGTGTCCTCTTGCAGCTTCCTGTTGGGAAGGAGAATATTCCACAAGTAATGGATGAACCCGTGGACTGGATACACCACGAGAAATAAATTTATCAGGTAAGCATAAATTTTGTTTTTTCCCATTCCTGAAACTGTCATATAAGGAAATTGATAATTTTGCTTTATATGTTGTTTTTTCTGCTGGAACTTTGCTGCCTGACATCAGTTCTACCAAAGCTAAGTGCATTTGTTGTAAAATTGTGGAGATTATCTCTCCTTATGTCATTTGTATTAGTTGTCATGATAAACTTTTACATGCAGATGGAGTGTTTATCTGTAATAGTACATTACCGGTTGCAGTTCCTTCAACTTCTAATGTACATGATATACCTGTGAATTTTAAAGAATTCGTTACCGATTCTATTCAGAATCAGCCTTCCACCTTCTAATAAGCGTAAGAGGTCTTTTAAAACTTCTCATAAAGTTGATGACATATCAAATGACCGACAACATAAAGAATTATCCACTACTGATGAGGATCTATCTGATTCAGAAGATCCTTCCTCAGACATTGACACTGACAAATCTACTTATTAATTTAAAATAGAGTATATGCGTTCTTTGTTAAAAGAAGTGTTAATTACTTTGGATATTGAGGAAGTTAGTCCTCTTGATATTAAAACCAGTAAACGTGTAAATGCTGTTTTTAAACCTACTATGGTTACTCCAGAGGTTTTTCCTATTCCTGATGCAATTTCTGACATGATTTCCAAGGAATGGAATAAGCTTTTAATCCTTCTGCAAGGTTTAAAAAATTGTATCCTTTACCAGCGGTTGCAATAGATTTTTGGGAAAAGATCCCCAAAGTTGATGGGGCTATTTCTACTCTTGCTAAACGTACCACTATTCCTATGGAAGATAGTACTTCTTTTAAAAATCCTTTAGATAGGAAGCTTGAATCTTATCTAAGGAAAGCCTATTTATATTCAGGTCATCTTCTTAGGCCTGCAATTACTTTGGCTGATGTTGCAGCTGCTTCAACTTTTTGGTTGGAGAATTTAGCGCAACAAGAATTGGATTCTGATATATCTTGCATTGTTCGCTTACTGCAACATGCTAATCATTTTATTTGTGATGCCATTTTTTATATTATCAAAATTGATGTTAGATCCATTTCTTTAGCTATTTTTTTTCAAGGGGCCTCTTTTGTTCGGCCAACATGGACTGTGATCACAACAGATGCGAGTCTTTCCGGTTGGGGAGCTGTCTAGGGATCTCTGACAGCACAAAGAGTTTGGAAATCTCAAAAGGTGAGATTACCAATCAATATTTTAGAACTCCGTGCAATTCTCAGAGCTCTTCAGTTTTGGCCTCTGTTGAAGAGAGAACCGTTCATTTGTTTTCAGACAGACAATATCACAACGGTGGCATATGTCAATCATCAGGGTGGGACTCACAGAATCCAGCTATTGTCTAATTTCTGCGGTTCATATCCCAGGTGTAGACAATTGGGAGGCGGATTATCTCAGCCGTCAGACTTTACATCCAGGGGAGTGGTCTCTCCATCCGGATGTGTTTTCTCAGATTGTTCAGATATGGGGTCTTCCAGAAATAGATCTGATGGCCTCTCATCTAAACAAGAAACTTCCCAGATACCTTTCCAGGTCCAGGGATTCTCAGGCAGAAGCAGTGGATGCGCTGACACTTCCTTGGTGTTATCAACCTGCTTATATCTTCCCGCCTCTAGTTTTTCTTCCGAGAGTGATCTCCAAGATCATCATGGAACAATCATTTGTGTTGCTGGTGGCTCCAGCATGGCCCCACAGGTTTTGGTATGCGGATCTTGTTCGGATGTCCAGTTGCCACTTCCGTTAAGGCCGGACCTACTGTCTCAAGGTCCGTTTTTCCATCAGGATCTCAAATCATTAAATTTGAAGGTATGGAAATTGAACGCTTAGTACTAAGTCATAGAGGTTTCTCTGACTAAGTAATTAATACTATGTTACAAGTTTGTAAATCTGTCTCTAGGAAGATTTATTATCAAGTTTGGAAAACTTGCATTTCTTGGTGTTCTTCTCATAAATTCTCTTGGCATTCTTTTAGAATTCCTAGAATTTTACAGTTTCTCCAGGATGGTTTGGATAGGGGTTTGTCTGAAATTTCCTTGAAGGGACAAATCTCTGCTCTTTCTGTTTTATTTCACAGAAAGATTGCTAATCTTCCTGATATTCACTGTTTTGTACAGGCTTTAGTTCGTATTAAGCCTGTAATTAAATCAATCTCTCCTCCTTGGAGTCTTAATGCACTCTTTGGACATTAAACTGCTTTCTTGGAAAGTGTTGTTCCTTTTGGCTATCTCTTCTGCTAGAAGAGTTTCTGAGCTTTCTGCTCTTTCTTGTGAGTCTCCTTTTCTGATTTTTCATCAGGATAAGGCGGTTTTGCGGAGTTCATTGAAGTTTTTACCTAAGGTTGTGAATTCTAACAACATTAGTAGAGAAATTGTTGTCCCTTCCTTGTGTCCTAATCCTAAGAATTCTTTGGAGAGATCCTTACATTCTTTGGATGTGGTGAGAGCTTTGAAATATTATGTTGAAGCTACTAAAGATTTCAGGAAGACTTCTAGTCTATTTGTTATATTTTCTGGTCCTAGGAAAGGTCAGAAGGCCTCTGCTATTTCCTTGGCTTCTTGGTTAAATCTTTTGATTCATCAAGCTTATTTGGAGTCGGGTCAAGCCCTGCCTCAGAGAATTACAGCTCATTCTACTAGATCAGTCTCCACTTCGTGGGCTTTTAAGAATGAAGCTTCAGTTGATCAGATTTGCAAAGCAGCGACTTGGTCCTTTTTGCATACATTTACTAAATTCTACCGTTTTGATGTATTTGCTTCTTCTGAAGCAGTTTTTGGTAGAAAAGTTCTTCAGGCAGCTGTTTCAGTTTGATTCTTCTGCTGATGTTTTAAGTTTTTCTTTTCTTCATGAGAATAACTTTTATATTTTGGGTTGTGGATTAATTTTTCAGCATATGGCTGTTGTTTATTTTTATCCCTCCCTCTCTAGTTACTCTTGCATGGAGTTCCACATCTTGGGTATTTGATATCCTATACGTCACTAGCTAATGGACTCTTGCCAATTACATGAAAGAAATCATAATTCATGTAAGAACTTACCTGATAAATTCATTTCTTTCATATTGGCAAGAGTCCATGAGGCCCACCCTTTTTTATGGTGGTTATGATTTTTTTTTGTATAAAGCACAATTATTCCAAATTTCTTTGTTGATGCTTTTTACTCCTTTCTTTATCACCCCACTACTTGGCTATTCGTTAAACTGAATTGTGGGTGTGGTGAGGGGTGTATTTATAGGCATTTTGAGGTTTGGGAAACTTTGCCCCACCTGGTAGGATTGTATATCCCATATGTCACTAGCTCATGGACTCTTGCCAATATGAAAGAAATGAATTTATCAGTTAAGTTCTTACCTAAATTATGTTTTTTTGGCCAGACTTGGAAATACCGCATATCCACTTATGTAAATTGCGTATCCTCTTTTTTCAATGGGATTTGCATAGCGCCGGTATTACGAGTCTGCCAAAAAGTGAGCGGTAGACCCTCTCCTGTCAAGACTGGTACCGCATATTAAAGTCAGTAGTATTACATTAACACCCATAAACTACCTATTAACCCCTAAACCGAGGCCCTCAAGGATCGCAAACAGTAAAAAAAAAAAAAAATGTAACCCCTAATCTGCCGAACCGGACATCGCTGCCACTATAATAAATATATTAACCCCTAAACTGCCGCACTCCCACCTCGCAAACATTAGTTAAATATTATTAACCCCTAATCTGCCGTCCCTAACATCGCCGACACCTACCTACATTAATTAACCCCTAATCTTCCACCCCCAACGTCACCGCCACTATACTAAAGTTATTAAGCCCTAAATCTAAGTCTAACCCTAACCCCCCTAACTTAAATATAATTCAAAGAGATCTAAATAAAAATTACTATCATTAACTAAATTATTCATATTTAAAACTAAATACTTACCTGTAAAATAAACCCTAAGATAGCTACAATATAACTAATAGTTACATTGTAGCTAGCTTAGGGTTTATTTTTATTTTACAGGCAAGTTTGTATTTATTTTAACTAGGTAGAATAGTTATTAAATAGTTAACTATTTAATAACTACCTAGCTAAAATAAATATAAATTGACCTGTAAAATAAAACCTTACCTAAGTTACACTAACACCTAACACTACACTATAATTACATTAATTCCCTAAATTAAATAAAATTTAAAAAGTACAAAAAAACCCACTAAATTACAGAAAATAATAAACAAATTACAAGATTTTTTTAAACTAATTACACCTAATCTAATCCAATCCCACTAACAAAATAAAAAAGCCCCCCCAAAATAAAAAAGCCCTACCCTACACTAGATTACAAATAGCCCTTGAAAAAGGGCCTTTTGCGGGGCATTGCCCCAAAGTAATCAGCTCTTTTACCTGGAAAAAAAATTACAAATCCCCCCCCCAACATTAAAACCCACCACCCACACAACCAACCCTACTCTAAAACCCACCCAATACCCCCTTAAAAAAACCTAACACTACCCCCTTGAAGATCACCTTACCGGGAGAAGTCTTCATCCAATCGGGCTGAAGTCCTCTACGAAGCCGGGAGAAGTCTTCATCCAAGCCGGGCAAAGTGGTCCTCCAGACGGGCAGAAGTCTTCATCCAGACGGTATCTTCATCCATCCGGCGCGGAGCGGGTCCATCTTCAAGACATCCGATGCAGAGCATCCTCCTCATCCGACAGCTAACACTGAATGAAGGTTCCTTTAAATGACGTCATCCAAGTTGGCGTCCCTTCAATTCCGATTGGCTTATAGAATTCTATCAGCCAATCAGAATTAAGGTAGAAAAAATCCTATTGGCTGATGCAATCAGCCAATAGAATTGAACTTCAATCCTATTGGCTGATCCAATCAGCCAATAGGATTTTTTCTACCTTAATTCCGATTGGCTGATTGAATTCTATCAGCCAATCGGAATTGAAGGGATGCCATCTTGGATGACGTCATTTAAAGGAACCTTCATTCAGTGTTACCTACTTTATAGGTAAGTATTTAATTTTAAATAGGAATTATTTAGTTGATTATAGTAATTTTATTTAGATTTATTTAAATTATATTTAAGTTAGTGGGGGTTAGGGTTAGACTTAGGTTTAGGGGTTAATAACTTTAATATAGTGGCGGCGACGTTCGGATGTCTTGAAGATGGACCCGCTCAGCGCCGGATGGAGGAAGATAGAAGATGCCTTCTGGATGAAGACTTCTGCCCGTCTGGAGGACCACTTCGCCCAGCTTGGATGAAGACTTCTCCCGGCTTCGTTGAGGACTTCGGCCTGGTTGGATGAAGACTTCTCCCGGTGAGGTGATCTTCAAGGGGTTAGTATTAGGTTTTTTTTAAGGGGGTATTGGGTGGGTTTTAGAGTAGGGTTGGTTGTGTGGGTGGTGGGTTTTAATGTTGGGGGGGATTTGTAATTTTTTTTCCAGGTAAAAGAGCTGATTACTTTTGGGGCAATGCCTCGCAAAAGGCCCTTTTAAGGGCTATTTGTAATTTAGTGTAGTGTAGGGTAGGGCTTTTTTTTATTTTGGAGGGGCTTTTTTATTTTGTTAGTGGGATTAGATTAGGTTAATTAGTTTAAAAATCTTGTAATTTGTTTATTTCTTTCATGTAATTAGCAAGAGTCCATGAGCTAGTGACGTATGGGATATACATTCCTACCAGGAGGGGCTAAGTTTCCCAAACCTCAAAATGCCTATAAATACACCCCTCACCACACCCACAAATCAGTTTTACAAACTTTGCCTCCTATGGAGGTGGTGAAGTAAGTTTGTGCTAGATTCTACGTTGATATGCGCTCCGCAGCAGGTTGGAGCCCGGTTTTCCTCTCAGCGTGCAGTGAATGTCAGAGGGATGTGAGGAGAGTATTGCCTATTTGAATTCAATGATCTCCTTCTACGGGGTCTATTTCATAGGTTCTCTGTTATCGGTCGTAGAGATTCATCTCTTACCTCCCTTTTCAGATCGACGATATACTCTTATATATACCATTACCTCTACTGATTCTCGTTTCAGTACTGGTTTGGCTTTCTACTACATGTAGATGAGTGTCCTGGGGTAAGTAAGTCTTATTTTCTGTGACACTCTAAGCTATGGTTGGGCACTTTTATATAAAGTTCTAAATATATGTGTTCAAACATTTATTTGCCTTGACTCAGGATGTTCAACGTTCCTTATTGCAGACAGTCAGTTTCATATTTGGGATAATGCATATGAATAAATCAATTTTTTCTTACCTTAAAAATTTTACTTTTTTCCCTGTGGGCTGATAGGCTCGCGGGGGCTGAAAATTCATTTTATTGCGTCATTCTTGGCGCAGACTTTTTTGGCGCAAATTTTTTTTGCTGTTTCCAGCGTCATACGTGTCGCGTAGTTGCGTCATTTTTTGACTTTTTTTGCGCCAAAAGTGTCGGCGTTCCGGATGTGGCGTCATTTTTGGCGCCAAAAGCATTTAGGCGCCAAATAATAAGGGCGTCTTTTTTGGCGCTAAAAAATATGGGCGTCACTTTTGTCTCCACATTATTTAAGTCTCATTATTTATTGCTTCTGGTTGCTAGAAGCTTGTTCACTGGCATTTTTTCCCATTCCTGAAACTGTCATTTAAGGAATTTGATCAATTTTGCTTTATATGTTGTTTTTCCTATTACATATTGCAAGATGTCCCAGATTGACCCTGAGTCAGAAGATACTTCTGGAAAGTCGCTGCCTGGTGCTGGATCTACCAAAGTTAAGTGTATCTGCTGTAAACTTGTGGTATCTGTTCCTCCAGCTGTTGTTTGTAATGAATGTCATGACAAACTTGTTAATGCAGATAATATTTCCTTTAGTAATGTTACATTACCTGTTGCTGTTCCATCAACATCTAATACTCAGAGTGTTCCTGTTAACATAAGAGATTTTGTTTCTAAATCCATTAAGAAGGCTATGTCTGTTATTCCTCCTTCTAGTAAACGTAAAAGGTCTTTTAAAACTTCTCATTTTTTCAGATGAATTTTTAAATGAACATCATTATTCTGATTCGGATAAAGATTCCTCTGGTTCAGAGGATTCTGTTTCAGAGATTGATGCTGATAAATCTTCATATTTATTCAAAATGGAATTTATTCGTTCTTTACTTAAAGAAGTCTTAATTGCATTAGAAATAGAGGATTCTGGTCCTCTTGATACTAAATCTAAACGTTTAAATAAGGTTTTTAAATCTCCTGTAGTTATTCCAGAAGTTTTTCCTGTCCCTGATGCTATTTCTGAAGTAATCTCCAGGGAATGGAATAATTTGGGTAATTCATTTACTCCTTCTAAACGTTTTAAGCAATTATATCCTGTGCCATCTGACAGATTAGAGTTTTGGGACAAAATCCCTAAGGTTGATGGGGCTATCTCCACTCTTGCTAAACGTACTACTATTCCTACGGCAGATAGTACTTCCTTTAAGGATCCTTTAGATAGGAAAATTGAATCCTTTCTAAGAAAAGCTTACTTATGTTCAGGTAATCTTCTTAGAC
This sequence comes from Bombina bombina, assembly GCF_027579735.1. NCBI lineage: Eukaryota > Metazoa > Chordata > Amphibia > Anura > Bombinatoridae > Bombina > Bombina bombina. Next base: position 986,307,174 of record NC_069501.1, read on the forward strand.
CTGCTATATCTTTAGCGGATGTTGCTGCAGCTTCAACTTTTTGGTTAGAAGCTTTAGCGCAACAAGTAACCGATCATAATTCTCATAGCATTGTTAATCTTCTTCAACATGCTAATAACTTTATTTGTGATGCCATCTTTGATATCATTAGAGTTGATGTCAGGTATTTTAGCTAGAAGAGCTTTATGGCTTAAAACTTGGAATGCTGATATGTCTTCTAAGTCAACTGCTTTCCCTTTCTTTCCAGGGTAATAAATTATTTGGTTCTCAGTTGGATTCTATTATCTCAACTGTTACTGGAGGGAAAGGAACTTTTTTACCACAGGATAAAAAATCTAGAGGTAAATTTAGGTCTAATAATCGTTTTTGTTCCTTTCGTCACAACAAGGAACAAAAGCCTGATCCTTCACCCACAGGAGCGGTATCAGTTTGGAAACCATCTCCAGTCTGGAATAAATCCAAGCCTTTTAGAAAACCAAAGCCAGCTCCCAAGTCCACATGAAGGTGCGGCCCTCATTCCAGTCCAGCTGGTAGGTGGCAGATTACGATTTTTCAAAGAAATTTGGATCAATTTAATTCACAATCTTTGGATTCAGAACATTGTTTCAGAAGGGTACAGAATTGGCTTCAAGATAAGGCCTCCTGCAAAGAGATTTTTTCTTTCCCGTGTCCCAGTAAATCCAGCGAAGGCTCAAGCATTTCTGAAATGTGTTTCAGATCTAGAGTTGGCTGGAGTAATTATGCCAGTTCCAGTTCTGGAACAGGGGCTGGGGTTTTATTCAAATCTCTTCATTGTACCAAAGAAGGAGAATTCCTTCAGACCAGTTCTGGATCTAAAAATATTGAATCGTTATGTAAGGATACCAACATTCAAAATGGTAACTATAAGGACTATCCTGCCTTTTGTTCAGCAAGGGCATTATATGTCCACAATAGATTTACAGGATGCATATCTGCATATTCCGATTCATCCAGATCACTATCAGTTTCTGAGATTCTCTTTCCTAGACAAGCATTACCAGTTTGTGGCTCTGGCGTTTGGCCTAGCAACAGCTCCAAGAATTTTTACAAAGGTTCTCGGTGCCCTTCTGTCTGTAATCAGAGAACAGGGTATTGTGGTATTTCCTTATTTGGACGATATCTTGGTACTTGCTCAGTCTTCACATTTAGCAGAATCTCATACGAATCGACTTGTGTTGTTTCTTCGAGATCATGGTTGGAGGATCAATTTACCGAAAAGTTCATTGATTCCTCAGACAAGGGTAACCTTCTTAGGTTTCTAGATAGATTCAGTGTCCATGACTGTCTCTGACAGACAAGAGACGTCTAAAATTGATCTCAGCTTGTCGAAACCTTCAGTCTCAATCATTCCCTTCGGTAGCCTTATGCATGGAAATTCTAGGTCTTATGACTGCTGCATCGGGCGCGATCCCCTTTGCTCGTTTTCACATGCGACCTCTTCAGCTCTGTATGCTGAACCAGTGGTGCAGGGATTACACAAAGATATCTCAATTAATATCTTTAAAACCGATTGTACGACACTCTCTGACGTGGTGGACAGATCACCATCGTTTAATTCAGGGGGCTTCTTTTGTTCTTTCGACCTGGACTGTAATTTCAACAGATGCAAGTCTGACAGGTTGGGGAGCTGTTTGGGGGTCTCTGACAGCACAAGGGGTTTGGGAATCTCAGGAGATGAGATTACCAATCAATATTTTGGAACTCCGTGCAATTTTCAGAGCTCTTCAGTCATGGCCTCTTCTAAAGAGAGAATCGTTCATTTGTTTTCAGACAGACATTGTCACAACTGTGGCATATATCAATCATCAAGGAGGGACTCACAGTCCTCTGGCTATGAAAGAAGTATCTCGAATACTGGTATGGGCGGAATCCAGCTCCTGTCTAATTTTTGCGGTTCATATCCCAGGTATAGACAATTGGGAAGCGGATTATCTCAGTCGCCAAACGTTACATCCGGGCGAATGGTCTCTTCACCCAGAGGTATTTCTTCAGATTGTTCAAATGTGGGGACTTCCAGAAATAGATCTGGTGGCTTCTCATCTAAAAAAGAAACTTCCCAGGTATCTGTCCAGATCCAGGGATCCTCAGGCGGAAGCAGTGGATGCATTGTCACTTCCTTGGAAGTATCATCCTGCCTATATCTTTCCGCCTCTAGTTCTTCTTCCAAGAGTAATCTCCAAGATTCTGAAGGAATGCTCGTTTGTTCTGCTGGTGGCTCCAGCATGGCCTCACGGGTTTTTGTATGCGGATCTTGTCCGGATGGCTTCTTGTCAACCATGGACTCTTCCGTTAAGACCAGACCTTTTGTCGCAAGGTCCTTTTTACCATCAGGAACTCAAATCCTTAAATTTAAAGGTATGGAGATTGAACGCTTGATTCTTAGTCAAAGAGGTTTCTCTGACTCTGTGATTAATACTATGTTACAGGCTCGTAAATCTGTATCTAGGAAGATATATTATAGAGTCTGGAAGACTTATATTTCTTGGTGTCTTTCTCATCATTTTTCCTGGCATTCTTTTAGAATTCCGAGAATTTTACAGTTTCTTCAGGATGGTTTGGATAAAGGTTTGTCTGCAAGTTCCTTGAAAGGACAAATCTCTGCTCTTTCTGTTCTTTTTCACAGAAAGATTGCTAATCTTCCTGATATTCATTGTTTTGTACAAGCTTTGGTTCGTATAAAACCTGTCATTAAGTCAATTTCTCCTCCTTGGAGTTTGAATTTGGTTCTGGGGGCTCTTCAAGCTCCTCCGTTTGAACCTATGCATTCATTGGACATTATATTACTTTCTTGGAAAGTTTTGTTTCTTTTGGCCATCTCTTCTGCTAGAAGAGTTTCTGAATTATCTGCTCTTTCTTGTGAGTCTCCTTTTCTGATTTTTCATCAGGATAAGGCGGTGTTGCGAACTTCTTTTACATTTTTACCTAAGGTTGTGAATTCTAACAACATTAGTAGAGAAATTGTGGTTCCTTCATTATGTCCTAATCCTAAGAATTCTAAGGAGAAATCATTGCATTCTTTGGATGTAGTTAGAGCTTTGAAATATTATGTTGAAGCTACTAAGAATTTCCGAAAGACTTCTAGTCTATTTGTTATCTTTTCCGGTTCTAGGAAAGGTCAGAAGGCCTCTGCCATTTCTTTGGCATCTTGGTTAAAATCTTTAATTCATCATGCCTATGTCGAGTCGGGTAAAACTCCGCCTCAAAGGATTACAGCTCATTCTACTAGGTCAGTTTCTACTTCCTGGGCGTTTAGGAATGAAGCTTCGGTCGATCAGATTTGCAAAGCAGCAACCTGGTCTTCTTTGCATACTTTTACTAAATTATACCATTTTGATGTGTTTTCTTCTTCTGAAGCAGTTTTTGGTAGAAAAGTACTTCAGGTAGCTGTTTCAGTTTGATTCTTCTGCTTATAATTTCAGTTTTTTTCATTATAAGATTTAAACTTTATTTTGGGTGTGGATTATTTTCAGCGGAATTGGCTGTCTTTATTTTATCCCTCCCTCTCTAGTGACTTTTGCGTGGAAGATCCACATCTTGGGTAGTCATTATCCCATACGTCACTAGCTCATGGACTCTTGCTAATTACATGAAAGAAAACATAATTTATGTAAGAACTTACCTGATAAATTCATTTCTTTCATATTAGCAAGAGTCCATGAGGCCCACCCTTTTTGTGGTGGTTATGATTTTTTTGTATAAAGCACAATTATTCCAATTCCTTATTTTTTATGCTTTCGCACTTTTTTCTTATCACCCCACTTCTTGGCTATTCGTTAAACTGATTTGTGGGTGTGGTGAGGGGTGTATTTATAGGCATTTTGAGGTTTGGGAAACTTTGCCCCTCCTGGTAGGAATGTATATCCCATACGTCACTAGCTCATGGACTCTTGCTAATATGAAAGAAATTAATTTATCAGGTAAGTTCTTACATAAATTATGTTATATATATATATAGTCCTAAAGCAAAAAAGTGCACTCCAAAGGACTTGCATGAATATCCACTTTATTATGTGAACGTTTTCGAGTCAGCTCGTCCTCAGACAGACAGGAAATCAACAGTTACACTTACCACCACAGTGACTTTATACCCAGCAAAACAGACCCTCACGCTCTACACGTTAAACACGCCCCCAAGGGAGGAGTAGTCAGCCGTGTCAACGTAACTTTGAATTTTTATAACCCAAATGTGACATATAAGTCAACTATATACATACTGAGCAAATCTAGTGCGCATAAAACAGTAATGCAGGAAACAAACACAAACAGAGACAGTAGACACTATACAGTGGGCATGAATGTAGTAATATCTGACTGGGTAACCATGGCAACTGACAACAAAGCCGTAATCGGCTAAGAGCTAAAGCTGTAAAACACAGCAAATATATACTCATAAAGTTGACTTATGTCACATTTGGGTTATAAAAATTCAAAGTTACGTTGACACGGCTGACTACTCCTCCCTTGGGGGCGTGTCTAACGTGTAGAGCGTGACGGTCTGTTTTGCTGGGTATAAAGTCACGGTGGTGGTAAGCGTAAGCGTAACTGTTGATTTCCTGTCTGTCTGAGGATGAGCTGACTCAGCTCGAAAATGTTCACATAATAAAGTGGATATTCATGTAAGTCCTTTGGAGTGCACTTTTTTGCTTTAGGACTGTGTACTTTGTTTGCTGCACCCAAGGCTTTTTTCAGTGAAGTTAGGAGTGCACTTTGCCTACTTTTGTATACCTCTATTTTTGTTGCACCCAACGAACAATTGCCTATTGAGTTTACTCCCTGGACTACCTAGTTCCTGTCATTTTTTGTGCGACATGACCACAGTGCAGGGTACAGACCCTGAGGAGATAGTGAACACTATTGAACCCATACCGGGGGCTACTGTCTTTCAATTCATGCAAGCTGATGCTGATCTGATCCGTTTTGATAAATTGATTTCACGACCCACCCTTGATAAACCTACTTTCATATATACACACCTATTGAAATGAAAGCAAAAAGAAAAAGATTTGATGCTACACAGTACCTACCTCTCCGAGTATCATAGGAGAGGGTATATTCCACGGGGATTCCGTGTAAAGAATGTACCAACGATTGGGAGGAACAATCCAGCGTTCTGCAAACGCTGGTGCAACATAGAGAACAAATGTTCCTTAGACTTGCTGTTATTGGTGATACAAGAGGTGGGAAGGCTATTGGCTTTAATTAAAGCAGAGATTTCTACATATGAATCTCTAAATTTGACACGTTTACAGACAGATTTGACTGAAGTCTGGCTAAAGAAATTACAGTATAAAATAGACCGGTATGAATCCGACCTAATTGATTTGAAGAATAAAAAATTTGAGGCGGTCATCGGGGACTACAGGGACAAGCGTGTGTATTTATGGCAACTCTCAATACAAGAGAGACAAAGGATACACTCCAATCGCCAGAGACGCACACGCTATCAAAAGCCCAAAGATTTGACGACTCTAGAGAGCTCTGCTTCAGGCTCAGGTTCGGACGGGGGTACCCCGAGTTGCCCAGTACCATCTACACAACAGAATGTTGGTGTGACCACACGGTCAAAAAACTGGGGAGGAAAAGGATTAAAACAAGGAGAGGGTTGCACAAAGGCAAAACCGTCACCCACGCCACCGAAATGATTCCTGAAAATATCGTGGTTAATCTGAGTGACCACAACCGGAACTTGAAAACAAGATTTTTAACAAAGGTCTGACTTTCATACCCACATGCAGAACCAATCCCTTTGATCTACTTATCGATGTAAAGAAGTTCCAAAGAAAACTAACACTCAAGGAGAAATTTGCAGGTGGTGATTCTGCACAAAAACAATTTCAGAAAAAGTCTACATTTACCCCGCAATTCACGAATGCCAGTATTAACACCTTCTCCAGACTCGTGCTTGATGACTTGAATGAGACTGTTCAACAACACCATTCTGATACCTTTAATAACTTCTCTAGGGAATAATGGAGGGCATTGAATACACTCAAGGACAACAAATCAATTATTATCCGCAAAGCGGATAAGGGAGGAGCCATCGTCCTTTTAAATTACAGTGATTACAGGGACGAAGTGTTGTCACAACTAACAGACAGCAGGACGTATAGAACGTTGAGTCATGATCCGACTACATCTTGCAAAAAACAGATTGATCAATACATCAAACAGATTTATGATGAAGGGTTCATTGATAAGGGCACACGTGATTTTCTGAGCACTGGCTATCCTCGGACACCAGTGTTCTATACGTTGCCTAAAATCCACAAAAGATTAACCAACCCCCCGGGGAGACCTATAGTTTTGGCTATAGGCTCCCTACAACAGCCTTTGGCCATTTTTGTTGATGCCTTTCTCCAACCGATGGTACAGCATATGCCATCTTATCTCAAAGATTCCACTACATTATTGAACTCTCTCATGGGGCTGGGTCCATTGGATGAGAAAGTATTGCTTGTGACCCTAGATGTCACAAGCTTGTACACCGTGATTCCCCATCAAAAGGGACTAAGAGCAGTTGAGTTCCATCTGTCCAGGACTCCTTATATAGGACCACCACCTGAAATCCTACTCCATCTACTGGAATTTTTATTAACTACAAATTATTTCAGATTTGAACACTTGTTCTATTTGCAACTGACCGGGACGGCGATGGGGTCCAGTGTGGCCCCATCGTACGCCAATTTGTTCATGGCATGTTTTGAGGAGTTTGAAACTGAACTATTCAGACATGGAAAAAATATTTTTCTTTAGGAGATACATAGACGACCTGCTGCTATTCTGGTCGGGGTTGGCGATGGAGTTGGATGATTGGTTTGAACAACTTAATAGGGCCAATACAGCTCTGCAATTTAAGATTCATTATGATAATATCCAAGTGGACTTCTTGGATGTTCGGCTATACAAGAAACAAGGCAAGATACATTCTACATTGTTCCGTAAAAGTACGGATAGGAACTCACTGTTACATTTTACGAGCTGTCACCCCCCTGCGACCAAGAGATCATTGCCTAAATCACAGCTTTAAGGGTTGAGAGGAACAACACCGAAGAGGACAATAAAGTAAACAATAAACAACTGGATGAGATGTCTCTCAGGTTTCGAATAAGGGACTACCCTCAGGATTTAATAACCAGACAGAGACCTACTTCAGCCCAGATGGATAGATCTAATATACAAGGCACCGATCACCGTATGACATTTGTCACGACATTTACAGGTGACAAGAACACAATTTCAGAAGTGTTTAAGAAACACTGGAACATCATCATGACTAATAGAGCTCTCCCGTTTACCCAGGTACCAGCACCAAGATTGGGTTTCCGCAGATCAAAATCTCTGACTTTCTTGTCAAAACGGACCAAATCGATTCCTACAGGCATTCGACCTGGCTGGACAATAAAAAAGCAGGAGTCTTTCGGTGCTTGGGCTGAGTGACCTGTAGTGGGTTGATCACGGGGACATCCTTTACGCACCCACATAGACGACAGACATATAAACATAGGTATCGCCTCACATGTACTACGACCTACATTGTGTACTTGTTACACTGCACCTGTGGTCTGTACTATGTGGGCAAGACCTCTGACGACCTTAGGGCGAGGATGGCGAACTACCGTTCTGCCATCTGGACCGCCCTCAAACAGGGGACTTCCGAGCAGCCGGTAGCACGGTATTTTGTGGACTGCCATCATAAGGTTGCTGACCTAAAATACACCATCATAGACCATGTCCCCCTTTGGTGAGAGGGGGTGACCGCAACAAAGTGTTACTCCAAAGAGAGGCACGTTGGATGTTCAAATTGGAAACTGTGACGCCAAAAGGACTGAATGCATACTTGGATTGGCAGGTGTTCCTATGATCTGTTACTTTAACAATGTTGAGAGCCACTATCCATTTAGCATATTTCCAAATATTGCCGTTCTATGTTTTGATCCAGTACCATCATATGGCTGCCTATTCATTCCTACTATTTTGGTTTTATGAATATCGCCCATAAATGAATTTCGTGTTTAGTTTAGGCTTTTTTTTTTTTTATTATAACTTTGTGGTTAATGGATCATTGTCCTAATATGGCTTATAGTGTATGGTTGTTATTTATGTTTGATTGTTCATGTACTTACCACACAGGTAGACAATCTTGTTTTTCTAATGGAAGAATGATGCTGACCCTCATATTCCCCCTCCTGGGTCTTTGTGATATTCTGACCTGACAAATGCCTGTATTTGCTGATACTGGGACCCCAGGTTCGTTGGGGTTCGTGTTATCACGACCATATGTTTTGACTTGCATTTCAGGGTTATCCCTGTTCAGTCTTCCTGCTCGTGATTTCACTTACACCCTTGCGCTGGAGACCCGGTGGCATTTTCTGTCTCTTAATATGGTTTCTTTGTCTTTGTATTTGCAATATGGCTACCCTGCAAGTATTGTTCCATCTGACCATGGATTCTACATGGATCTGACTACCTTTATGTGTGTATATTCGCTGTGTGTTTTGCAGCTCTAGCTCTTAGCCGATTACGGCTTTGTTGTCAGTTGCCATGGTTACTCAGTCAGATATTATTACATTTATGGCTATGGATTTGGCTATTTTCCTTACCCTGCAAGTATTGTCCCATCTGACCACGGTTTCTACATGGATCTGACTACTTTTATGAGTATATATTCGCTGGGTGTTTTACAGCTTTAGCTCTTAGCCGATTACAGCTTTGTTGTCAGTTGCCATGGTTACCCGGTCAGATATTACTACATTCATGCCCACTGTATAGTGTCTACTGTCTCTGTTTCCTGCATTACTGTTTTATGCACACTAGATTTGATCAGTATGTATATAGTTGACTTATATGTGGCATTTGGGTTATAAAAATTCAAAGTTATGTTGACACGGCTGACTACTCCTCCCTTGGGGGCGGTCCTAACGTGTAGAGCACGTATAAAGTCACGGTGGTGGTAAGTGTAACTGTTGATTTCCTGTCTGTCTGAGGACGAGCTGACTCAGCTCGAAAACGTTCACTTAATAAAGTGGTTATTCATTTAAGTCCTTTGGAGTGCGCTTTTTTGCTTTAGGACTGTGTACTTTGTTTGCTGCACCCAAGGATGTTGTTGGTGGCGAAAAAAAAATTTCAACTTCCTTTTGTGTCGTGCCCCACTTCCTATATGCCTCTTGCCTTCTATATGCTCAGAGAGCTATGCTGTTTGCATTTTTTTCCCATTCCTGAAACTGCCATATAAGGAAATTTTAAATTTTTCTTTGTTGTTTTTTACTTTTACATTTTGCAAGATGTCTCAATCTGATCCTGTCTCAGAAGCAACTGTTGGAACCATGCTGCCTGATCACATTTCTACCAAAGTTAAGTGTATCTGTTGTAAGTTAGCTGAGGTTATATCTCCAGCTGTAGTATGTAACAGTTGTCATGATAAGCTTTTGCAAGCAGAAAACGTTTCCATCAGTACTAGTACAGTTTCTGTTGTTCCTTCAACATCTAGAGGCCTATTTACCAAATGTCTGTCGGACCTGATCCAACAGTGCGGATCAGGTCTGACAGACATCGCTGAATGTGGAGAGCAATACGCTCTCCGTATTCAGCATTGCACCAGCAGCTCATGAGCTGCTGGTGCAATGCCGCCCCCTGCAGATTCCGCGGCCAATGGGCCGCCAGCAGGAAGGTGTCAGTCAACCTGATCGTACTCGATCGTGTTGAATTGTGGCGATTCCTGTCCGCCTGCTCAGAGCAGGTGGACAGGGTTATGGAGCAGCGGTCTCCGCCAGAAACACGGGCACTCAAGCTCAATTCGGAGCTTGATAAATGGGCCTCCTAATGTACATGATATCCCTGTTAATATGAAATATTATATTGCTGATGTGATACAGAAGGCTTTGTCTGCTATTCTGCCTTCTAGTAAACGTAAAAGGTCTTTTAAAACCTCATAAAACGGATGAAATTTCTAATGACCGACAACATACTGAAATATCCTCCTCTGATGAGGATCTCTCTGATTCAGAAGATCCTACCTCAGACAATGACACTGACAAATCTACTTCTTTTATTCCTTCTTCTATGTTTAAAAGGTTGTACCCGTTGCCAGAGGCTAGATTAGAGTTTTGGGGAAAAATCCCCAAAGTTGATGCGGCTATTTCTACTCTTGCAAAACGTACTACTATTCCTATGGAAGACAGTACTTCTTTTAAAGATGCTTTAGATAGGAAACTTGAATCTTATCTAAGGAAATCTTATTTATATTCTGGCTATATTCTCAGGCCTGACATTTCTATGGCTGATGTTGCGGCTGCATCAACCTTTTGGTTGGATAGCCTAGCGCAACAGGAAACAGATCCTGATTTGTCTAGCATTGTTCGTTTGCTTCAACATGCTAATCATTTTATCTGTGATGACATTTTTTATATCATCAAAATTGATGTTAAATCTATGTCTTTAGCTATTTTAGCTAGAAGAGGTTTATGGCTCAAATCTTGGAATTCTGACATGTTATCTAAGTCTAGATTACTATCTCTTTCTTTCCAAGGTAACAATTTATTTGGTTCTCAGTTGGATTCAATTTTCTTTCATGTAATTAGCAAGAGTCCATGAGCTAGTGACGTATGGGATATACATTCCTACCAGGAGGGGCAAAGTTTCCCAAACCTCAAAATGCCTTTAAATACACCCCTCACCACACCCACAAATCAGTTTTACAAACTTTGCCTCCTATGGAGGTGGTGAAGTAAGTTTGTGCTAGATTCTACGTTGATATGCGCTCCGCAGCAGGTTGGAGCCCGGTTTTCCTCTCAGCGTGCAGTGAATGTCAGAGGGATGTGAGGAGAGTATTGCCTATTTGAATTCAATGATCTCCTTCTACGGGGTCTATTTCATAGGTTCTCTGTTATCGGTCGTAGAGATTCATCTCTTACCTCCCTTTTCAGATCGACGATATACTCTTATATATACCATTACCTCTACTGATTCTCGTTTCAGTACTGGTTTGGCTTTCTACTACATGTAGATGAGTGTCCTGGGGTAAGTAAGTCTTATTTTCTGTGACACTCTAAGCTATGGTTGGGCACTTTTATATAAATTTCTAAATATATGTATTCAAACATTTATTTGCCTTGACTCAGGATGTTCAAACATTCCTTATTTCAGACAGTCAGTTTCATATTTGGGATAATGCATATGAATAAATCAATTTTTTTCTTACCTTAAAATTTGACTTTTTTCCCTGTGGGCTGTTAGGCTTGCGGGGGCTGAAAATGATTCATTTTATTGCGTCATTCTTGGCGCTGACTTTTTTGGCGCAAAAAAAATTTCTGTTTCCGGCGTCATACGTGTCGCCGGAAGTTGCATCATTTTTGACGTTTTTTTGCGCCAAAAGTGTCGGCGTTCCGGATGTGGCGTCATTTTTGCCGCCAAAAGCATTTAGGCGCCAAATAATGTGGGCATCTTTTTTGGCGCTAAAAAATATGGGCGTCACTATTGTCTCCACATTATTTAAGTCTCATTATTTATTGCTTCTGGTTGCTAGAAGCTTGTTCACTGGCATTTTTTCCCATTCCTGAAACTGTCATTTAAGGAATTTGATCAATTTTGCTTTATATGTTGTTTTTTCTATTACATATTGCAAGATGTCCCAGATTGACACTGAGTCAGAAGATACTTCTGGAAAAACGCTGCCTGGTGCTGGATCTACCAAAGTTAAGTGTATCTGCTGTAAGCTTATGGTATCTGTTCCTCCAGCTGTTGTTTGTAATGAATGTCATGACAAACTTGTTAATGCAGATAATATTTCCTTTAGTAATGTTACATTACCTGTTGCTGCTCTGTCAACATCTAATACTCAGAGTGTTCCTGTTAACATAAGAGATTTTGTTTCTAAATCCATTAAGAAGGCTATGTCTGTTATTCCTCCTTCTAGTAAACGTAAAAGGTCTTTTAAAACTTCTCATTTTTCAGATGAATTTTTAAATGAACATCATTATTCTGATTCTGATAATGGTTCCTCTGGTTCAGAGGATTCTGTCTCAGAGGTTGATGCTGATAAATCTTCATATTTATTCAAAATGGAATTTATTCGTTCTTTACTTAAAGAAGTTTTAATTGCATTAGAAATAGAGGATTCTGGTCCTCTTGATACTAAATCTAAGCGTTTAAATAAGGTTTTTAAATCTCCTGTAGTTATTCCAGAAGTTTTTCCTGTCCCTGATGCTATTTCTGAAGTAATCTCCAGGGAATGGAATAATTTGGGTAATTCATTTACTCCTTCTAAACGTTTAAGCAATTATATCCTGTGCCATCTGACAGATTAGAATTTTGGGACAAAATCCCTAAAGTTGATGGGGCTATCTCTACTCTTGCTAAACGTACTACTATTCCTACGGCAGATAGTACTTCCTTTAAGGATCCTTTAGATAGGAAGATTGAATCCTTTCTAAGAAAAGCTTACTTATGTTCAGGTAATCTTCTTAGACCTGCTATATCTTTAGCGGATGTTGCTGCAGCTTCAACTTTTTGGTTAGAAGCTTTAGCGCAACAAGTAACAGATCATAATTCTCATAGCATTGTTAATCTTCTTCAACATGCTAATAACTTTATTTGTGATGCCATCTTTGATATCATTAGAGTTGATGTCAGGTATATGTCTCTAGCTATTTTAGCTAGAAGAGCCTTATGGCTTAAAACTTGGAATGCTGATATGTCTTCTAAGTCAACTTTGCTTTCCCTTTCTTTCCAGGGTAATAAATTATTTGGTTCTCAGTTGGATTCTATTATCTCAACTGTTACTGGAGGGAAAGGAACTTTTTTACCACAGGATAAAAAATCTAAAGGTAAATTTAGGTCTAATAATCGTTTTCGTTCCTTTCGTCACAATAAGGAACAAAAGCCTGATCCTTCACCCACAGGAGCGGTATCAGTTTGGAAACCATCTCCAGTCTGGAATAAATCCAAGCCTTTTAGAAAACCAAAGCCAGCTCCAAAGTCCACATGAAGGTGCGGCCCTCATTCCAGCCCAGCTGGTAGGGGGCAGATTACGTTTTTTCAAAGAAATTTGGATCAATTCAATTCACAATCTATGGATTCAGAACATTGTTTCAGAAGGGTACAGAATTGGCTTCAAGATAAGGCCTCCTGCAAGGAGATTTTTTCTTTCCCGTGTCCCAGTAAATCCAGCGAAAGCTCAAGCATTTCTGAAATGTGTTTCAGATCTAGAGTTGGCTGGAGTAATTATGCCAGTTCCAGTTCTGGAACAGGGGCTGGGGTTTTATTCAAATCTCTTCATTGTACCAAAGAAGGAGAATTCCTTCAGACCAGTTCTGGATCTAAAAATATTGAATCGTTATGTAAGGATACCAACATTCAAAATGGTAACTATAAGGACTATCCTGCCTTTTGTTCAGCAAGGGCATTATATGTCCACAATAGATTTACAGGATGCATATCTGCATATTCCGATTCATCCAGATCACTATCAGTTTCTGAGATTCTCTTTTCTAGACAAGCATTACCAGTTTGTGGCTCTGCCGTTTGGCCTAGCAACAGCTCCAAGAATTTTTACAAAGGTTCTCGGTGCCCTTCTGTCTGTAATCAGAGAACAGGGTATTGTGGTATTTCCTTATTTGGACTATATCTTGGTACTTGCTCAGTCTTCACATTTAGCAGAATCTCATACGAATCGACTTGTGTTGTTTCTTCAAAATCATGGTTGGAGGATCAATTTACCGAAAAGTTCATTGATTCCTCAGACAAGGGTAACCTTTTTAGGTTTCCAGATAGATTCAGTGTCCATGACTCTGTCTCTGACAGACAAGAGACGTCTAAAATTGATCTCAGCTTGTCGAAACCTTCAATCACAATCATTCCCTTCGGTAGCCTTATGCATGGAAATTCTAGGTCTTATGACTGCTGCATCGGACGCGATCCCCTTTGCTCGTTTTCACATGCGACCTCTTCAGCTCTGTATGCTGAACCAGTGGTGCAGGGATTACACAAATATATCTCAATTAATATCTTTAAAACCGATTGTACGACACTCTCTGACGTGGTGGACAGATCACCATCGTTTAGTTCAGGGGGCTTCTTTTGTTCTTCCGACCTGGACTGTAATTTCAACAGATGCAAGTCTCACAGGTTGGGGAGCTGTTTGGGGGTCTCTGACAGCACAAGGGGTTTGGGAATCTCAGGAGGTGAGATTACCAATCAATATTTTGGAACTCCGTGCAATTTTCAGAGCTCTTCAGTCATGGCCTCTTCTAAAGAGAGAATCGTTTATTTGTTTTCAGACAGACAATGTCACAACTGTGGCATACATCAATCATCAAGGAGGGACTCACAGTCCTCTGGCTATGAAAGAAGTATCTCGAATACTGGTATGGGCGGAATCCAGCTCCTGTCTAGTTTCTGCGGTTCATATCCCAGGTATAGACAATTGGGAAGCGGATTATCTCAGTCGCCAAACGTTACATCCGGGCGAATGGTCTCTTCACCCAGAGGTATTTCTTCAGATTGTTCAAATGTGGGGACTTCCAGAAATAGATCTGATGGCTTCTCATCTAAACAAGAAACTTCCCAGGTATCTGTCCAGATCCAGGGATCCTCAGGCGGAAGCAGTGGATGCATTGTCACTTCCTTGGAAGTATCATCCTGCCTATCTCTTTCCGCCTCTAGTTCTTCTTCCAAGAGTAATCTCCAAGATTCTGAAGGAATGCTCGTTTGTTCTGCTGGTGGCTCCAGCATGGCCTCACAGGTTTTGGTATGCGGATCTTGTCCGGATGGCCTCTTGCCAACCGTGGACTCTTCCGTTAAGACCAGACCTTCTGTCGCAAGGTCCTTTTTTCCATCAGGATCTCAAATCCTTAAATTTAAAGGTATGGAGATTGAACGCTTGATTCTTAGTCAAAGAGGTTTCTCTGACTCTGTGATTAATACTATGTTACAGGCTCGTAAATTTGTATCTAGAAAGATATATTATAGAGTCTGGAAGACTTACATTTCTTGGTGTCTTTCTCATCATTTTTCCTGGCATTTTTTTAGAATTCCGAGAATTTTACAGTTTCTTCAGGATGGTTTGGATAAAGGTTTGTCTGCAAGTTCCTTGAAAGGACAAATCTCTGCTCTTTCTGTTCTTTTTCACAGAAGGATTGCTAATCTTCCTGATATTCATTGTTTTGTACAAGCTTTGGTTCATATAAAACCTGTTATTAAGTCAATTTCTCCTCCTTGGAATTTGAATTTGGTTCTGGGGGCTCTTCAAGCTCCTCCGTTTGAACCTATGCATTCTTTGGACATTAAATTACTTTCTTGGAAAGTTTTGTTTCTTTTGGCCATCTCTTCTGCTAGAAGAGTTTCTGAATTATCTGCTCTTTCTTGTGAGTCTCCTTTTCTGATTTTTCATCAGGATAAGGCGGTGTTGCGAACTTCTTTTAAATTTTTACCTAAGGTTGTGAATTCTAACAACATTAGTAGAGAAATTGTGGTTCCTTCATTGTGTCCTAATCCTAAGAATTCTAAGGAGAGATCATTGCATTCTTTGGATGTAGTTAGAGCTTTGAAATATTATGTTGAAGCTACTAAGAAATTCCGAAAGACTTCTAGTCTATTTGTTATCTTTTCCGGTTCTAGGAAAGGTCAGAAGGCCTCTGCCATTTCTTTGGCATCTTGATTAAAATCTTTAATTCATCATGCTTATGTCGAGTCGGGTAAAACTCTGCCTCAAAGGATTACAGCTCATTCTACTAGGTCGGTTTCTACTTCCTGGGCGTTTAGGAATGAAGCTTCGGTTGATTAACTTGGTCTTCTTTGCATACTTTTACTAAATTCTACCATTTTGATGTGTTTTCTTCTTCTGAAGCAGTTTTTGGTAGAAAAGCAGCTGTTTCAGTTTGATTCTTCTGCTTATAATTTCAGTTTTTTTCATTATAAGATTTAAACTTTATTTTGGGTGTGGATTATTTTCAGCGGAATTGGCTGTCTTTATTTTATCCCTCCCTCTCTAGTGACTCTTGCGTGGAAGATCCACATCTTGGGTAGTCATTATCCCATACGTCACTAGCTCATGGACTCTTGCTAATTACATGAAAGAAAACATAATTTATGTGAGAACTTACCTGATAAATTCATTTCTTTCATATTAGCAAGAGTCCATGAGGCCCACCCTTTTTGTGGTGGTTATGATTTTTTTGTATAAAGCACAATTATTCCAATTCCTTATTTTTTATGCTTTCGCACTTTTTTCTTATCACCCCACTTCTTGGCTATGCGTTAAACTGATTTGTGGGTGTGGTGAGGGGTGTATTTATAGGCATTTTGAGGTTTGGGAAACTTTGCCCCTCCTGGTAGGAATGTATATCCCATACGTCACTAGCTCATGGACTCTTGCTAATATGAAAGAAATGAATTTATCAGGTAAGTTCTCACATAAATTATGTTATTTCAACTATCACTGGGGGAAGGGAGTTTTTTTGCCTCAAGATAAAAGATCTAAGGGTAAATCTAAAGCTTCTAATTGTTTTCGTTCTTTTCGACAGAATAAGGAACAGAAAACCAATCCTTCCCCTAAAGACTTAAAGTTGGAATAAATCCAAGCCTTTTAAGAAACCAAAGCCAGCCCCCAAGTCTGCATGAAGGTGCGGCCCTCGATCCAGTTCAGCTGGTGGGGGGCAGATTGAAATTATTCCAAGACATTTGGGCAGATTCTGTTCAAAATAAGTGGATTCAAAGTATTGTCTCTCAAGGGTATCGAATAGGATTCAGAGACCGCCTGTGAGAAGATTTTTTCTCTCTCACGTTCCAGCAAATCCGGTGAAGGCTCAGGCTTTTCTGAAGTGTTTCATATCTAGAGCTTTCAGGGGTAATCATATCAGTTCCGTTTCAGGAACAAGGTCTGGGGTTTTATTCAAAACTATTCATTGTCCAAAAGAAAGAAAATTCATTCAGGCCAGTTCTAGATCTGAAGTTTTTGAATCGTTTTGTAAGAGTCCCAACTTTCAAGATGGTGACTGACTATTTTGCCTTTGTTCAGCAAGGTCATTATATGTCCATGATAGACTTACAGGATGCATATCTTCACATTCCGATTCATCCAGACCACTATCAGTTTCTGAGATTATTTTTTCTAGACAAGCATTACCAATTTTGTTGCTCCATTTGGCCTAGCAACAGCTCCAAGGATCTTTTCAAAGGTTCTCGGTGACCTTTTATCTGTAATCAGAGAACAGGGTATTGCGGTGTTTCCTTATTTGGACGATATCTTGGTACTAGCTCAATCTTTGCATTTAGCTGAATCTCACACAAATCAACTACTGTTGTTTCTTCAAATACATGGTTGGAGGATCAATTTACCAAAGAGTTTCTTGATTCCTCAGACAAGGGTCACCTTTTTAGGTTTCCAGATAGATTCAGTGTCCATGACTCTGTCCTTAACAGACAAGAGACAAATGAAATTGGTTTCAGCTTGTCGAAACCTTCAGTCTCAATCATTCCCTGCAGTGGCTATGTGCATGGAAGTTTTAGGTCTCATGACTGCAGCATCGGACACGATCCCCTTTGCTCGTTTTCATATGAGACCTCTGCAGCTTTGTATGCTGAATCAATGGTGCAGGGATTATACTCGGATATCACAATTGATATACTTAAATCCCAACATTCAACTCTCTGTGACTTGGTGGTTAGACCATCATCGTATAATTCAGGGGGCCTCTTTTGTTCTTCTGACCTGGACTGTGATCACAACAGATGCAAGTCTTTCAGGTTGGGGAGCTGTCTGGGGAACTCTGACAGCACAAGGGTTTTGGAAACCTCAAGAGGTGAGGTTACTAATCAATATTTTAGAGCTCCGTGCTGTTTTCAGGGCTCTTCAGGTTTGACCTCTGTCTGAAAACAAATGAATGGTTCTCTCTTTAACAGACAATATCACAACTGTGGCATATGTCAGTCATCATGGTGGGACTCGCAGTCCCCTAGCTATGAAATAAGTATCTCGGATACTTTCTTGGGCGTAATCCAGCTCTTGTCTATGTTCTGTGGTGCATAGCTCAGGTGTAGACAATTGGGAAGCAGACAATCTCAGCCGTCAGACATTACATCCGGGGGAGTGGTCTCTCCATCCAGATGTATTTTGTCAGATTGTACAGATGGTGTGGGGTCTTCCATAAATAGATCTGATGGCTTCTCATCTAAACAAGAAACTTCCCAGGTACCTATCCAGGTTCAGGGATCCTCTGTTGGGGATGGTGGAGGCTTTAGCAGTTCCTTGGTTTTACCAACCTGCTTATATCTTTCCGCCTCTAGTTCTTGTTCCAAAAGTGATCTCCAAGATCATTATGGAACAATCGTATGTGTTTCTGATAGCACCAGTGTGGCCTCACAGGTTTTGGTATGTGGATCTTGTCCGGATGTCCAGTTGCCAGCCTTGGCCACTTTCTCTAAGACCAGACCTTCTGTCTCATTGGCTGTTTTTCCATCAGGATCTCAAATCATTAAATTCGAAGGTATTGAAATTGAACGTTTAGTGCTTAGTCATAGAGGTTTCTCTGACTCAGTGATTAATACTATGCTACAGGCTCATAAGTCTGTTTCAAGGAAGATTTATTATCGAGTTTCATATAGTTCATGGTGTTCTTCTCATAAATTCTCCTGGTATTCTTTTATAATTCCTAGAATTTTACAGTTTCTTCAGGATGGTTTGGATAAATGTTTGTCTGCAAGTACTTTGGAGGGAGAAATCTATGCTCTTTCTGTTTTATTTCATCGAAAGATTGCTAAGTTTCCTGATATTCACTGTTCTGTTCAGGCTTTGGTTCATATCAAGCCTGTTCTTAAGTCAATCTCTCCTCCTTGGAGTCTTAATTTAGTTTTGAAGACGTTGCAGTCTCCTCCTTTTGAGCCTATGCATTATTTGGATATTAAACTACTTTCAGCTAGAAGAGTTTCTGAATTGTCTGCTCTCTTGTGAGTCTCCTTTTCTGATTTTTCATCAGGATAAGGCTGTTTTGCGGACTTCGTTTAAATTTCTTCCTAAGGTTGTGAATTCTAACACTATTGGTAGGGAAATTGTTGTTCCTTCTTTGTGTCCTAATCCCAAGAATACTCTTGAAAGATCTTTGCATTCTTTGGATGTTGTAAGCGCTTTAAAATATTATGTTGAAGCTACTAAAGATTTCAGGAAGACTGCTAGTCTATTTGTTGTTTTCTCGGGTTCTAGGAAAGGTCAGAAAGCGTCTTCCATTTCTTTGGCATCTTGGTTATAGCTTTTGATTTATAAGGCTTATTTGGAGGCGGGACAGTCCCCGCCTCAAAGGATCACAGCAGCAACTTGGTCTTCTTTGCATACATTTACTAAATTTTACCATTTTGATGTATTTGCTTCTTCTGAAGCAGTCTTTGGTAGAAAAGTTGTTCAAGCAGCTGTTTCAGTTTGATTCTTCTGCTAATGTTTTAAGGTTTTTTTCTTTAAATTAATTTATTTCATGTAATTCGCAAGAGTCCATGAGCTAGTGATGTATGGGATATACATTCCTACCAGGAGGCTCAAAGTTTCCCAAACCTCAAAATGCCTATAAATACACCCCTCACCACACCCACAAATCAGTTTTACAAGCATTGCCTCCTATCGAGGTGGTGAAGTAAGTTTGTGCTAGATTCTACGTTGATATGCGCTCCGCAGCAGGTTGGAGCCCGGTTTTCCTCTCAGCGTGCAGTGAATGTCAGAGGGATATGAGGAGAGTATTGCCTATTTGAATTCAATGATCTCCTTCTACGGGGTCTATTTCATAGGTTCTCTGTTATCGGTCGTAGAGATTCATCTCTTACCTCCCTTTTCAGATCGACGATATACTCTTATATATACCATTACCTCTACTGATTCTCGTTTCAGTACTGGTTTGGCTTTCTACTACATGTAGATGAGTGTCCTGGGGTAAGTAAGTCTCATTTTCTGTGACACTTTAAGCTATGGTTGGGCACTTTTATATAAAGTTCTAAATATATGTATTCAAACATTTATTTGCCTTGACTCAGGATGTTCAACGTTCCTTATTTCAGACAGTCAGTTTCATATTTGGGATCATGCATATGAATAAATAATTTTTTTCTTACCTTAAAATTTGACATTTTTCCCTGTGGGCTGTTAGGCTCGCGGGGGCTGAAAATGCTTCATTTTATTGCGTCATTCTTGGCGCTGACTTTTTTGGCGCAAAATTTTTTTCCTGTTTCCGGCGTCATACGTGTCGCCGGAAGTTGCGTCATTTTTGACGTTTTTTTTGCGCCAAAGGTGTTGGCGTTCCGGATGTGGCGTCATTTTTGGCGCCAAAAGCATTTAGGCGCCAAATAATGTGGGCGTCTTTTTTGGCGCTAAAAAATATGGGCGTCACTATTGTCTCCACATTATTTAAGTCTCATTATTTATTGCTTCTGGTTGCTAGAAGCTTGTTCACTGGCATTTTTTCCCATTCTTGAAACTGTCATTTAAGGAATTTGATCAATTTTGCTTTATATGTTGTTTTTTCTATTACATATTGCAAGATGTCCCAGATTGACACTGAGTCAGAAGATACTTCTGGAAAAACGCTGCCTGGTGCTGGACCTACCAAAGTTAAGTGTATTTGCTGTAAACTTGTGGTATCTGTTCCTCCAGCTGTTGTTTGTAATGAATGTCATGACAAACTTGTTAATGCAGATAATATTTCCTTTAGTAATGTTACATTACCTGTTGCTGTTCCGTCAACATCTAATACTCAGAGTGTTCCTGTTAACATAAGAGATTTTGTTTCTAAATCCATTAAGAAGGCTATGTCTGTTATTCCTCCTTCTAGTAAACGTAAAAGGTCTTTTAAAACTTCTCATTTTTCAGATGAATTTTTAAATGAACATCATCATTCTGTTTCTGATAATGGTTCCTCTGGTTCAGAGGATTCTGTCTCAGAGGTTGATGCTGATAAATCTTCATATTTATTCAAAATGGAATTTATTCGTTCTTTGCTTAAAGAAGTCTTAATTGCATTAGAAATAGAGGATTCTGGTCCTCTTGACACTAAATCTAAACATTTAAATAAGGTTTTTAAATCTCCTGTAGTTATTCCAGAAGTTTTTCCTGTCCCTGATGCTATTTCTGAAGTAATCTCCAGGGAATGGAATAATTTGGGTAATTCATTTACTCCTTCTAAACGTTTAAGCAATTATATCCTGTGCCATCTGACAGATTAGAATTTTGGGACAAAATCCCTAAAGTTGATGGGGCTGTCTCTACTCTTGCTAAACGTACTACTATTCCTACGGCAGATAGTACTTCCTTTAAGGATCCTTTAGATAGGAATATTGAATCCTTTCTAAGAAAAGCTTACTTATGTTCAGGTAATCTTCTTAGACCTGCTATATCTTTAGCGGATGTTGCTGCAGCTTCAACTTTTTGGTTAGAAGCTTTAGCGCAACAAGTAACAGATCATAATTCTCATAGCATTGTTAATCTTCTTCAACATGCTAATAAATTTATTTGTGATGCCATCTTTGATATCATTTAGAGTTGATGTCAGGTATATGTCTCTAGCTATTTCAGCTAGAAGAGCTTTATGGCTTAAAACTTGGAATGCTGATATGTCTTCTAAGTCAACTTTGTTTTCCCTTTCTTTCCAGGGTAATAAATTATTTGGTTCTCAGTTGGATTCTATTATCTCAACTGTTACTGGAGGGAAAGGAACTTTTTTACCACAGGATAAAAAATCTAAAGGTAAATTTAGGTCTAATAATCGTTTTTCGTAACTTTCGTCACAATAAGGAACAAAAGCCTGATCCTTCACCCACAGGAGCGGTATCAGTTTGGAAACCATCTCCAGTCTGGAATAAATCCAAGCCTTTTAGAAAACCAAAGCCAGCTCCCAAGTCCACATGAAGGTGCAGCCCTCATTCCAGTCCAGCTGGTAGGGGGAAGATTACGATTTTTCAAAGAAATTTGGATCAATTCAATTCACAATCTTTGGATTCAAAACATTGTTTCAGAAGGGTACAGAATTGGCTTCAAGATAAGGCCTCCTGCAAAGAGATTTTTTCTTTCCCGTGTCCCAGTAAATCCAGTGAAGGCTCAAGCATTTCTGAAATGTGTTTCAGATCTAGAGTTGGCTGGAGTAATTATGCCAGTTCCAGTTCTGGAACAGGGGCTGGGGTTTTATTCAAATCTCTTCATTGTACCAAAGAAGGAGAATTCCTTCAGACCAGTTCTGGATCTAAAAATATTGAATCGTTATGTAAGGATACCAACATTCAAAATGATAACTATAAGGACTATCCTGCATTTTGTTCAGCAAGGGCATTATATGTCCACAATAGATTTACAGGATGCATATCTGCATATTCCGATTCATCCAGATCACTATCAGTTTCTGAGATTCTCTTTCCTAGACAAGCATTACCAGTTTGTGGCTCTGCCGTTTGGCCTAGCAACAGCTCCAAGAATTTTTACAAAGGTTCTCGGTGCCCTTCTGTCTGTAATCAGAGAACAGGGTATTGTGGTATTTCCTTATTTGGACGATATCTTGGTACTTGCTCAGTCTTCACATTTAGCAGAATCTCATACGAATCGACTTGTGGTGTTTCTTCAAGATCATGGTTGGAGGATCAATTTACCGAAAAGTTAATTGATTCCTCAGACAAGGGTAACCATTTTAGGTTTCCAGATAGATTCAGCGTCCATGACTCTGTCTCTGACAGACAAGAGACGTCTAAAATTGATCTCAGCTTGTCGAAACCTTCAATCACAATCATTCCCTTCGGTAGCCTTATGCATGGAAATTCTAGGTCTTATGACTGCTGCATCGGACGCGATCCCCTTTGCTCATTTTCACATGCGACCTCTTCAGCTCTGTATGCTGAACCAGTGGTGCAGGGATTACACAAAGATATCTCAATTAATATCTTTAAAACCGATTGTACGACACTCTCTGACAGATCACCATCGTTTAGTTCAGGGGGCTTCTTTTGTTGTTCCGACCTGGACTGTAATTTCAACAGATGCAAGTCTGACAGGTTGGGGAGCTGTTTGGGGGTCTCTGACAGCACAAGGGGTTTGGGAATCTCAGGAGGTGAGATTGCCAATCAATATTTTGGAACTCCGTGCAATTTTCAGAGCTCTTCAGTCATGGCCTCTTCTAAAGAGAGAATCGTTCATTTGTTTTCAGACAATGTCACAACTGTGGCATATATCAAACATCAAGGAGGGACTCACAGTCCTCTGGCTATGAAAGAAGTATCTTGAATACTGGTATGGGCAGAATCCAGCTCCTGTCTAATTTCTGCGGTTCATATCCCAGGTATAGACAATTGGGAAGTGGATTATCTCAGTCGCCAAACGTTACATCCGGGCGAATGGTCTCTTCACCCAGAGGTATTTCTTCAGATTGTTCAAATGTGGGGACTTCCAGAAATAGATCTGATGGCTTCTCATCTAAACAAGAAACTTCCCAGGTATCTGTCCAGATCCAGGGATCCTCAAGCGGAAGCAGTGGATGCATTGTCACTTCCTTGGAAGTATCATCCTGCCTATATCTTTCCGCCTCTATTTCTTCTTCCAAGAGTAATCTCCAAGATTCTGGTGGCTCCAGCATGGCCTCACATGTTTTGGTATGCGGATCTTGTCCGGATGGCCTCTTGCCAACCGTGGACTCTTCCGTTAAGACCAGACCTTCTGTCGCAAGGTCCTTTTTTCCATCAGGATCTCAAATCCTTAAATTTAAAGGTATGGAGATTGAACGCTTGATTCTTAGTCAAAGAGGTTTCTCTGACTCTGTGATTAATACTATGTTACAGGCTCGTAAATCTGTATCTAGGAAGATATATTATAGAGTCTGGAAGACTTACATTTCTTGGTGTCTTTCTCATCATTTTTCCTGGCATTCTTTTAGAATTCCGAAAATTTTACAGTTTCTTCAGGATGGTTTGGATAAAGGTTTGTCTGCAAGTTCCTTGAAAGGACAAATCTCTGCTCTTTCTATTCTTTTTCACAGAAAGATTGCTAATCTTCCTGATATTCATTGTTTTGTACAAGCTTTGGTTCGTATAAAACCTGTCATTAAGTCAATTTCTCCTCCTTGGAGTTTGAATTTGGTTCTGGGGGCTCTTCAAGCTCCTCCGTTTGAACCTATGCATTCATTGGACATTAAATTACTTTCTTGGAAAGTTTTGTTTCTTTTGGCCATCTCTTCTGCTAGAAGAGTTTCTGAATTATCTGCTCTTTCTTGTGAGTCTCCTTTTCTGATTTTTCATCAGGGTAAGGCGGTGTTGCGAACTTCTTTTAAATTTTTACCTAAGGTTGTGAATTCTAACAACATTAGTAGAGAAATTGTGGTTCCTTCATTGTGTCCTAATCCTAAGAATTCTAAGGAGAGATCATTGCATTCTTTGGATGTAGTTAGAGCTTTGAAATATTATGTTGAAACTACTAAGAATTTCCGAAAGACTTCTAGTCTATTTGTTATCTTTTCCGGTTCTAGGAAAGGTCAGAAGGCCTCTGCCATTTCTTTGGCATCTTGGTTGAAATCTTTAATTTATCATGCTTATGTCGAGTCGGGTAAAACTCCGCCTCAAAGGATTACAGCTCATTCTACTAGGTCAGTTGCTACTTCCTGGGCATTTAGGAATGAAGCTTCGGTTGATCAGATTTGCAAAGCAGCAACTTGGTCTTCTTTGCATACTTTTACTAAATTCTACCATTTTGATGTGTTTTCTTCTTCTGAAGCAGTTTTTGGTAGAAAAGTACTTCAGGCAGCTGTTTCAGTTTGATTCTTCTGCTTATTATTTCAGTTTTTTTCATTATAAGATTTAAACTTTATTTTGGGTGTGGATTTTTTTCAGCGGAATTGGCTGTCTTTATTTTATCCCTCCCTCTGTAGTGACTCTTGCGTGGAAGATCCACATCTTGGGTAGTCATTATCCCATACGTCACTAGCTCATGGACTCTTGCTAATTACATGAAAGAAAAAATAATCTATGTAAGAACTTACCTGATAAATTCATTTCTTTCATATTAGCAAGAGTCCATTAGGCCCACCCTTTTTGTGGTGGTTATGATTTTTTTTGTATAAAGCACAATTATTCCAATTCCTTATTTTTTATGCTTTCGCACTTTTTTCTTATCGCCCCACTATGCGTTAAACTGATTTGTGGGTGTGGTGAGGGGTGTATTTATAGGCATTTTGAGGTTTGGGAAACTTTGCCCCTCCTGGTAGGAATGTATATCCCATACGTCACTAGCTCATGGACTCTTGCTAATATGAAAGAAATGAATTTATCAGGTAAGTTCTTACATAAATTATGTTTTTTTGGCGCGAAAATTACGTTTGTTGACGTTAATGATGTAATTTCACGTAGTTGCATCATCTATGACGCTCGTGTTTGTTGCAGACGTTTTTGGCGCCAAAAAATTTGTCAATTGTGGGCGTCATATTTGGCGCTAGTTTTTTTTTACATTATTTAAGTCTTTGTTTCTTTTTGCTTCTGGTTTCCAGAGGCTTATTCTTTTTGCATTTTTTCCCATTCCTGAAACTGTCATTTAAGGAATTTGATAATTTTGCTTTATATGTTGTTTTTTCTATTAGATATTGGAAGATGTCGCAATCTGACCCTGTATCAGAATCTACTTCTGGAATGCTGCTGCCTGATGTCGGTTCTACCAAAGCTAAGTGCATTTGTTGTAAACTTGTGGTAACTGTTCCTCTGGCTGTAGTTTGTGTTAGTTGTCATGATAAACTTTCAAAAGCAGCCAATATTTCCATTAGTAGTAGTCCATTACCTGTTGTTCCTTCAACATCTAATGTTCAGGATATTCCTGTTAATGTAAGAGAATTTGTTTCTAATTCTATTCAGAAGGCCCTGTCTGTTATACCACCTTCTAATAAACATAAAAGGTCTTTTAAAACTTCTCATAAATTAGATGAATTTTTAAATGACCGCCAACATTCTGATTTATCTATCTCTGATGAGGATCTATCTGGTTCAGAAGATTCTGCCTCAGATATTGACACTGACAAATCTTCATATTTATTTAAGATGGAGTTTATTTGTTCTTTACTAAAAGAGGTGTTGATTGCATTAGATATGGAGGAGTCTAGTCCTCTTGATATTAAAACCAGTAAACATTTAAATTCGGTTTTTAAACTTCATGTAGTTATTCCAGAGGTTTTTCCAGTTCCTGATGTTATTTCAGATGTAATTTCTAGGGAATGGAATAGTTTGGGTACTTTATTTACTCCTCCTTTAAGGTTTAAGAGACTGTACCCTTTGCCGGCTGATAGATTGGAGTTTTGGGAAAAAATCCCCAAAGTTTATGGGGCTATCTCTACTCTTGCTAAACGTACTACTATTCCTACGGCAGATAGTACTTCTTTTAAAGATCCTTTAGATAGGAAGCTTGAATCTTTTCTAAGGAAGGCTTATTTATGTTCAGGTAATCTTCTTAGGCCTGCTATTTCTTTGGCCGATGTTGCTGCAGCTTCAACTTTTTGGTTGGAGGCTTTAGTGCAACAAGTACCAGATCATAATGTGTAAAACATTGTTGAGCTTCTTCAACATGCTAATTTCATTTGTGATGCCATTTTTGATATCATTAGAATTGGTGTCAGGTATATGTCTTTAGCTATTTTAGCTAGAAGAGCTTTATGGCTTAAATCTTGGAATGCAGATATGACTTCTAAGTCAACGGCGATCCCCTTTGCTCGTTTTCACATGAGACCTCTTCAGCTTTGTATGCTGAACCTTTGGTGCAGGGATTATACAAAGATATCACAATTGATATCCTTAAATCCCAATACTCAACTATCTCTGACTTGGTGGTTAAATCACCACCGTTTAGTTCAAGGGGCCTCTTTTCTTCGTCCAACCTGGACTGTGATTTCAACAGATGCGAGTCTTTCAGGTTGGGGAGCTGTCTGGGGATCTTTGACAGCGCAGGGGTTTTGGAAATCTCAAGAGGCGAGATTACCAATCAATATTTTGGAACGATTTTCAGAGCTCTTCAGTTCTGGCCTCTTCTGAAGAGAGACTCGTTTATTTGTTTTCAGACAGACAATGTCACAACCGTGGTGTATGTCAATCATCAAGGTGGGACTCACAGTCCTCAGGCTATGAAAGAAGTATCTCGGATACTTGCATGGGCGGAATCCAGCTCCTGTCTAATCTCTGCAGTTCATATCCCAGGTATAGACAATTGGGAAGCGGATTATCTCAGTCGCCAGACTTTACATCCGGGAGAATGGTCTCTTCACCCAGATGTGTTTCTTCAGATTGTTCAGATATGGGGGCTTCCAGAAATAGATCTGATGGCTTCTCATCTAAACAGGAAACTTCCCAGGTATCTGTCCAGATCCAGGGATCCTCAGACGGCAGCAGTGGATGCGTTGTCACTTCCTTGCAATTATCAACCTGCTTATATCTTTCCGCCTCTAGTTCTTCTTCCAAGAGTGATTTCCAAAATCATAATGGAACCTTCGTTTGTACTGCTGGTGGCTCCAGCATGGCCACACAGGTTTTGGTATGCGGATCTTGTTCGGATGTCCAGTTGCCAACCTTGGCCACTTCCGTTAAGGTCAGACCTTCTATCTCAAGGTCCGTTTTTCCATCAGGATCTTAAATTATTAAATTTGAAGGTATGGAGATTGAACGCTTAGTGCTTAGTCATAGAGGTTTCTCTGACTCAGTGATCAATACTATGTTGCCGGCTCGTAAATCTGTGTCTAGAGAGATTTATTACCGAGTTTGGAAGACTTACATTTCATGGTGTTCCTCTCATAAGTTCTCTTGGCATTATTTTAGAATTCCTAGAATTTTACAGTTTCTTCAGGATGGTTTGGATAAGGGTTTGTCTGCAAGTTCCTTAAAAGGACAAATCTCTGCTCTTTCTGTTCTGTTTCACAGAAAAATTGCTAATCTTCCTGACATTCGTTGTTTTGTACAGGCTTTGGTTCGTATCAAGCCTGTCATTAAGTCAATCTCTCCACCTTGGAGTCTTAATTTGGTTTTGAGAGCTTTACAGGCTCCTCCGTTTAAGCCTATGCATTCTCTGGATATTAAGTTACTTTCTTGGAAAGTATTGTTTCTTTTGGCTATCTCTTCTGCTAGAAGAGTTACTGAATTATCTGCTCTTTCTTGTGAGTCTCCTTTTCTGATTTTTCATCAGGATAAGGCGGTTTTGCGGACTTCATTTAAATTTTTGTCCCTTCGTTGTGTCCTAATCCTAAGAATTCTTTGGAAAAATCTTTGTATTCTTTGGATGTGGTAAGAGCTTTGAAATATTATGTTGAAGCTACTAAAGATTTCAGAAAGACTTTTAGTCTATTTGTTATCTTTTCTGGTCCTAAGAAAGGTCAGAAAGCTTCTGCTATTTCTTTGGCTTCTTGGTTAAATCTTTTGATTCATCATGCTTATGTGGAGTCGGGTAAATCCCCGCCTCAGAGGATTACGGCTCATTCTACTAGGTCAGTTTCTACTTCCTGGGCTTTTAAGAATGAAGCTTCTGTTGATCAGATTTGCAAAGCAGCAACTTGGTCTTTGCATACTTTTACTAAATTCTACCATTTTGATGTTTTTTCTTCTTCAGAAGCAGTTTTTGGTAGAAAAGTACTTCAGGCAGCTGTTTCAGTTTGATTCTTCTGCTTATAATTTCATTTTTTTTCATTATAAGATTAAAACTTTTTGATTTGGGTTGTGGATTCTTTTTTTCAGCGGAATTGGCTGTCTTTATTTTTTATCCCTCCCTCTCTAGTGACTCTTGCGTGGAGTTCCACATCTTGGGTATTTGCTATCCCATACGTCACTAGCTCATGGACTCTTGCCAATTACATGAAAGAAAACATAATTTATGGAAGAACTTAACTGATGATAAATTAATTTCTTTCATATTGGCAAAAGTCCATGAGGCCCACCCTTTTTGTGGTGGTTATGATTTTTTTGTATAAAGCACAATTATTCCAATTCCTTGTTGATGCTTTCGCTCCTTTCTTATCACCCCACTTCTTGGCTATTCATTAAACTGAATTGTGGGTGTGGTGGGGGTGTATTTATAGGCATTTCGAGGTTTGGGAAACTTTGCCCCTCCTGGTAGGAATGTATATCCCATACGTCAATAGCTCATGGACTCTTGCCAATATGAAAGAAATTAATTTATCAGGTAAGTTCTTACATAAATTATGTTTTTTTTGTGAATTTAATTTTTTTCAGCGGAAAATGGCTGTTTTTATTTTATCCCTCCCCTTCTAGTAACTCTTCTGTGGACTTCCACATCTTGGGTATTTCTATCCCATACGTAACTAGCTCATGGACTCTTGCCAATTACATGAAAGAAAACATAATTTATGGAAGAACTTAACTGATGATAAATTAATTTCTTTCATATTGGCAAAAGTCCATGAGGCCCACTCTTTTTATGGTGGTTATGATTTTTCTATAAAAAGCACAATTATATTTCCAGTTCCTCTTTTTGTATGCTTTTTTACTCCTTTTTCTATCACCTCACTACTTGGCTATTCGTTAAACTGAATTGTGGGTGTGGTGAGGGGTGTATTTATAGGCATTTTGAGGTTTGGGAAACTTTGCCCCTCCTGGTAGGATAATATATCCCATACGTCACTAGCTCATGGACTCTTGCCAATATGAAAGAAATTAATTTATCAGGTAAGTTCTTACATAAATTATGTTTTTGCATATATTTTTATCAGCAGCTTTGTACCATGTTTTTAAAATGATGCAATGGAGTAACTCTCATTTGATATAGCAGCACTGCCCACATTCTCAAAATGTACCCCCCAAGCTATAAATATTTTTAAAGAAGACAACCAAAAGTATTGATCTAGGCCCATTTCTTTTACAAAGATATGACGAGTCCACGGATTTCATCCTTACTTATGGGATATTAACCTCCTGCTAACAAGAAGTGGCAAAGAGCACCACAGCAGAGCTGTATATATAGCCCCTCCCCTTCCCCTCCACGCTCAGTCATTCTCTTTGCCTGTGTTATACTAGGAAGACATGGTAAAGTGAGGTGTTAGTTTTAGTTTCTTCAATCAAGAAGTTTTTTATTTTAAATGGTACCGGTGCATACTATTTTACTATTTTCCTCAGGGGGCTATGGAAGAAGATTTCTGCCCTGAGGTTTGATGATCTTAGCATTTGTAACTAAGATCCACGCTGATGACCATGAGACATCTTCAGTGTGGAGACCGGTTTCATGCTACAGGCAGCATTAAGGTATGTGCAGCCTTTTTTTCTGAGGAGACTTGGTGTATCAGAACTGGCTTGCATTATTTCCCTGTATGGGAATGGGGTAAGCAGTAAAACCTATTTTAATAAGAGGGGTGTTACTGGAGTCCCTATTTTATATTTATCATTAGTTGATATTTGGGCATTATGTGACATGGGAGACCATATAAAATTTATTTATTTTTGGCACTTAAAACTTATTGGTTTTATGCTTGAGGGTTATATCGTGTGTGTATTTTTACTTTAGTGCAAAACTGCATTTCCGGTGTTGTTTGGGCCTACTCCAACTTTTGACCTTAAGGGGCGGAGCCTATTCTGGCGCAATTTCTTCAGGCTTAGCAGCAGCAAACAGTAACTTGGTGGCTCCTGGACTGTGTAGCTGGTCTGAAGGGTTGGAAACTTGATTTGAAGTACCCTGGGGGCAGGTAGGCGCCAGAGCAGAGCTGTGACGAGGTGCAGAGTGTATTTTTATCTATCTTTTGACTACATGTTGATATAAGTACTTCTAGAGCCTTATTTCTGCCCTTGCTTCTGGGTGCAGTAATTTTTGGATTAACCAACGATATTAAGTTAAATTTGGGAATAATTTAACGTTTTTTGTGCATTTTGGAAAAATTGTTCACTTTTTCTTTTCTTAAAGGCACAGTACACGTTTTTTCTAATGTTTGACATTGAGGTTTCTCATTGTTCTATGTGTTTAGAGCTATTGTGCAACCTCCTCTAACATTGTGTAACTTTTGTACTGAAAGGGCTTTACAGTGTAAAAAGCATATTTTAAATAAAGTAAGTGTGCCAAGGGATGATTCTCAGTCTGAAGAGAATCAGGATATGCCATCCAATTCTCCCCAAGTGTCACAACCTTTTATGCCCACACAAGCGACGCCTAGTACTTCTAGTGCATCTAATTCCTTTACTCTGCAGGAGATGGCTGCAGTTATGTTAACTACCCTTACAGAGGTATTGTCTAAATTACCAGTGTTGCAGGGTAAACGCAGTAGGTCAAGTATTAATGTAAATACTGAATCCTCTGATGCTTTATTAGCTATTTCCGATGTTCCCTCACAGTGCTCTGAGTTGGGGATTAGGGAACTACTGTCTGAGGATGAAATTTCTGATTCAGGGAATTTTTTGCCTCAGACAGATTCGGATGCTATGTCATTTAAATTTAAGCTTGAACACCTCTGCCTGTTGCTTAGGGAGGTTTTAGCGAATCTGGATGATTGTGATCCTATTGTGATTCCTCCAGAGAAATTGTGTAAAATGGATAAATATTTGGAAGTTCCTACTTACACTGATGTTTTTCCGGTTCCTAAGAGAATTTCGGAAATTATTAGACCAGGTATACCGTTTTCTCCCTCTCCTAATTTTAAGAAAATGTTTCCTATATCAGATACCATTCGGGACTCATGGCAAGTGGTCCCTAAGGTAGAGGGAGCTATATCTTCCCTAGCTAAGCGTACTACTATACCAATTGAGGATAGTTGTGTTTTCAAGGATCCTATGGATAAGAAATTAGAGGGTCTACTAAAGAAATTATTTGTTAATCAGGGATTTCTTTTACAACCTACGGCTTGCATTGTTCCAGCAGCTTTTTGGTATGAGGCTCTAGAATAGTCTCTTAAGGTTGAGACTCCATTAGATGACATTCTAGATAGAATTAAGGCTCTTAAGTTAGCTAATTCTTTTATTACTGATGCCGCTTTTCAAATTGTTAAATTAGTGGCAAAAAATGCAGGATTTGCTATTTTACCACGTAGAGCATTGTGGCTCAAATCTTGGTCTGCTGATGTGTCATCAAAACATAAGTTTTTATCTATTCCCTTTAAAGGTAAGACCCTTTTTGGGCCAGAATTGAAGGAGATCATTTCTGATATTACAGGAGGTAAGGGCCATGCCCTACCTCAGGATAGGTCGGTTAAAATGAGGGGTAAACAGAATAATTTTCGTTCCTTTCGGAACTTTAAAGGAGGACCCCCCGCTTCTTCTTCCACAAAGCAGCATGAAGGGGTGGCCCCCGATCCGGGACCGGATCTAGTAGGGGGCAGACTTTCTTCCTTTGCTCAGGCTTGGGCAAGTGATGTTCAGGATTCCTGGGCACTAGAAATAGTGACCCGTGGTTATCAATTGTGTTTCAAGGATTTTCTCCCAAGAGGGAGATTTCATCTTTCAAAATTATCTACAAACCAGATAAAGAGAGAGGAGTTCTTACGCTGTGTAAAAGACCTTTTTACTATGGGAGTAATCTGTCCTGTTCCAAAATTGGAACAGGGACAGGGGTTTTACTCAAACCTATTTGTGGTCCCCAAAAAAGAGGGAACGTTCAGACCCATTTTTGCCCTCAAGTGTCTAAACAAATTTCTAAGAGTTCCATCATTCAAGATGGAGACAATTCGAACGATTTTGCCAATAATCCAGGAGGGTCAATATATGACTACCGTGGATTTGCAGGATGCTTACCTTCATATTTCAATCCACAAAGATCATCATAGGTTTCTAAGGTTTGCCTTCTTGGACAAACATTATCAGTCCGTGGCTCTTCCTTTCGGGTTGGCCACAGCACCCAGAATCTTCACAAAGGTTCTAGGGTCTCTTTTGGCGGTTCTCAGACCGCAAGGGATAGCGGTGGCGCCTTATCTAGACGATATTCTGATTCAGGCGTTAACATATCATCTGACAAAATCTCACACAGACAAAGTGTTGTCTTTTCTGAGTACTCACGACTGGAAGGTGAACATAGAGATGAGTTCACTTGTTCCACAGACAAGGGTTCCTTTTCTGGGAACTCTGATAGACTCGGTAGCCATGAAAGTATTTCTGACGGAGGTCAGAAAATCAAAGATTTTGAATACTTGCCAAGCACTTCTGTCCATTCCTCAGCCATCAGTGGCTCAGTGTATGGAAGTAATCGGATTAATAATCCGTTTGCTCGCTTTCATCTCAGACCACTGCAACTGTGCATGCTCGGTCAGTGGAATGGGGATTATGCAGATTTATCTCCAAAGACCAGAAACTCTCTTCTTTGGTGGTTGTTGCCAGATCATCTGTCCCAGGGGACTTGTTTCTGCAGACCCTTGTGGGTGATAGTGACAACAGATGCCAGCCTTCTGGGCTGGGGTGCAGTTTGGAACTCCCTGAAGGCTCAGGGTGTTTGGACTCAGGTGGAGTCTCTACTTCCAATCAATATTCTGGAACTGAGAGCAATATTCAATGCACTTCAGGCGTGGCCTCAGTTGGCTTCGGCCAAATTCATCAGATTCCAGTCGGACAACATAACGACTATGGCATATGTCAATCATCAGGGGGGAACAAGGAGTTCCTTAGCGATGATAGAAGTATCCAAGATAATCAGTTGGGCAGAGGCCCACACTTGTTATCTGTCAGTGATCTACATCCTAGGGGTAGAGAACTGGGAAGCAGATTTTCTAAGTCGACAGACTTTTCATCCAGGGGAGTGGGAACTTCACCCGGAGGTATTTGCCTCATTGATTCTCAGATGGGGCAGACCGGAATTGGTTTTGATGGCATCTTGTCAGAATGCCAAGCTTCCAAGATACAGATCCCGGTCAAGGGATCCTCAGGCCGAACTGATAGATGCCTTGGCAGTGCCTTGGTTGTTCAGCCTAGCTTATGTGTTTCCGCCGTTTCCTCTCCTCCCGCGCGTGATTGCTCGAATCAAACAGGAGAGAGCATTAGTGATCTTGATAGCGCCTGCGTGGCCACGCAGGACTTGGTATGCGGATCTAGTGGACATGTCCTCTCTGCCACCTTGGAAACTTCCGTTGAGACAGGACCTTCTCATTCAAGGTCCTTTCCAACATCCAAATCTAATTTCTCTGCAACTGACTGCGTGGAGATTGAACGCTTGATTTTATCGAAGCGAGGATTCTCTGGTTCAGTTATCAATACTTTGATACAGGCTAGAAAGCCTGTCACTAGAAAAATCTATCATAAGATATGGCGTAAATATCTTTTTGGTGTGAATCCAAGGGTTACTCATGGAGTTAAGTTAGGATTCCTAGGACTTTGTCTTTTCTCCAAGAAGGATTGGAGAAAGGGTTATCAGCAAGTTCCTTAAAGGGACAAATTTCAGCTTTGTCAATTCTGTTTCACAAACGTTTGGCAAATGTATCAGATGTTCAGTCTTTTTGTCAGGCTCTATCTAGAATTAAGCCTATATTTAGACCTATTACTCCTCCCTGGAGTTTGAATTTAGTTCTTCGAGTTCTGCAAGGGGTTCCATTTGAACCGATGCATTCCATAGATATTAAACTATTATCTTGGAAAGTTCTGTTTTTGGTTGCTATTTCTTCTGCTCGAGTTTCTGAGCTTTCAGCATTACAGTGTGATTCGCCTTATCTCATATTTCATTCTGATAAGGTGGTTTTTACGTACCAAACCTGGGTTCCTTCCTAAGGTTGTTTCAAATTAGAATATTAATCAGGAAATTGTTGTTCCTTCCTTGTGTCCTAGTCCTTCTTCTAAGAAGGAGCGTCTGTTACATAACTTGGACGTGGTCCATGCCTTAAAGTTTTACTTACAGGCAACTAAGGAATAGGATTTCCGTCAATCATCTTCATTATTCATTGTTTATTCTGGAAAGCGTAAGGGTCAGAAAGCTACGGCTACCTCTCTTTCTTTTTGGCTGAGAAGTATCATCCGCCTGGCATATGAGACTGCTGGACAGCAGCCTCCTGAAAGAATTACGGCTCATTCTTCTAGGGCTGTGGCTTCCACATGGGCTTTTAAAAACGATGCATCTGTGGAACAGATTTGTAAGGCTGCGACTTGGTTGTCCCTTCACACTTTTTCCAAATTTTACAAATTTTATACTTTTGCTTCTTCTGAGGCTATCTTTGAGAGAAAGGTTCTTCAAGCAATGGTGCCTTCCGTTTAGGTTCCTGTCTTGTCCCTCCCTTTCATCCGTGTCCTATTGCTTTGGTATTGGTTTCCCACAAGTAGGGATGAAATCCGTGGACTAGTCATAACTAAATTTATGCTTACCTGATAAATTAATTTCTTTTACGATATGACGAGTCCACGGCCCACCCTGTTCTTTTTAAGACAGTTTTTCTTTATATTTTTTGTAAACTTCAGTCACCTCTGCACCTTTTTAGCCTTTCCTTTTTCTCTTCCTATACCTTCGGCCGAATGACTGAGGGTGGAGGGGAAGGGGCTATATATACAGCTCTCCTGTGGTGCTCTTTGCCACTTCCTGTTAGCAGGAGGATAAATCCCACAAGTAAGGAAGAAATCCATGGACTTGTCATATCGTAGAAGAAATAAATTTATCAGGTAAGCATAAATTTCCTTTTTCTTCAGATGGAAAGAGTCCACAGCTCCCCACCCATATTTAATATCCCACAAGTAAGGATGAAATCCGTGGACTCGTCATATCGTAAAAGAATGTAATTTATCAGGTAAGCATAAATTTAGTTTTTGACCATCAGATGTATGCGATTATTTAAAAAAAAAAAAAAAAAAAAACTTCACTAACTTTGGGGTTTTCACTGAATATTGCATACAGATTGTGCAGTTAGAACAAATGGTTGTAAAAGCTGCCCTAGGATCCACTTTGTTCAGAAGTAGCGGCGATGCATTGCTTTGCCATTGGTATTGGTAATTGGAAAGTCGCTAATTGCAGCTGCACACACCACTTCTAAAAGAGGATTTTTAGACTTGTTATGCCAATGGGACCAGGGCCCATTTGGAATGGCATAACAGGATTTCCCTAAATTGACCCCCCCCCAACTATATATATTTTTAAAGTAGACAACTCAAGGTATTGATCTAGACTCATTTTGTTATATTTCACGACACCATTTGGAAAAAATGTGATCATATAAAAAGACATCATTTGGACTTAAGATGTATGCAAAATTTGATCATATAATTTTTTTTCACTTTTACACAAACTTTGGGTTTCTCTTTGAAATTATTTACACACAGCTTCTGTAGCCATAAGACAAATGGTTGCAAAAAGCTTTCCTGTGATCCCCTTTGTTTAGAAATAGCAGACATGTATGGGCTTATCAATGGTTTTGGTTATTAGAAGGCTGCTAATTGCATCTGTGAATCACAGTTCTGAAAGGGGATTTTTAGATAGTTCAGGCAAAAGGTTAATGGTTTAATTGCTATTGCATAACTGCCCAAATAAACTATGGGCGCAATAACATATTTGGCAACAGGCGCAAAGCCTAGTGTCGCCAATTTTTAGTTGAATCGAGCAATCACATATACAGCACAGCAGAGCAGACAAGTTAAGCGCGCATATTTTACACGTCGGCCGCAGTTTTTACTCCCATGAACTAACATAGAACTGTCGTCACAAGTTGGTTTCACCTATTCAGCACAAGGACTCTTGCACGCAGAATGGAGATATTTTACTCCATTTTCACCTCAACACACATAGGCAGACGCAGCAAGCCTTGCACTGAGTATAAAAGTACTGTAACTCCCTGGAAGCCTTAACAAACGCCTAACGCATGCGCAATATCAACCCTTAAACCGCCATCCCTCCAGATCGCAACTACTAATAAACGTATTAACCCCTAAGCCACCAACCCCCCTCAACGCAAACACCTAATTAAACTATTACCTAAACCGCCAATACCCACAACACAAAGTATTAACTAATAACTAAGCCCCCTAACCTAACACTGAAATAAATTTAAAAAATACTAACTACATTAAAAATAATAAAATTTTACAAAAAATAAAAAACCTAAATTAGTATAAAAAAAAAAAAGCTAACAGTACAAAAAATAATTAAAGCTAAAACTACAAAAAATAAGACACTGAATTATCCAAAATAAAAAGTTATTTCTACTCTAATACCCCCGTTAAAAAAAAATTAAAAAAAATTACAAGAAAACTTACTCTATCAATAAACTACCAATAGCCCTTAAAAAGGCCTTTTATAGGGCATTGCCCTAAAGTTAACAGCTCTTTTGACCAGAAAATAAACTAGATACCCCAATCAGCCAATAGGATGTAAGTAGCTTTCATCTTATTGGCTGATTTTAATTTTTCAGCCAATAGCAATGCAAAGGTACCCCAATATAAAAGGGGTACCTAGCATTCAACCTTCAGTGTGCAGCGGACGATCCGATAAAAAAGGACCTCAGTTTTGCTGATGACCTCCGCGCCGCCGACCGCTACGCATCTGCCGACAACCCCGTCTCTGCCATGAAGATAGAAGATGGACTCGCGATGGATGAAGATGGAGCCATCTGGATGAAGACCTTTTGCCATCAGGAAGAAGATGGATTGCTGGACTTCAGCAATGTTGAGTACCTAATATGGGGTTAGTGTTAGTTTTTTGTTTGTTTTTTTTTGGGTGTTTTTTTTATTTTTTTATTGACTATGAAAAAGAGCTCATTCCCATACAAAAGCCCTTTTCCGGGCAATGGGTAGATTAGTTTTTTTTTTTAGTTAGGTTTTTTTAATGTTGGGTGGGTGGGGGGTTTGAAAAAGGAAGCACAGGCGCAACAATGGCCTAGTACCACCAAACCAAGTGATAATACAAATAAGACAAATGGTTACTCACAAATGTGACAGGCTGGAACTTCACAGTAGTCCAGCTCACTGGATGAAGCAAACTGTAGTCCAGAGCAAAAAGGTTCCATAAAGATCACCACCAACACCTGTAAACGGATGGAAAGCAAACCACCATGGCCCAGTACAGTCTAATAAGGCAGAGTTGTAATATATTGTTTAACTTACAAGATGAAAAGCACCTCCAGGTGCAATACATGCAGACTGGGATTTCACAGCCGCCCAGCAGACTGAACTCCACTGCCAAACAGGTAGTACTCCAAGTCCCCAGGAATAGGATGATCAAATCCAAACAGATATCTGTGAGAAGAAATCACAAAAAAAGAGGGTGCCTCCTAGTGTAATACGGCGATGGTGATGAAAATAGAACAAGTCTTGTATTGTGGTTATACTCACAAAGGGAGCAGCACCATATGTGCTAATTGATGCAAGCTGGGAACTCAGTGACTCAGCGACACTGATCCTCCAAAAGGATACCAGGATACAGGGATTCCAGGTGCTAAGATAACGACATAGGGGCCTATTTATCAAATGTCTTGCGGACCTGATCCGACAGTGCGGATCAGGTCCACAAGACATCGCTGAATGCCGAGAGCAATACGATCTCCGTATTCAGCATTGCACCAGCAGCTCACAAGAGCTGCTGGTGCAACGCCGCCCCCTGCAGACTCGCGGCCAATGGGCCGCCAGCAGGGGGTGTCAATCAACCTGATTGTACTCTATCGGGTTGATTTCCGGCGATTCCTGTCAGCCTGCTCAGAGCAGGCGGACAGGGTTATGGAGCAGCGGTCTTTAGAAGACTCGCCAGAAACACGGGCCCACAAGCTCCGTTCGGAGCTTGATAAATGGGCCCCTAAAGCTCAGGCTTCCATAAAATACAAAGTATATTTTATTTAAAAATAGTATTAAAAGACAATGGTATGAGGGTTTACCCAAACTATATAAAAACAATTATTTTAACAGATTGCAAGGCGTTTCTCAGCACAGCTAGCGGTTTCCTCACGCATCTGTTTACATCAAGGAAACACTGGCTTTTAAATCTAAATTGAACCTCTTGGGCTCCTCCCACCACCTGTCTGTGCAGGTGTGGTCAATTAACAAATTACCTGTTTCCTGTGTGTTTCACAATAAACTAAACAATTTCGAACCTAAATACTATTACCTAAATACAATAACCCAAAAGCATTTAGTATTTACAATGGGCCCCCATAATAACATCAGCATATTTGAGTTAAAATCTTTAACCCAAATTGATAATCTATATGTGCCAGCATAGATGGATCCTTCCTGGCCTCATGTCATACAACTATTTTTATTCAGTACTTAAAAAAAGGCATAAGGCTCATAGACCCTGGTTTACAATCAATACACATTATATATTATTCCTCCCTCTTTGCCTATATCAATGTTTTTATATATATATTAATATTGTTAGGCTTATATATAAACTGGTACTGCCCTTATGTTGTAAAATAAAATTATCTATTGTGGTGTATTTAACTTCGATATAGTATGGCATTTGGCTTGTACATACGCTGCATCTGTCATCCCATTTTCACTTAGCGTATGTCTCAATCCTCATGGTTCAGTGATCATATGAAAATCCTTATTGTCAAGACGTTTGTCTAACTTGATGCATGTTCTAGATATATATACCCTATTTTTGATCCTTAGCGGTGTATATATTAATCTATCACATCTTTGTATATTCTAATCAATACAAACTATTATGTACTGTGGCTGCTGACCACGTTATATGTCGGGGTGCGTTTCCTACGTGTCCGTGTGTGTTGGAAGCTATTAGTGTATTTTGTCTAATGATGGGGACTCTGTAATAAATGCGTGTGACTACATCTCCGTCATATGTGAAAGGGACTACCACTTATTACTACCGAAACTGGTGTCTACATTATTTTCCTGTCCCAAAGCAATTCTACTCAATAAAATCTTATTAAAAGCACTATAAGCCTTTTAGTGTGATGATTGGTGAAAATCTACAAATGATATATATAAACCAACCCTTAGTGTATCTGAGCGTCTCTGTATACTCTGTGCTAATTCTGATAATAGCAACTATATGTCTGCTTCTCTTTCACCTCTATGAGGTATGGCTACCAATTTATTGTGATGGGAAATACCAACTAATTTTTGTATCCAGAAAAAAAATTGTTATTTTAGAGTCTTATAACCTACACTGTATCTAAGGGAGTTAGCTTATGTGTAGACGCACTCCCAATTTTCATAAATAAAAAGAGAGAAGTGCTCAACCTGGGAACGAACAATAGCATAATAGCTTGAACTATGGCTAGTTACCACCCAAGAAGCAGCCTCTTTTTGCTCAACATATGCCTTTCACAGAGAAGAACTTTCCTGAAGCATATCAGTCTGAACCTGACTTCACAGTACAGTCCAGCCCCAAAATACCAGTCAATCCCTCTCTGAACAAGAGAAACAGCAAAACCCCAGACGTACGTTTCGGCCTATTGTGGGCCTTGTCAGTGAGGTGCAGCTATTTCCCTCTAGGCACACTGAGCAACGGGTCCACGTCTGGATTCCCGCATCACACTAAGGGAGACTTCCCTAAGTGTCATAATTTGCATAAATAAAAAGAGAGAAGCTCTCAACCTGGGAACGAACAATAGCATAATAGCTTGTTCTATGGCTAGTTACCACCCAAGAAGCAGCCTCTTTTTGCTCAACATGTGCCTTTCACAGAGAAGAACTTTCCTGAAGCATATCAGTCTGATCCTGACTTCACAGTACAGTCCAGCCCCGAAATACCAGGGCAATCCCTCTCTGAACAAGAGAAACAGAAAAACCCCAGACGTGTGAGAGAAAGAGAGAGAGAGAGAGAGAGAGAGAGAGAGAGAGAGAGAGAAAAAAAAAAGTATCAAAACCATTAGAAAAATGCTTATTTTAACATTACCACGATTAGAATATTATTTTACATATAGTTATACGGGTGTACATTATCATATTGACTGTACGCGTTCCCGCCTATATTTACCTACTCATCTATATATGTAAAAAAGAAATCTCTATCCTAATACCTATTAAATAGTGTAGAAATAGTATGTGACCTTACATAAAAAATCATCATTGTTAATATTAAATCTGGATGTGCTAATAATGTTACTGATAGTCATATGATGTATGGATTGTAATAAATATATCATACCCTAATACATATGAGGTTGTCATCTATTGTATAACCGTACATATAGATTGATATTAAAACTATACTTACTGGGATATTACTAATGATAGTATGGTATATTAATATTCAATATTACTAATGATAGTGTAGTGTATTTATATTCATAATGTATATAATAAAAGGTATGAAATGTTTACACTAATTGGTAAGTCTATACTTTTATAAAAGTGGCTACTTGATAATATCATAATAGCTAGTCATATGAATAAATCTATTGATCTGTCTAATAGTCTTGATCGACAAATTGTGTGCCATGCCCATTACCAACTATATGGGTTACTGAATTATAATATATACTATCGGAGACTATATTTTCTAAGTCTAAAATATGTGCACTGACATAATGTATATGTGATGTCAAAAAACATTAGAATAGTCCAAAGAGGGGGGATTACATATCTCATCGATACAGTTTATTGATATTTTTGGTGATGTTCCTATAATCACAGCGTGTCTAGACACCAAAACATATGCCAACAGAAAGGTTCTTGCAATTTTCATATAACCCCTCTGGAGAGTAATCCCACCTTTGAAGGGGTCAAATAGATACACCAAACTCCACCAAAGGGAGACATACTGGATCTTCAAATTTGTGAGTCTTTTTCCGGCGGGCTTAAATGAAAATATAGATATGGCTGCGTTTTAACCACAATTATAAAGAAATTTATAACTCAATTCAGGTATACAGTGAATTAAGTTATAATCCGACAGAGAGATTTGGTATTGAGTTACGGCACTTGTTGGATGAAACAAAGACTGGTTATTCCTATATTCCATCACCTCCCCAAAGTTCATAAAAAGGATTGTTTTGGGTATAGGGTCTCTTTTTGAAAAACTATCAGGTTGGATTGAGTCCCTTCTGCAGCCGATCATCCATTTTTTGCCATCCTACCTTAAAGACACCACACACCTCATGAAGATCATGGAAAATGTTGAGTGGGGGAATGATTATATGTGGGTGGCGGTGGATGTAGTGGGTCTCTACTCAGCAATCCCACGTGTGCATGGCATTAAAGCTGTAAAATATATGCTACAACATTTTAGCAATTATCATTTGGATTTAATAGAATTTATAGTAGAGACCCTCTCGTTCCTCCTCACCCACAATTACTTTAAGTTTGAAAAAGCCTATCTCCAAAGACGTGGGACAGCGAAGGGGGCAAAATTTGCCCCATCATACGCCAACCTATTTATGGGTTGGTGAGAACTGTCCCACATTTTTGGAGACACTAACCCATTCAGAGAGAAAATCAAATCCTACAAGAGATTTATTGACGATCTCCTATTCGTTTCGGTAGGAGAAGCCGGAGAAGCACAAGTGTTTGTGGCCTACCTCAATTGTAATGACTTGGGCCTTGAATTCACCTCTCAGATTGAGGCTAACACCATACCCTATTTGGATGTTAAATTGAAGGGAGACGTATCGAGTGGGAGGATTCTTACTACTCTGTATCGTAAGCCCTTTACATCCAACTCTTTGCTTCATGCTAAGAGTAACCATCCTCGCCATACAGGATTTGGGGTTGCCAAGGGGCTGTTCATGAGGATCAAATGGAATTGCTCCTTGGAAGAGGACTTCAACAGAGAGAGTGAAGCATTAAAACAGCTCTTGACAGAGAGGGGCTACTCACAAAAAGTGATTAATAGAGCACATCTGGAGGTCAGTAGACTAGATCGAAACAGCATGTTAAGGGGTGTCCCCAAGGGTCTAACTAACAATAGAAGAGGCTATGATGTACTCAGACCAACACTTGTCACGACCTACAGCTTGCAATTCAATGACATCTGCAACATAGTCAGTAAACACCTGCCTATATTGACAGCAGAAGATAGCCTAAAGGAATATGTATCCAAAGGATGCAACTTTGTATCGAGACGTACATGCACCATACGCAATTTGGTAGCTCCTAGTATGCTAAGGAATAAAGTTAATACCAGTAGTAGCTGGCTAAATGTCAAAGGACATTTTAAATGCCATTACTCTAGATGCATAGCATGTCAACACTGCAAAGTTGCCTCTAATTTCCAATCAAAAACAACCAACAGGGTTTTTGACCTCACCAGTTGCACCAACTGTAGGACCACCTTCGTGGTATATTTGGTGGAGTGCTCATTATGCAATGGGCAATACGTTGGGTGCATAACCAGGGAGGCACGCTCCAGAATAAGGGAGCACCTCAATGACATCTCCTACGATGATGAATGCTCTGTACTCTAAAAGCACTTTATATCTGCACAGGGGGGTGATGTGTCATCACTGTCATGGCAGGTGATCGAGTGTGTTCGGAACCCTCCAAGGGGGTGGCGACAGAACAGCACGATTAATGCTGCGTTAAGCATTCTGGATTTTCAAATTGAAAACCAGGACACCACATGGCTTCAACATAGAGGGGGATGCCATTAACTTCTGGAAGATAAGCTAATAAGTGCAAACCAGCATGTAGGATTCTAGTCATGTACACAAAGGTTGCTATCGGCCATAAAGATATGTGGCAGGCATTCTAACGGTGCGCACACTACCAATCACATAGATTTCAATGATAAATACATTCCATCTTATTATACTATTTATCCGCATGTGTCCTTACAATATAATTTTTAATACTAAAATAGCAAATTATAGTATTTATTACATACAGTGCAGGTCAAGGAGAAGTGTATTCATGCAAGGGAATAGATGGTATCATGTGGATTAACTAAGGCCTAGATTTGGAGTTTGGCGTTAGCCGTAAAAACCAGCGTTAGAGGCTCCTAACGCGGGTTTCTTACGGACTCCGGTATTTAGAGTTCAGTTACCGACGCTCAAATTTCTACCGACACCTCAGAACCAGTAGTAAACATATACCGACAAAAAAACCATCCACGAATCACAAAACAAATATTACACAAAGTACACTTACACTCATACAAACACGACACTATATTTAATTTCTTCTGTTAAGTGTGATCAGTCCACGGGTCATCATTACTTCTGGGATATTACTCCTCCCCAACAGGAAGTGCAAGAGGATTCACCCAGCAGAGCTGCATATAGCTCCTCCCCTCTACATCACTCCCAGTCATTCTCTTGCACCCAACGACTATATAGGATGTGTGAGAGGACTATGGTGATTATACTTAGTTTTATATCTTCAATCAAAAGTTTGTTATTTTAAAATAGCACCGGAGTGTGTTATTACCTCTCTGGCAGAGTTTGAAGAAGAATCTACCAGAGTTTTGCTATGATTTTAGCCGGAGTAGTTAAGATCATATTGCTGTTCTCGGCCATCTGAGGAGTGAGGTAAACTTCAGATCAGGGGACAGCGGGCAGATGAATCTGCATAGAGGTATGTAGCAGTTTTTATTTTCTGACAATGGAATTGATGAGAAAATCCTGCCATACCGATATAATGTCATGTATGTATACTTTACACTTCAGTATTCTGGGGAATGGTACTTCACTAGAATTACACTGTAAGAAATACATAAAGCTGTTTAATAACTAGAGATTATGTTTAACGTTTTTGCTGGAATGTAAAATCGTTTTCATTTGCTGAGGTACTGTGTGAATAAATGTTTGGGCACTATTTTTCCACTTGGCAGTTGCTTAATCTGTTTTTCTGACAGTTTCTGTTCTCCCTCACTGCTGTGTGTGAGGGGGAGGGGCCGTTTTTTTGGCGCTTTTTCTATGCATCAAATATTTCAGTCAGCAACTCATTGTATTCCCTGCATGATCCGGTTCATCTCTACAGAGCTCAGGGGTCTTCAAAACTTATTTTGAGGGAGGTAATTTCTCTCAGCAGAGCTGTGAGAATTATAGTTTGACTGAGATAAAAAACGTTTATTCTGTAATTTGTTTCCTGCTTTCAGAATTTGTTATCTTTGCTAATGGGATTAAACCTTTGCTAAAGTTGTGTTGTTTACAAGGATTGAGGCTATAACTGTTTCAATTTATTAATTTTCAACTGTCATAGATCTTC
Source organism: Bombina bombina (assembly GCF_027579735.1). NCBI lineage: Eukaryota > Metazoa > Chordata > Amphibia > Anura > Bombinatoridae > Bombina > Bombina bombina. The sequence continues at coordinate 986,352,150 of NC_069501.1, forward strand.
TGTGCTTCTTAAAGGCACAGTACGTTTTAATATTATTCTAATTGAATTGTATTTCCAAGTTGCAAGTTTATTTGCTAGTGTGTTAAACATGTCTGATTCAGAGGATGATACCTGTGTCATTTGTTACAATGCCAAAGTGGAGCCCAATAGAAATTTATGTACTAACTGTATTGATGCTACTTTAAATAAATGTCAATCTGTACAAATTGAACAAATTTCACCAAACAACGAGGGGAGAGTTATGCCGACTAACTCGCCTCACGTGTCAGTACCTACATCTCCCGCTCAGAGGGAGGTGCGTGATATTGTAGCGCCGAGTACATCTGGGCGGCCATTACAAATCACATTACAGGATATGGCTACTGTTATGACTGAGGTTTTGGCTAAATTACCAGAACTAAGAGGTAAGCGTGAACACTCTGGGGTGAGAACAGAGTGCGCTGATAATATTAGGGCCATGTCAGACACTGCGTCACAGGTGGCAGAACATGAGGACGGAGAACTTCATTCTGTGGGTGACGGTTCTGATCCAAACAGACTGGATTCAGATATTTCAAATTTTAAATTTAAACTGGAAAACCTCCGTGTATTACTAGGGGAGGTGTTAGCGGCTCTGAATGATTGTAACACAGTTGCAATACCAGAGAAAATGTGTAGGTTGGATAAATATTTTGCGGTACCGACGAGTACTGAGGTTTTTCCTATACCTAAGAGATTAACTGAAATTGTTACTAAGGAGTGGGATAGACCCGGTGTGCCGTTCTCACCCCCTCCGATATTTAGAAAAATGTTTCCAATAGACGCCACCACAAGGGACTTATGGCAAACGGTCCCTAAGGTGGAGGGAGCAGTTTCTACCTTAGCTAAGCGTACCACTATCCCGGTGGAGGATAGCTGTGCTTTTTCAGATCCAATGGATAAAAAGTTAGAGGGTTACCTTAAGAAAATGTTTGTTCAACAAGGTTTTATATTGCAACCCCTTGCATGCATTGCGCCGATCACGGCTGCAGCGGCATTCTGGATTGAGTCTCTGGAAGAGAACATTGGTTCAGCTACTCTGGACGACATTACGGACAGGCTTAGAGTCCTTAAACTATCTAATTCATTCATTTCGGAGGCCGTAGTACATCTTACTAAACTTACGGCGAAGAATTCAGGATTCGCCATTCAGGTACGCAGGGCGCTGTGGCTAAAATCCTGGTCAGCTGATGTTACTTCTAAGTCTAAATTGCTTAATATACCTTTCAAAGGGCAGACCTTATTCGGGCCCGGGTTGAAAGAGATTATCGCTGACATTACAGGAGGTAAAGGCCATGCCCTGCCTCAGGACAAAGCCAAAGCCAAGACTAGACAGTCTAATTTTCGTTCCTTTCGTAATTTCAAAGCAGGAGCAGCATCAACTTCCTCTGCACCAAAACAGGAAGGAGCTGTTGCTCGCTACAGACAAGGCTGGAAACCTAACCAGTCCTGGAACAAGGGCAAGCAGACTAGGAAACCTGCTGCTGCCCCTAAAACAGCATGAATTGAGGGCCCCCGATCCGGGATCGGATCTAGTGGGGGGCAGACTTTCTCTCTTCGCCCAGGCTTGGGCAAGAGATGTTCAGGATCCCTGGGCGCTAGAGATAATATCTCAGGGATACCTTCTGGACTTCAAATACTCTCCTCCAAGAGAGAGATTTCATCTGTCAAGATTGTCAACAATCCAGACAAAGAAAGAGGCGTTTCTACGCTGCGTACAAGAGCTCTTGTTAATGGGAGTAATCCATCCAGTTCCACGATCGGAACAGGGACAGGGGTTTTACTCAAATCTGTTTGTGGTTCCCAAAAAAGAGGGAACTTTCAGACCAATCCTGGACTTAAAGATCCTAAACAAATTCCTAAGAGTTCCATCGTTCAAGATGGAGACTATTCGGACAATTTTACCTATGATCCAAGAGGGTCAATACATGACCACTGTAGATTTAAAAGATGCTTACCTTCACATACCGATTCACAAAGATCATTATCGGTACCTAAGGTTTGCCTTCCTAGACAGGCATTACCAGTTTGTGGCTCTTCCATTCGGATTGGCTACAGCTCCAAGAATCTTCACAAAGGTTCTGGGTGCTCTTCTGGCGGTACTAAGACCGCGGGGAATCTCGGTAGCTCCATACCTAGACGACATTCTGATACAAGCTTCAAGCTTTCAAACTGCCAAGTCTCATACAGAGTTAGTGCTGGCATTTCTAAGGTCACATGGATGGAAGGTGAACGAAAAGAAAAGTTCACTCGTTCCACTCACAAGAGTTCCCTTCCTGGGGACTCTTATAGATTCTGTAGAAATGAAGATTTACCTGACAGAGGACAGGCTAACAAGACTTCAAAGTGCTTGCCGCACCCTTCATTCCATTCAACACCCGTCAGTGGCTCAATGCATGGAGGTAATCGGCTTAATGGTAGCGGCAATGGACATAGTACCCTTTGCACGCTTACACCTCAGACCACTGCAACTGTGCATGCTAAGTCAGTGGAATGGGGATTACTCAGACTTATCCCCTTCTCTGAATCTGGATCAAGAGACCAGAAATTCTCTTCTATGGTGGCTTTCTCGGCCACATCTGTCCAGGGGGATGCCATTCAGCAGACCAGACTGGACAATTGTAACAACAGACGCCAGCCTTCTAGGTTGGGGTGCCGTCTGGAATTCTCTGAAGGCTCAGGGACAATGGAGTCAGGAGGAGAGTCTCCTGCCAATAAACATTCTGGAATTGAGAGCAGTTCTCAATGCCCTCCTGGCTTGGCCCCAGTTGACAACTCGGGGGTTCATCAGGTTTCAGTCGGACAACATCACGACTGTAGCTTACATCAACCATCAGGGAGGGACAAGAAGCTCCCTAGCTATGATGGAAGTATCAAAGATAATTTGCTGGGCAGAGTCTCACTCTTGCCACCTGTCAGCAATCCACATCCCGGGAGTGGAGAACTGGGAGGCGGATTTCTTAAGTCGTCAGACTTTTCATCCGGGGGAGTGGGAACTTCATCCGGAGGTCTTTGCCCAAATACTTCGACGTTGGGGCAAACCAGAGATAGATCTCATGGCGTCTCGACAGAACGCAAAGCTTCCTCGTTACGGGTCCAGATCCAGGGATCCAGGAGCAGTCCTGATAGATGCTCTGACAGCACCTTGGGACTTCAGGATGGCTTACGTGTTTCCACCCTTCCCGTTGCTTCCTCGATTGATTGCCAGAATCAAACAAGAGAGAGCATCAGTGATTCTAATAGCACCTGCGTGGCCACGCAGGACTTGGTATGCAGACCTGGTGGACATGTCATCCTGTCCACCTTGGTCTCTACCTCTGAAACAGGACCTTCTGATACAGGGTCCCTTCAAACATCAAAATCTAACTTCTCTGAAGCTGACTGCTTGGAAATTGAACGCTTGATTTTATCAAGACGTGGATTTTCTGAGTCAGTTATTGATACCTTAATACAGGCTAGGAAACCTGTTACCAGAAAGATTTACCATAAGATATGGCGTAAATACCTATATTGGTGTGAATCCAAAGGTTACTCTTGGAGTAAGGTTAGGATTCCTAGGATATTGTCTTTTCTACAAGAAGGTTTAGAAAAGGGTTTATCTGCTAGTTCATTAAAGGGACAGATCTCAGCTCTGTCCATTCTGTTACACAAACGTCTGTCAGAAGTTCCTGACGTCCAGGCTTTTTGTCAGGCTTTGGCCAGAATTAAGCCTGTGTTTAAAACTGTTGCTCCTCCATGGAGTTTAAACCTTGTTCTTAATGTTTTACAGGGCGTTCCGTTTGAACCCCTTCATTCCATTGATATAAAGTTGTTATCTTGGAAAGTTCTATTTTTAATGGCTATTTCCTCGGCTCGAAGAGTCTCTGAATTATCAGCCTTACATTGTGATTCTCCTTATTTGATTTTTCATTCGGATAAGGTAGTCCTGCGTACTAAACCTGGGTTCTTACCTAAGGTAGTTACTAACAGGAATATCAATCAAGAGATTGTTGTTCCTTCTTTATGCCCAAATCCTTCTTCAAAGAAGGAACGTCTACTGCACAACCTGGATGTAGTCCGTGCTCTAAAATTTTACTTACAGGCAACTAAGGAATTTCGACAAACGTCTTCTCTGTTTGTCATTTACTCTGGGCAGAGGAGAGGTCAAAAAGCTTCCGCTACCTCTCTTTCTTTTTGGCTTCGTAGCATAATTCGTTTAGCTTATGAGACTGCTGGACAGCAGCCTCCTGAAAGAATTACAGCTCATTCTACTAGAGCTGTGGCTTCCACTTGGGCCTTCAAGAATGAGGCCTCTGTTGAACAGATTTGCAAGGCTGCAACTTGGTCTTCGCTTCATACTTTTTCCAAATTTTACAAATTTGACACTTTTGCTTCATCGGAGGCTATTTTTGGGAGAAAGGTTCTTCAGGCAGTGGTTCCTTCTGTATAAAGAGCCTGCCTATCCCTCCCGTCATCCGTGTACTTTTGCTTTGGTATTGGTATCCCAGAAGTAATGATGACCCGTGGACTGATCACACTTAACAGAAGAAAACATAATTTATGCTTACCTGATAAATTCCTTTCTTCTGTAGTGTGATCAGTCCACGGCCCGCCCTGTTTTTAAGGCAGGTAAATATTTTTTAATTTATACTCCAGTCACCACTTCACCCTTGGCTTTTCCTTTCTCGTTGGTCCTTGGTCGAATGACTGGGAGTGACGTAGAGGGGAGGAGCTATATGCAGCTCTGCTGGGTGAATCCTCTTGCACTTCCTGTTGGGGAGGAGTAATATCCCAGAAGTAATGATGACCCGTGGACTGATCACACTACAGAAGAAAGGAATTTATCAGGTAAGCATAAATTATGTTTTTCATATTTAATCATTTTTCATCAAAATACAAAGGATTAAAGTTGCGAGATCTCGGGTGTTAGAAAAAAAACAACACAAATCCATTTTCCCATTGACTTACATTGACACACGGGAAAAGACCCTCATATACCTACATCTAACTAATAACATTATCACAAACATACACTCATCGATGCATACAAACAATATACACCACATGACATACACAAAATATTTATTTATCACAAAAAGAACACGATTTAGTTACTTTTTCACAAAAGCTCATGACGTAATTCACTTTACGAGGAAAACCAGTCTTAGAAAAAAAAAATTTACAAATTTTAGAGCCTCCATTGACTTCTATTGGGAAGACGTGCTCGTGCACGCGAAACCCTCATTTCCCTAACGCACGCAAATAGCGTAGACAGAAAAACTCCAAATACCAGCACTAGAAAAGACATGATTTCATGCGTTAGACACAGCTATGATAAATAGATCAAGAAATGACTATTTCCCTATGGTGGATTTATGGATTTTACTGTTTGAATATTCACAACACCATTAAATTGTTTCAGACTTTTATATTACATCAACTACAAATCAACATCACTAGTAACAACATTTTTGTTTTAAAAATATTACATTTAAACGGACACAAAAATAATGTCAACTTCTCAGGATTCACAAACACTACACAATGGGAAACAATTCTCATTTACCTTTATTATTGCATTTCAGTTATTCAACTCATATGCTTGCAGCAACAGCATATCTACATAGGCTTAACACATGATCAGTCATGGATGCACATACATTACTTTTAACATTCACTCATACATGTGCATTCAAATGATGGGGGAAAAACACATTACATTCTCTCGAGGAATCACAAAACACAACATATGGATTTTACTGTACTTTTAACATCATGATTCCATCACCAGAAACCATTAAGAATTACGTACAACAAGAACATCATTACACCAGATTACAGATGTCACTTTATGGGAAGGAACAACAATGCCAGACCGCTATATAGAAGTCAGCATATGTGGGACACAATCACAATATATACGTATATGTACATAACACGCATCACCCATCACGCAACCACAAAGCACACATTTAGATTTTATTCAGCACACAATAACAATGCAGTCAAATGCAACAACACAATGAGGATTTCAGAACTACATAGGCAGATTAATAATATCATGACGTCATTAGAAGATTCAACCATACACATCACAGATTCACGACTGTACCGCCCCTTTCGGAACTTTAACACTCAATACTACAATACAACATATACGTAAACAACAGTTTGGAACAGCATTATTAAGGCGATTTCAATGGGACAATTAATAAATATTGTCAGATCGCAAATCACTTATATATATAATACTACAGATGACAGCCGGAAGTTCTTCAGTATTAGTGCCATTTGAATGGGACGCATACAATATTGACATCTTGGCAATCACTTATATATACAATACTACAGATGACAGCCGGAAGTTATTCAGTATTAGTGCGATTTGAAAGGGACGCATACAATATTGACAGCTCAGCAATCACTTATATATACAATACTACAGATGACAGCCGGAAGTTATTCAGTATTAGTGCGATTTGAAAGGGACGCATACAATATTGACAGCTCGGCAATCACTTATATATACAATACTACAGATGACAGCCGGAAGTTATTCAGTATTAGTGCGATTTGAAAGGGACGCATACAATATTGACATCTCGGCAATCACTTATATATACAATACTACAGATGACAGCCGGAAGTTATTCAATATTAGTGCGATTTGAAAGGGACGCATACAATATTGACAGCTCGGCAATCACTTATATATACAATACTACAGATGACAGCCGGAAGTTATTCAGTATTATTGCGATTTTAAAGGGACGCATACAATATTGACAGCTCGGCAATCACTTATATATACAATACTACAGATGGCAGACGGGAAGTTCGGAATTATTATTGCGATTTTAAAGGGACGCATACAATATTGACTGCTCGGCAATCACTTATATATACAATACTACAGATGGCAAGCGGGAAGTTCGGAATTATTATTGCGATTTGAAAGGGACGCATACAATATTGACTGCTCGGCAATCACTTTATATATACAATACTACAGATGGCAAGCGGGAAGTTCGGAATTATTATTGCGATTTGAAAGGGACGCATACAATATTGACTGCTCGGCAATCACTGATATATACAATACTACAGATGGCAGACGGGAAGTTCGGAATTATTATTGCGATTTTAAAGGGACGCATACAATATTGACAGCTCGGCAATCACTTATATATACAATACTACAGATGGCAGCTGCTACTTTATCGTTTACAAACAATATTGCAGCAACATTGATCGATCACATTCGATGCACATTATACACAACTATGCACTTTCATTCATGTTAGCCTGGACGTGTGCTTGTTACTATAAGATCGCGTTTAAGAAATATTGATTACGCATATGAACAAACATTACAAACATGCACTGTATGTGTGATATTTGACACTTTCACATTGAGATTCATTGTTTGAAAATAACATTTCAGCAAACAACAAATAAACGCCCACTGTGAAAGCATTCGCGCTGCTCACATACAAACAGGTGAATACAATCAGCAATCATTACAAACTCACTACCATTGGACTAATTGTACTATAAATCCCCCAAACAACATGGCCAATGCATCACTTGTGATCCACATCAGATCAAGTGCTTACCTTGTTACACTGTTTTGAAAGATGGATGACGATGACATGGTAGACGCTGCTGGTGCTGCTATCAGACTGAGAAGAAGGGGTCATCTGGTTCGAGGTCCTCGTGTCTACAGGGTGAGACCCACCTTGGAAAACATGAGCGACTTTGAGGTTTATGATAAGTATCGGCTCGATCGCGAACAGCTCATTGGCCTTTACGATCTTCTTAAACCTCATTTGGAGCCACGTATAAGAATAAGGACTGCTGTTCCCGCCATGAGTAAGATGCTAAGCTGTCTATACGTCCTGGCCTCCGGGAGTTTTCAATCCGGAGAACTGTACATGCATGGCCTGGCTCAAGGTACATTCTCTGGGGTGTTTGATAACTTTCTGGACGCCATGGTACGTATCAGTAAGCAATACATAGGATTCCCACAGAATGATGGTGATTGGAGGCGCCTGAAGCGGGAATTCTTTGATATTGCTCAATTGCCCAATGTCTTGGGAGCCATAGATTGTACCCACATTGCGCT